>NW_015386388.1:5137707-5173322 GCF_001527695.2 Protobothrops mucrosquamatus
TGGCATCGGACCTGGATATCTCCGAGACCGCCTTCTGCCGCAGATTACCTCCCATCGGCCGGTACGCTCCCACAGAGTGGGTCTCCTCAGGGTGCCGTCAGCCAGACAGTGCCGGCTGGCGACCTCCAGGGGGAGGGCCTTCTCGGTGGGAGCCCCCACCCTCTGGAACGAACTACCCCCAGAGATCCGGGTGATCCCGCATCTCCCCTCCTTCCGCCGCGCCCTAAAGACATGGCTCTTCCAACAAACGGGATTGGCCTAGGGAATTTTAGTGGGGTTTTTAAGAGAAATTTTAATTATATAGGCCATAGCAAATATTTCTTTTTAATTCGGTTTTAAATTAGGTATTTATTGTAACATTGGTTTTATAAGGCTGTCAGCCGCCCTGAGTCCGGTAAGGAGAAGGGCGGGATATAAATCGAATAAATAAATAAATAAATAAATAAATAAATAAATAAATAAATAAATAAATAAATAAAATACTTGAACTCACAGTCTTTGCTGTCTAGGCTCAGGCCTTAACCACTAGATCAAACTGATTCTAGTCTGGTCTAGTGAAAAGGGCACATCACCGTCCCATCTCACCTGTCCTATCTGGGAGATGAAGCATGACTGTGTGTGGAGGAACCCGAAAGATGGTGAACTATGTGTGGGCAGGAGAAAGCTAGAGGAAACTCTGGTGAATGTCTACAGCAGGCCTGATATGCAAATCAGTCATCCGATGTGGGTATATGGATGACAGAGTAGTCAAACCATCTAGTACTGATAACTCCAAAGTTTCTCTCAGGATAGCTGGCACTTGTGGGCATAAGGCTGCTGCAGTTTTATCCAGTCAAACAAGGTTAGAGGTTTTGGAGCTGAAACTATGTCAATCTATTCTTAGACCAGAATAGAGTCGGGACCCCATTTGGGGTCGATCGACCATTTCACGGGGGTCGCCAAGCAAGGCTGTCCGCCATTTTTTTTGTCCACCATTTTTCCCCCCTTTTTCCGGCAGGTGCCTTACCTCCCTTGGGCTGGGCCAGCTGGTGGTCAGCCTGCTCCGTCTCTGCCGCTTGCCAGCTACGCCTCGGCCGGCACAGGGGGCGGAACCACGCATGCACGGCGCTCCCGGGCAGGGAAAGTCCTCGACTTACGACCGGTTGTGTAGTCCTCGACTTACGACCGGTTTAGTCCTCAACTTATGACCGGTTTAGTCCTCGACTTACGACCGGTTGGGGTCGCGGCATTAAAAAGGTTGAGAACCACTGTCTTAGACTTTAAATGGGTAAAAAGCCATTTGCTGCCATGCGAGACCTAGTGGGCCACTTTTGGTAGGGCCTAGCCATAACAATACAAATATCCCATAGCTAGCTCTAAAAGTTTTAAACTTACACAAATTTTGGGGGAGACATTCTTAATATTTTATGTGTCAGTGGGCATTGATTAATATCCATAGAAAAAAGTTATTGAGGTTTAAATGAGTTTGAAATGTCAAATTTTCAGGTGAAAAAGACTCATCTCTAAACCAGGGGAAATTCTCACTTTAAAAGAAAATGAGGCATTCCCCCTCTCCATCATTTTTACTTGAATTGCTATGCCTCCTAGTCATAAGTTGAGTATACAAAGAGTTTATATGTTTACAGGATATTAATATAAACTATATATTTAAAGAGTTCTGGAATCTGTGATACGCTCTGCTTTCTTCCTCTGTGTAAAACACACACACAGAGAGAGAGAGGGAGAGAGAGAGACCACTGTTCCCTTTTGGGGTAAACATTCAAATCACAGCAAGACAGTAAGAATTAGTAGGCAAAATAAATTAAAGGCATGAGATAAAAAAAGGAAATACAGTAAATTTAGCTTACACTAAAACATCTATTATATCTTTCCAAGCTTTCTTATCTTCCTAAGCCATCCTTGCTTCTATTATGCCTATCCACACTTCAAATTTTGCTCTTTAAACTTATTTCCTTCTTTCATTAATTCGGGCTTTTTATCATTTACTCCATTCGACATGTCAGTCTTCCATATTGATTTATCTTTTATTTATTAAGCATATTTCTATCCTGCAACAATAAATAAAAACCTATGACTTACATAGAAAGCAATAAAACATTAAATGATTCATTAAAATGTTCAGTGATTAAGCCTAGAGTTGCAGGATCATTTATATCTGTAGCCTCACCACCTCTCAGCGAAATACAGTTCCTCTCTATGGGAGTATTATTTGTTGTCAATATACATGATTGTTGATCCATGCAGGCAAACTCTTTGGCTAGATTAATCCAGTTTCAATTGGCTCTGTTGTAAACATACAGTGGAGTACTAATGATCAGCTGTGGATGACAGCACTATATAGGATCTTCACTTGGGACAATTTAGCATTGTCTAAAAGAGCGTTCATTAATTTTATTCGTTTGTATCCTGCCTGCATTATTTTTACAAATAATCAAAACAGCAAACATATCCAATACACATTCCTCCTACTTTCTCTACAAAACAACCCTGGGATGTAAAGTCCAAAGTCATCCACCTGGCTTTCATGGCTAAGGTGGGACTTGAACCCACAATCTCCTGCAATCTAGCCTAATGCCTTAATCTCTAGGCCAAATTGGCTCTCAGTTAGGTGAAGATCTCAGTGAGGTGAGAATCTCAGGTAAGGATCTTGTAAGGAAAAACAAATCTGTGATTTTGGGTTGGCTTCCCCTCTCTTCTGCTACTCCAGATTCTGGCCCTAGTCCAGTCAACAATAACCACTTCATATGAGACTATTTTGAGAATGTAAATACTGAAACAAGCATTCTTTCACATATTCTTAATAATTCTTCCATCTTTTTGCAGTAAATGCTCTCAGTTTTACTAACTGGTTGTCTATATTATGATTGGGAAAGCTAAAACAATATGCTGAGAGTTCCATTCTTAATTTTCATTCTTTGTTATCAGCATACCACACTTCTGCAATAATTTAGTTTGTCACAGCCAATATTAATGCTGAGTACATCAATTTTAAAAAAAGCTCCTACTCAATGTTTATGGTATACAGTTTAAAATTATCAGATAGTGCTCACATAGAATCTTATTGAAAGTCTCATAAAACAGTACAAGGATACAAACAATGTAAGAACTTCATAAATAAAAATAAGAACAGCATCAAACCAGATGGATTACACCCCAAGGTTCTGAAGGAACTGGCAGGCGTGATCTCAGAACCACTGAACTATATTTTTCAAAGATCCTGGAGCACTGGGAAACTACCAGAGGACTAGAAAAGAGCTGATGTAGTTCCCATCTTCAAAAAAGGGGAAAAAATAGATCCAAGAAACTGCAGACCTTTCAGCCTGACCTCAATATCTGGGAAGATTCTAGAAAAGATAATCAAGCAACGAATATCAAGTGAATACCTAGAGGCAAACAAGCAACAAATCAGTGAACATCTAGAGGCAAACAAAGTCATAACCAAAAGCCAACATGGGTTGTCAAAAACAAATCATGCCAGACAAATCTTATTGCATTCTTTGACAAGATGACAAAATTAGTGGATCAGAGAAATGCTGATATAATTTACTTGGACTTCAGTAAGGCATTTGATAAAGTAGACCACAACCTACTACTAGATAGAAAACCTTCTAAGATAGAAAAATATGGGTTAGACAACATCATCACCAGATGGTGGTGTAATCCTCAATGGAATTGCATCTACATGGAGGGAAGTATGCAGTGGGGTATCCTAAGGCTCTGTTTTAGGCCAAGTACTCTTCAACATCTTCATCAATGATTTGGATGAGGGGATAGATGGGGAAGTCATCAAGTCTGCAGATGACACCAAGCTGGCAGGAATAGCCAACACTCCAGAAGATAGACTTAATATACAGAAGGATCTTGACAGACTTGAACATTGAGCACTATCTAACAAAATGAAATTCAATGGTGAAAAAATTAAGCTACATTTAGGCAATACAAACCAAATGCACAGGTACAGTATAGGTGGTACCTTGTCCAATAGTAGTAACTATGAGAGGGATCTCGGAGCCCTAGTGGACAATCACTTAAATATGAGCCAGCAGTGTGCTGCAGCTATCAAAAAAGCCAACACAGTTCTAGACTGCATTAAGAGAGGGATAGAATCAAGATCACGTGAGGTGTTAATACCACTTTATAATGCCTTGGTAGGGCCACACTTGGAATACTGCCTAAGGTTTTGGTCCCCACACTGTAAAAAAGATCTTGAGACTCTAGAAAAAGTGCAGAGAAAAGCAACAAAGATGATTAGGGGACTGGAGGCTAAAATATATAAAGAACGATTGCTGGAATTCGGTATGTCTAGTTTAATGAAGAGAAGAACTAGGGGTGACATGATAGCAGTGTTCCAATATCTCAGGGGCTGCCACAAAGAAGAGGGAGTCAAGCAATTCTCCAAAGCACATTTCCTGATGGTTAAAACAATTAAACACTGGAACAACTTGCCTTCAGAAGTTGTGAATGCTCCAACACTGGAAGTTTTTAAGAAGAAATTGGACAACCATTTGTCTGAAATGGTATAAGGTTTCCTACCTAAGCAGGGGGTTGGACTAGAAGACCTCCCAGGTCCTTTCAAAGTCTGTTATTCTATTCTATTCCATTCTATTCTATTCTATTCACAAAAATATGAAAATGAAAACTAAAAATTACATTTTAAAATCAGGGAAAGACTCTCAGAAAATGTCTTCAGTCATTTTTAGAACATCTGCAAAGGGGGGGTCTATCTTAATCTCTGAGAGCTTTCTGTGCTATGGCATTGGTTCTACTATTCTCTCTTGTTGACATGAAAGTCACACTAGTGTTAATTGGAATAGATGATCATGCAGGTAACTGCAAAAGGATAATATCAATCAAAACCAGCACTTTATTTTGTATCCAGAAATTCATTGTCCACCAACGCAAGCTCTGCAAAATAAGTCATATGCTCTGAACGCTAGGAGCCAGAATATACATATGCCATTGTATTTTGTACCAATTATATTTTCTGAGAAATTTTTAAGTGCAGCCCCAAGTAGAGCATATTACAGCTGTCTAGCCAGATATTTGCCAAAGGTATATATTAGTGTGCCACCATTAGATATATCTTTAATTGTCACGCCTTGGTCAGTCAATGCTTTCACATAATGTTTTTTGAAAATAGAATGAATAGATTTAAGTTACCAGCCTTAATAGTAACCATCCACATATAGTGTTTCCTACTAGTTGTAAGGACAAAGCTGATACATTTGGGCATATTTTTGGCCAGTATGTAATAAGTACTATCAAAACCTAATGCATGCTCATGCTATTCTGTGCAAGCCAGGATCTCTAATTTAGAAATTGTCTAGCAAGCCAACATACATGTCCTACAAGCCAGAGTACAAGCACCATGCTGATACACATTCAAAATTTAAAATAGATTTCTATGGACTTCATGAATGTCAGCAACATGTCTACTAAAATAGTATGAATTGAAGCATCAGACATCTGGAAGCACTATGTTAAACAATACTGGTCTAGTTTATGACCATACAGAGAACCTCTGTTTCATATTTTTGATAAAATTTCCATACACTCATATAAATATATGAGCACATTTTGCAATATACAAAGAGGGAAATGTCTCCTTTTTTCTTCAAAGCTGTGGTTTAATACTGAGTCATTCTAATAAAAGGTAAATTTATTTGGCTTTCTCGCCATGTTCATAATCTGTTGAATGCACATAATGATGAATTTGGGAGGAAAAAGCAGACTAATACAAGATAGAAGAAGGTATTTAAAATGTTTGGAAAGCATTTTAAAGCACCTAAAACAATACAGAGGAACATTTTTTAAATGCCTGGAGGGAAGAGAAGGAAATAAATTAAAATATTTAATTTTTTAAAAAAACCTGACCCATATTACCTTTAAAGATCTTGATGCCCAGCTTTATCTTAGAAAAGTAGTAATTTCAGCCATACCCTGAAATTAGTATCCTTTACTCAAACTTTGCCTCATGATAGGTTGGGTGCATGACAGTCCTACAGTGTTTTAGGAAGCCACCCTCAGATGAGGAATTCAAAACCATGATTACAAAAGAGTGGTCTTAAGGGAAGTCTCAATGATTGAGATATATTTCTAGTTCCATCACCTTTGACATCAATTGTTGTCAAGAAATCCATGAATATTGGTATGACTAGGACTTCAGTAGAAGAGATAGCTAAGGAAGGACTGATGTGCACATACCGTGTTTACAAAACCCTTCCCAGCCTCCCTGCATGGTTGACGGAAAACAGGTCAGCAGATAGAAGGCTGCCTCTATGCTCTGCTCTACTGAGGACAGTAGTTTCTTTCTTTGCCTGGAGCAGATGAGAGACTTCCAGGCACAGGCCTTCCTTTCCACAAAGAGCATAGCACCCTGAAATTCTAAACGATGATGACAGAAACAGACATTGGTGGGGGCTGGAGAAGCTTTACTGGTGAGATAATTCATTAGAGGCAAATATTTCTCCAACATGTCTAGGAGAGGCTGCAAAGCAAATTTTGGTAGCAGGCAGATGACTTCAGTCATAGATATTTTGACTCATGATACTGCCTCAGAGGTTCTCAGTGTTAATGGAGAAACAAGTCAGCTGGTGAAAAAGGCCAGAGTATCAGGATGGTTCCTGGAACGTATTGCACTGTATTACTATTACATATTGAATTCTGCATTCTGAGAATCTGTGTTTGCCCCCATTTATTTTTTCAAAGGAAGGAGGCAGTATATTGCTTATGGTCACTTTACTCCAGTGTCCCTGAGGAAAAAATTAAATCAATAGTCCACATCCTTCTTCACTACCTTGTTTATTCAAGCTAATGCAAAGGTTTAATTACACACCATTTAATTACTAGGCAGTGCATAATAGATGCCAGTCTTATTCTTCTGGTCTTAAGCAGACCTCTTAGGAATGATCTCCAGTTAAGTTGCCAAAGTCTGTTTGATCAACATCGTTGTATGCCACAAAGCAGTCTGTACTTAGTTCTCGACTTACAGCAGTTCATTTAGTGAGCATTCGAAATTACAATGGCACTGAAAAAAGTGACTTACGACCGTTTTTCACACTTAGGATGTTGCAGCAACCCCATGGTCACCTGATCAAAATTCAGACACTTGGCAACTGACTCATATTTAGGACTGTTGCAGTGTCCTGGAGTCACAATGATCCCCTTTTGTGACTTTCTGACAAGCAAAACCAAAGGGGAAACAAGATTCACTTAACAACCATGTGACTAACTTAACAACTGCAGTGATTCACTTAACAAGTGTGGCAAGAAAGGTTGTAAAATTTGGCAAAATTCATTTAACAACTATCTCACTTAGCAACAGAAATTTTGGGTTCAATTGTCATAAGTCAAGGACTACCTGTAGCCTAGTTTTCCCCTTTTTAGTTTATTTATCCTTCTGTTTACTGTGGTATATATGCTGTTCCAGTTCAACAGAACTCCTGTGGTCCCTGCAGACAAAATTGTAAAATGATGATTGTATAGAAATATAGTGCTAAGTTATTACTGTTTATCTTCCAGCAGCCATCACTTAGAATTCTTAGAAACCTAGTCACAATTTAATTTAATTTGTACAACGTGAATATGTGCAAACATGAAATTATATAGAATTAGATTTGTTACATAAAAATTTTCAATACTTCAATAGTTAAGATATTTTTATTTTATTTCTCAATTCTATAGCTGCCTGTCTCAAACAAGTGACTCTAGGCAGTGAACAGTCATAAAACAATTACCGTAGAAATAATTGTGACATGGTACAAAAATAAATATATGGCAACCAACAAAAATTGTCTAGTTGAAGAAACAGGCTCTTCACGCACTTGGGATCCCAGTCCCCAGCACAAAACCAGATCTTTAAGACCTTGCAAAAGGCCAACAGAATCGAGGTCATCTTCAGTTCCGAAGAGAGAATGTCCACAGGACAGGGGCTACGAGAGAGAAGCCACTTCTAATCCCTGCCAGCCAATATTCCTTGTGACTGAATATAAATTTTGAAAAACTGCAAATACAGCACTTTTCACTAGTATAAATCATACAAGTACAATAAGGAATTATAGTTACCTTCTGTCCAAACCCTCGAAGATCCACTGTTATTTAACAGATCATTGAAACATTAGCATATTAAGACTTTACGTTAAGAGAAACATAGATTTGGGGTGTGGTACAAGCCCATATATAGAAGTATAATTCAAAAATGGTTTTCAAATTGAATTAAAGTCTGTGCCAGATTGAATACGAAGTTATTTTGGATCAAGGCCCAACCCTTGGGCTGTGGCATGTTTGGAACTGGGCTGCAAAAGTGGTGGATGAGCACACATGAGCAGCTCCACTTGTGCAAGTAGCAAGCAAGCGAGCACGTGCACAGCTCCATTTGTGCAAGGGGTGGGTACACGTACACATTGCTTGCACAAATGGAACTGTGTACACTCGTCCACCGCTTGCGTGGAACTATCCCGTCTCCCCCCCCACCCATCGGTCCACAAAGCCAGAAAGGTTGGGGACTGCTGGATTAAGGCATACTTCCATAACCTTAATTAGCCATTCATCTACAAAGGAATTATGCATACTTTCCAATAAGAAGCATAAAATGTACTTGTGGCAGCAAACACATATAAAATGCATTTGGCACATATGTTATATTTTGCTTAGCAATATTTAATTAAGAAATAAGTTGGAAAGGAAATTCAGCTCTTAGACTTTGTTTATAAATCATTTTCCAAAATTGTTGAGCTTTTCAAATTTTCCACAACATATGAAAAAGCAATGATAGTTGCTCCTGACAGTTCAGTTTTCAGGAGTTTTCATTTTAGTGATCAATACTAAATATATCAGCATATATCAGCAATATATATCAGCAATAATAAATATATCAGTATAATATTTAGTATAAATTTAATGTTTTCTTCCTTTGAAAATCTCACTATTGTATATCAATTATTATGTTTAAATTCTACATTTTAAATAAAAGTAAAATAAGGCAAAACAAGGCAAAAATAATTATCAAATGAGGTCTAGAAAAGCAGAATGATTTTGATGGAAATATTATTATTAAATAGTTCTTTACTATTTATTAGGTTCAGTAAATGCTCCAAATTTTGTGTTATAAGATTTTTCAGATTCAGTCAAATCTCTGAGTGGTCCCCTTTTTTATTAATTCTTTGGGAACTGTTGAAATCAGTCAGTTAGTTATGACTAGTCTAAAGAGAAAATAATTTCATCTTCATTTTGTCAGCAATTAAATATTGCAATCTTTGCCATCTTTCCACTGAGTGAATTTCTTTGTGCTTTCCTCTTTATGAAAATAAATACTTAGTCCTGAGGTTAGATGTTTTAAGTCTCTGCTATTTTTTTCTGTATTTATTCCAAATGATCAATGGGCTGCTTATTGTATAATCTCATATGAGCTGTCTGTTTTCGTCTGCACCTTTAAAGCGATCCATGGCATCGGACCTGGCTACCTCCGAGACCGCCTTCTGCCACAGATTCCCTCCCATAGACCGGTACGCTCCCACAGAGCGGGCCTCCTCAGGGTGCCGTCGGCCAAGCAATGTAGGCTGGCGACCCCCAGGGGGAGGGCCTACTCTGTGGGTGCCCCCACCCTCTGGAATGAACTACCCCCCNAGTATTTTAATTGGAAACACAGCTTGTAATATTTGGTTTTAATTCGGCTTTTATCGGGGTTTATTTTCTGTATTTTTGTATTTTGTAATTTTTTGTACTTTGTGTTTATTATTTGTTTTTAATATGCTGTGAACCGCCCTGAGTCCTATGGGAGAAGGGCGGTATACAAATTAAAATAATAAATAAATAAATAAATAAAAATCCTCATTTATTTGTGCAAATCATTTGAGAGATCTGCTTTCTCAATAGAAATAAATTAATAATAAAGTGATATAATCCAATTTGTAATTTTGATTAAGTAATTAATATAATTTGAAATTAGGACTACCAGGCCACCTTGTTCTTTTACTACCTACGCCATGTAAAGTCTGTTAATTGTTTCTGCCAGTCACATATTTTATATTTTGATTGGAATCATTTAGAAGAGAAAATCTTTAAATAAATCTTTATTATTAATCAGATTTTTGGCTAAATCACAGTAAATGCAATGTCAATTGCAAATAGTTTTAGTTTATGTTCTTAATTTGCTAATTTAGTTCCTGAAATTTTGTTTTCTTTACACATCTTCTTTGCCAATGACTACTGATAAGAATAAAGAAAGAGACAGAGGACAAACTTCACCTCTTCATTATGATATATTTTTGTAATACCCCTCCTGCACAGTTACAATCATCTTGGGGTTTTTTTCATTCATAAATACTCTGTATCCATATGAAATAAATTTGAACTACAATTCATTTTCTTCAGAATCGTAAGAATGAAAGACCAATTCCAAATTATCAAAAGTTTTCTTCACATTAAATAACATTATTGTTGCCTTCTTGTTTGTCAATAACATTCAAGATATTTCTAATGGAGTATGTCTTGCATCTCTTTGGAACAATTCCAATCTAACCAAGATGTACCAATTCAATTAAATATCATTTCTTCTCTGCAAGCATCACTGTAAAAAAATCTACATTTAATAAGAAAATAGGTCTATATGGTGAATTGAGTTGTTCCCCACTTTGTAGCTCAGAGGATTGAAATGTTCTTTCCTTCATCATGTTGCTGTATCTAATTTATTGCCTGGGTTACCGGTTTAATCAAAATGTATTGACAATTCTTGTGGTATATTGTAGACCAGGGCTTTTCAACCTTTTCACCCATTGTACCACTTTTAGGATATGGCAACATCCGAGTACCACCAGTCGCCTAGCAAGGTGTCAAAAACTTGATGACCCCCCCCCAAAAAGGAAAAAAGTGATGAAGTACAGGTAGTCCTCAACTTACAACAGTTCGCTTAGTGACTGTTTGAAGTTACAATGGCACTGAAAAAAGTGCCCCCCAAGCCACAGCTGAGCAAGACACCTGCCTGCCCACTTGGCGGTGCTCTTCCTCCTGTCCGAGGTTTTCATTGTTGTGAGCATTTCTGTTGAGGATTGGCAGTGGGGGTGGGGGGGTGGTTTTTATTCCCCCCATCTGCTGAGTGGTTGCAGCAGGTTTTGGTCACTTCACATGACCCTGGGACACTGTGACCGTCATAAATATGAATCAGGTGCCAAGCATCTGAATGTAAATCACAAGACCCTGGAGATGCTGCAACATTCCAGCTGATCGGCGCTTCTTCTGGGCTCAGCAGAAGTGCCAGGATGAGTGCTGCTTTCCAGCTGGAGCCTGGCGCTGATCCTGGCGCTTCCACTGAGCCCTGACAGCCCTGCAGCTCCAGCCGTCTCTCGCTCAGGCTTGTGTGGGGCTGCCACCGGTTCAGCTCATTCCCCTCCCCCGCTACCACTTTTCTAGGATGGTCGCGTACCACCTGCCAGGTGCCAATGTACCACAGGTGGTACCCGTACCACTGGTTGAAAAGCCCTGTTGTAGACATGCCATCAGGTTCTAAAGCTTTGTTCAGTTTCAGTTTCAGTTTTTGTATTGTTCAGTTTTATCTTCTATTGTACATTTAGATTTGTTGTGTTACTCTGTTAATTTCATGCTCTTCAATCTTTTCAGATGTCTATAATTTAATTCTAATTATTTTAGAATTGTGCTTCAGCATTGGTTACTGGATGAAATTAAATGTAAATATTTTACTAAGTTTGTTTTCAATAATCTGCAGTGCAGTACTCTTATCCATTTATTTATTGTAAATTAATGTTTCTTGAAGTTTATTTCAATATTGTATCTTATTTTTTCAATGTTTTATTTTATTTTATTTTAATTATGTTAAAAGTGTGCTCAACTTTGATTACGGACTATAATATATAATTATTTATAAGTTATAGTTAGGTTTCCATGGGCACTTACCTCAAAATTCCTGCACTATCTTTTTTTATTTTTTGGAAAATATGATATATAAATAAACAAATCTCTAAATATTATTTAAAAAATAGGAACAGTGGATGGCTGCAGCCAAGTCGTCTTTTTGAAATCTTCCTACTTGCCTTTTTCCCACAACAATCTTTTTAAGAGATCCCCTGTAATATCCTTTAAAGGTTTCTTATGCCTGCAATGATTGGCAGTCTTTCACTTTAAAGAAAGAGTATAATGCCAATGCTCACCTGAAAAAGAAATAATATTTGAGGATTATCTCTAGGAAAATCCCCAAAATTAGAACAAAGACTTTTTTCCTTTTAAAATCTACTTGTCTTGCTACTGAAATTTTAGTAGGTGTTGATATAATCAGAACAAAACCAGATTACTGTAGGTTAGATAGGCTGGTTAAACACTTGCTGACTAGATGGTTCTGAGAAATTAAATACCGTAGCTCCTTCTTGTTTGAATCCAAAATTCCAATATTATGGTTCTCCCTCCTTATTTCTCTATACTGCAGATTTACAGCATTTTGTCCCACTCACTTGCCTTTTATTAAAGTTGATAAGGTTAAACTTAAGTTCAATATTAATATTTCAGTCCCCTGATCATTCTGAATTGCCCTTTTATATTTTTATAACCTCTTGTTTTGAGTATTTTATTCAGAGCAACACAGCATCTACCAGCTGTTGATCCCACTATAGCTTTATAAGTGTTACATGTCTATCTCACCAGAATCAAAAAGGTCAAGGCAATTGACATAAGTATGCATACATAGCTCCAATTTTATTTTCTGTTTTCAATTTCAGAGAAGAGGCGAATGAGGGTGGAAGAGGGATGAAAGTCAGCTTGATGAATATAAAAGGCCTTCTCTAAAATTGCACAAAGTGTGAGAGATTCATTGATTAAATGAATGTTTGACAGTTGCAGACAGCAGTCAAAAATGACCTATTTATGTAAGCCTATGGCTAATAGGCTAAGCTCAGTTTAATGGATCATACCTTATGCAAATCTGGTCAACTTTTCACTTTTTGAATGTGCAGTTGGCAGTGATTAAACTGTGAGGTATGAAACAAAATATTATCCTTGCATTTTTATCCAGCAGCTCAAGGCAGCATATAGTGCTCTATTCTCCCATTTTCCCTCACAATAATCCTGTTAACTGGCCCAAGGTAAACTTTCATTTCTGAAATTAGGGGATTAGGAAAGTGGAGGCTAAAACATATGAAGAATGGTTGCAGGAACTAGGTATGTCTAGTTTAGTGAAAAGAACGACTAGGGGTGACCTGATAGCAGTGTTCCAATATCTCAGGGGCTGCCACAGAGAAGACGGAGTCAAGCTGTATTCTCCAAAGCACCTGAAGGCAGGAGAAGAAGCAACGGATGGAAACTAATCAAGGAGAGAAGCAATCTAGAACTAAGAAGAAATTTCCTGACAGTTAGAACAATTAATCAGTGGAACAACTTGCCTCCAGAAGTTGTGAATACTTCAACACTAGAAGTTTTTAAGAGACTGGACAACCATTGTCTGAAATGGTATAGGGTTTCCTGCCTGAGCAGGGGGTTAGACTAGAAGACCTCCAAGGTCCCTTCCAACATTATTATTATGGCCCTGAAACCATATAGGCCTTGATAATCTAAGAACAGCACTTAAACCATAGCAACATTACTTTAAACCGAAGCAAGCTACTGACCCAGAGCCCAGTTGTAATATGCTTATAGAGTCTAGCTGTAAGCTAGCATGTGGATCACTATATTTTGTAATAGTTTCTGTGTCATTTTCAAAGGCAAACCTGTCTAGAGCACATTTCAATAGTCCAACCAGGTAGCGATAAGATAAAATTGTGAGACTCTGCTATTTCAGATAAGTTAGTAAAATGCCTTCTGGTTATGGCCTCCACCTATCTATTTAGCAGTAGTTGTGGGAAGGACCCTCAAATCATGGACATCTCCAGGAGTAATTCCATCCCTTCAGGCAACATTATCAGAGCTATCAGGGAAGAAATAGTAATTGCACATGCTTAGATTTCACTTCAGCCTGTTCCTACCTATCTATACTCTTGGAACTTTCTGATATTTGAATGAGATTTCAGGTGCATTAATTAATTGATTAAAATAATAATAATAATGATGATGATGATTGATGATGATGATGATGATGATGATATATTAAATGTGTATCTTCATAGCTGTTGCAATTATTAAAAGCAACTTAATATCTCTGTTTTAAATACATTTTATTTAAGCAAGCTCCTCTACTCTCATTGGGATATTCAGACAAAGTGTGTACTGGACTAAGCCTAGATCATTTGATTGATTTGTGAGTTCACATGGCTTGCTGCTAAAATACTTGTGGTAACCAGTAGTGGATATTTGTGCTGAACAATTAGGTTTCTGGAACTCAGAAAAAGCACTTTCAATTAAAGTTCTTTAACTCTAAACATATGCTTTTGCAATAGACTCTACTGAGTTCTGGTGGAAACAAAAGAATAAAGTGGGTTCCAGAAGCCTAAAGTCTGCCTAGTCCTGCTTTCTATTTTTTTTATTTATATATATATATACTTTTTTTCCAGGCAAATAAGGTTGAGAAAGCTGTATCAGCTGCTCACACATTCCTACAGAAGAATCCCAAGCATGAGATGACCCAAAAGTACCTCAATTATTACAAGACTATGGTGGATGTAGATGAGTACCTTGTAGACTTGGAAGCACAACCATATGAGGTACTTATTTGGAGTATTATGGAGAGGAAAATTTATCCCCCTGATGGGGCTACAGTTGAAAGCTTTAAAGAGAGATCAATTAGCTCTATAGGGTCTGCAGGTCTCTTTGTAGTAAATATTTTGCTAGTTAGTTAGTTTTAGACTGCCATAGTCAACTAATTAATAAATTATTAAATATCCATGATATAATAATATAATGGTATCTAGAAGCACTCTCTTTTAATCTGCTACCAGAAAATCAGCAGATTGGGGTAAGTGTAATATCCATTGGAAGATTGTACTACAAAATGGAAACCACAACAGAGATGTATCTCCTTCCAGCTTCAGCCCACCTAATTTCACAATACTGGAGAACTACTAAAGAAAATTCCTGAGTTTTATATTGAATGGGTTCATTTTGGTTGAAGGAGATGGCCCTGAAACCATATAGGCCTTGATAATCTAAGAACAGCACTCAGAGCAACATTACTTTAAACCGAAGCAAGCTACTGACTCAGAGCCCAGTTGTAATATGCTTATAGAGTCTAGCTGTAAGCTAGCATGTGGATCACTATATTTTGTAATAGTTTCTGTGTCATTTTCAAAGGGAAACCTGTCTAGAGCACATTTCAATAGTCCAACCAGGTAGTGATAGGTTAAAATTGTGAGATTCTGCTATTTCAGGTAGGTTAGTAAAATGCCTTCTGGCTATGGCCTCCACCTAACTATTTAGCAGTAGTTGTGGGAAGGACCATTAAATCATGGACATGCTCTAGGAGTAATTCCATCCCTTCAGGCAACATTATCAGAGCTAGCATGGAAGAAATAGTAATTGCACATATTTAGATTTCACTTCAGCCTGTTCCTATCTATCTATACTCTTGGAACTTTCTGATATTGGAATGAGATTTCAGCTGCATTTTTAGAGTGGCCCAGAGTGATGATACCTCACCTGAACTAATGGATAATTAATCCCAAGTACTTTGTGTAAACATTAAAAAGTAGTGGCAACAGTATCAAGCCTTATATGTATTCCACATGTAAGCCACTGGGGCCAACTTCTCCTCTGCACCCATCAACTAGAACTGGCTACAAAGGAAGGAGTGAAACTACTCAAACATAGCACCTCCAGTCCTTACAGATAGTTTAGAAGGATTTCATGGTTGATAGTATCAAAGGCAGTCAATAGGTCTAATAGGAATCCACTCCCCATATCTAGATCCCAATAACACCATCAACCAACATCACAAATACAGATTCTTTCTCATGCCCAGTTTTGAACCCAACTGATTAGGGGCTTGAGAATCTCCTTCTTCAGCATATGAAGTTGCCTGAAATCTTTTAGAGTCCAAAAAGAAGGTTGTGGCAATCATCAAACAAAATCAACAAAAACCTGGTAACGATAAGCCTAATGTGTTTTAAACATGAAACAGACTGGTGTTGGAGGGTTACACTTCAATGCTCTTTTTTGTATGTCTTTTCTTTCTGTCACATGTACTATATGAAAAAGTCATTTTAGTAATCTTTGCTTTCTAAATTGATGTCTTCTACTCCATATCAGCGTTCCTCAACCTGATGTCCTCCAAAAGAGCTGGAATTGCAATTCCTGTTGTGGAAGTTGCAGTCACCATAAGTAAATGGTACCAAGTTGGGGAATGCTGCTGTAAGGGATGAATCAATTCAATTTTATGGTGCTGATGATCAGTAGAAGGGATTAGATAATGTCAATTACTGGTTTTCCTGCAAATTGTTCTGAGGGCTGCTGGTTTTCCATGTGGCCCATGAAGCAACCTTGTGTAGCCTGTCAGCATTTTTAAAAAGTTAATAAATTGACTTTGTTAAGTCAATTTAAGAAATGCAGGAACTAGAAAGGGGGAAATTATTAATTTAAATTTAAGATTAAAGAGTTAAATAAAAACATAAATCTATATACTCAACCTGTTACTTTCAATTTATTCTTTGCAGACGGTTTTTGTCAGAGCAGTGAAGCTTTACAATAGTGGAGATTTTAGGAGTAGCATTGCTGACATGGAGCATGGACTGTCCAAATACTACGAGGCCTATGAAAATTGCCTAGCTGGCTGTGAGGGTAGCTATGAGCTCTGTGAATTTAAGGATTTCTATCCAGCCATAGCAGGTAAGGGCACCAGGGACAGATCAGCTATCATACGTATGCTGATCCACTGTCCATTTTGTTGCTGGTATACAGTTTGAAATGTCAATTATGCAAATGAATAAAATTATTTCTCTTAATTTTAATTGGTTTTGGGTGGGACAAGGATTTTCACAGGTGCAGGATTTAGTATATAGAGCTATTGCAGACTAAAAGAGATACTGCAGAATTACTTCCACTTCTACAGCATTCTTAGTTCATTTGCATATAGAGTTGTTTTCAAACAGGGATATACATTTTAAAAATTTGCATTGTTTGTTTTGACCTTGGCAATCATCTTCATATCTGCAAAATTTCCAGTACTCCCTTATCCCTCCTGATCTGTTGCTTTTTCAGAGAGGTACTTCTGAAATATTACTAATTCTCCCTTACCAGTCCTAGCACCTCTTTCTGTAAATAAATACAGCCTTGTGTTCACTTCCAAAACAAGACCCCTAATCAACTGTGTAGAAGAGAATGGTCAGTTGCATTCACTGACAAAAAAATGGGATAACTTCATAATATTAATAAATGTGTGCAAATGCAATCTTGTCTTATAAGAGTCAGTATATTAATATGTATAAAAAGTATAAAAAGAACTTGGAAATACTGGAAATAAGTTTAGTGAGAACATCAAATCTGTTGGAGAAGCTAACAAGAAATTATGGCTGCTTCTATAAGGAAGCCCTATTGAATACGCTGATCACTGAATCCATGTAAATATGAATGGAACTGGGATGCAAAAGCTGTTTCGCTAGGGGTGCTGATGGATTAGTGACTTGGTTTTCTCTCTTTCTCCCTCCCTCCCTCCCTCCCTCCCTCCCTCCTTCTTTCTTTCTTTCTTTCTTTCTTTCTTTCTTTCTTTCTTTCTTTCTTTTTTCTTTCTTTCTTTCTTTCTTTCTTTCTTTCTTTCTTTCTTTCTTTCTTTCTTCCTTCCCAGATCATTTCATTTATGTCCTGCAGTGTAAAGTGGACTGTGAAGTTGACCTGACCCCAAATGTAGGTGGCTATTTTGTCGAGAAATTTGTGGCTACGATGTATCACTATCTTCAGTTTGCATACTACAAATGTGAGTTCTTGATTTGATTTTGGAGGCTTGATTTAAGGAGAGGGTAGGATTTGAAGCAGTGCCATCTTGTGGAAGCATTGGGTCAAAATCTACTGGTTTGAGATAGGATGGGACAGTAGACATTTTTCCAATTTCCTCCTTTGCCTCCTATCCCCTACTACAGTAGAAGAATTTCTAGGTTTGGGGTTTTTTGTTTTTTGTTTTTGTTTTACAAATTGAACAACATAATGTTGTCTCTAGCAAGAACATAAAACCTGGGGCTTGGAAACCAAAAAGTCAGAGTGCTTTTTCATCTGGCCTCATCTATGCTATCTGACAATGACATTTCAAAGTTTTTCTAGCTGTACCTAAGATAAGACCTGTTTTTTCAGCTTGTAAAAAAAAAATTCTCTTAGTGAACTAGTCCCCTTTCCTTGTTCAAAACTTCTCGATGGCCACATGGCCCCTATCCTGGAAAAACAGAGACTAAATCATTTTTCTTCTCTTTCAAGAAAGTGCAGCAATTTTTTGAGTACATTGTGATTAAAATTTGATAAGACCAATAGAGGTTAATATTACTTTCAGGCTATATTTATAAAGACTTACTGTTTGGGAGAAAAGCTATCTTTCCTGATTTTTTTTTCCTTCCCTCCTTTTTTTCATGTTGTGCTTAAGATGTGTCTCTCCCACTAATCTGGTGTATTATTCTCTGCGCAGTGAATGATATTAAGAATGCAGTACAGAGTGTAGCTAGCTACATGCTCTTTGATCCTGGAGATGAAGTCATGCAGCAAAACCTGGTTTATTATCGTTTCTACCGTGAACGTTGGCATCTGGAAGAGGACGACTTCAACCCACGATCAGTACGAACAGGAATGGTGGTTGGGTTAAAAATTACTATATTGTTTTGGCTATATATTTTGGCTGCAGTACTGTGGGACCCTTTTACAGCATCCCAGGGACAATATGATTTTCTAGATTTTTTCCCCCTTGATTGTCAAAGAAATAGCTCCAAACTCAGGGGGAAAAAACTAGTATCAATCTCACCTCTCTCCTGAACTTGTAACAATTAGCTTTCCCATCTAGTTATTTGAGAATCTGTAAAAGGGATGCAATGGGGGCTGGGAAGGATGAGAGATTGAAGCATTGAGAGTCTGCAGAAATGTTGGAGGGCCGCATAAATGTTGCGGGTCACATTTTCTAGTTTCTGATATTGGGGCTTGATGTCTTTGTACCTCAATGGGATAAAGCAAAGTAACAGTATGTCCAGTAAGTCCAGTATGGCTTAGAGTAACCCCTTTGGATTTTGGATAATTTTTATAACCTGTAGTGCCATTATTGTCTATGGTTCTTATTGTAATAAAACAAGCCCCTGTCACAAAGAGCTCTTGAAAATTGCTGGAATGGCAGTCAACAGCAGAACAAAGAGAAGCAAGGGTACCAGAGGATGGAAGTGAGCGAAAAGAGTTTGATTACTTGATTATCACTCAAGAGGAAAGAAGACTAATAGTTTGTGGGAAATATGAAATTTGAGATAAACAGAAAAAATGATACTGAAATTTCAGTAATTGGCAGCAAATGTGGTCTGCCAAGGCCTCACATTTTTTTGTTCCATATTGATACAGCTATATCAAATGGAAACTTTGTCAGGAGGATGCATGTTAGATGCATTCCTAACTATTCAATTACTTTTTCTCGTGCAATGACCTCATTGCTCCTGCAGCTTTACAACTGGAAGTGTCCAAGCCCTCTGACCACATGATTTGCAGATGCAGTAATGTCTAGAGCTGTTCTAACTTGGAGCCTAGACAAGTGTTTGCATGCTTGAGTGTACTTGGTAGATTGTAGCTGGCACCAACACAGGCTCCAATTGTATAAAGTACAAATATTGTTTATTGTTCTCTCACCTGTTCTGGCTGATTGTTTTCTCTCTGATATTCTTAGGAGGCCTTGCATTACCATAACTGGACATCCACACAGAAGAAACTCTTGGAGTTTGCCAGGCAATATCTCCAGCCAGATGATGAGGTGAGAACTTGGGAGACAGGTAAAAATGTGATAAATTAAGAGCTAGCTTTTGTCTCCTTTAGTCCAACTTTGCCCCACTAATTTACTTTGAGGATGGCAAGTACAAGATAAATCTGCAAGACAAAAGGGAAATGTTTTATTTTCAGTTTTTCTCAGCTGGAAAGAAAAGATTTGGCTACCTAAGGATTGCCATCGGGGTTTTGAGCTTCTACCTGGCATTACCCATACCACTATTTTCAGGAATAAAGCCTAGAAACTTGCAAATGGTTATTTTTTTGTAATGTTGGATTCTGTACCAAATAGTCCATCTGAAATAGTCCATCTGCAGAAGATGGAAAAGTCTAGGTTCTTGATTGCTTTGCTTCTGACTAGTTCTTCTGTCCTGCTTCAGGGAGAGGTCGATGAAAGAGTCGATGGGGTAAAAGAACCTGCATTGCCATCTGATGCCGAGTTTGAAGACATTGGTGACTATGAAGAGGGGTTTTTGTCTGAATGGTGGCAGGAGCCCAGATCAAAAGGAGACAAAGGCGATGAAGGTAATTGATCACAAAACTGAAGGACTGATTGTTCACTTTCCATTGCTCATTCTTGCCTGTATCCCCTACATTGGGTTTCATCACTGTTTGTTGTCTCATTTCCCTTGCATGTCTGTCTTTAGTTTGCTTATATTGAAGTGTGTCTGTCTGACCTTTTGGCTGCAGGAGCTCAGTTTAACTTTTTTTCAAATTTCATGTATGTTTCTCCTCTTGTCTTCTTCCTCTTTCAATGTTCTGTAATTTGCAATTTATTGTTGTGAATGCAGGAGGCAGCAGTGAGCAAATGCAGTTCGCTCCCATGTGACACCGCTGCTGCGCGAGCTGCACTGGTTGCCAGTGGCCTTCCGGGTGCGCTTTAAGGTGTTAGTTACCACCTTTAAAGCGCTTCATGGCATAGGACCCGGTTATCTCCGAGACCGCCTTCTGCCGCAGATCCCCTCCCTCAGACCGGTACGCTCCCACAGAGTGGGCCTCCTCAGGGTGCCGTCGNCTGACCTAGGGAGGATTTTATTTGGGGTTTATCTTTTAACAATTTGACAGAGACACAACTTTAAAATTTGATTTAATTCGGTTTTATCGGGGGGGAATGTATTTATGTTTTGTTTTAAATATGTTGTGCGCCGCCCTGAGTCCCGCTGGGAGAAGGGCGGCATATAAATTAAATTTATTATTATTATTATTATTATTTTTTATTGATTTTCATTGATTTTCATTGATTATCCAGTGGTGGATAATGCCTGGAAAAGATATTCACACACTGTCCCTGTAGAATGGCTGCAAAAATATATTTTAATCTCCTTTGTTCTTTGTTCACAGAGAGACTTGATTGAGCAATATGCTTCCCATAATATCTGCAGATGAAAGGGAGGCGTTGTTGATTTCTTGGACCTACCAAAGTAGACTTTGAACTGGCAAGATGCATTTTGATATGATTCCAACATGTTCTGTGCCTTTGGAACCTCACGTACCTTAATATCTCCAAAGACTGGGAAATTTCCACCAGTAGAACCTCTGTGCAGAATATTCCTTCCTCTCCTGCAAGTGGATTGGTAAAACAAGAACAGCTCTAAGCTAATCCAGGGAACCTTCCCACTTCCCAGTGGAACCTCATTTCTAAAAAGTACTGTGAATGGGTTTGGAATAAAAAAAAAATCTCAACACAAAGGACTAAGAAAACGCCAATGCTGCACTTATTTCTGGTTTTATATATTCTGCTTTGTGACCTCGTATATGTTGGGAACCAAAGTTCTTACTCATCTATGAAAGCATCCACAAGTAGTGTGTGCATAACTGGATTTTCCATATTCCAGATTTTCGTGGGATTAAATGCCCTGTTTGCCCAAAGGGAGGACAATCCCAATAATTAACTTTTAAGTCTGTGTACAGCAGAGAAGTTATAATCTATCTGCAATGTCATGGATTCTTTTCACTATACTCAATTTAGTGGGCTACAAACACAAAAGAGCCAACAACAATATAGGTCCCTAGACAACACACACAAACATTCACACTATAATTGCTCTCAGACAAAAGCAATGGCATACCTTCTTTTCTCCTGCCTTATTGAAAGGGCTTATTTTGGGAAGACAGGATCTTTCCCCTCTGCAGTTTTGATCTTCTCTTTTTCTTTCTTTTCCCTTCCCATCTTACCATCATTTTCTGTCTTTCCTGTTACTGTTGGAAAAAGGGAGGTGTAAATGTGGTTTATGTGGTTCTGCATATGAGAGTGGTTGGTGTGAAAAAATAGAATGGTCATCATATGCATATCAGAAATGAATTAATGTTATAATATATTATTTTACTTGACTAAAGTACTTAGCAATTTAACTGATAATTTATTTTGTAGTCCTAGCCCTAAATTTCTTTGGAGCAACTTTTGATCTGTGTGTATACACACAAGCACAGTTACATGCTTTCACATGTAGGTTCACATGGATAGGAGACTGACCAGATAGGGGACCTTTGCAAAAATTGTGTGTGTGTGTGTGTTTGTGTGTGTTTGTGTGTGTGTGTTTGTGTGTACTACTTTCCCTTTTGTGTCCAGGGAGCAAATCATTCTAAATTAAAGATTAACTTCCTTTTAAGTAAATAAAGTTCAAACAGTCAGAACTTTCCTCTGAAAGTAGGAGTCAGTTTCTTACACAAGAAACATGAAAAGTGAGCATGCAGAAATATGGTTTGAGGATGAGGGCTCTACACTTTTAGAACTGGGGACATGTTCAGCTCAATAATTAGCTTTCAGGACTAGAGTTGCTTTAATGTCACTCATGTGCAAGGTTTTACTCCTGTCCTTCACTTATCCATAAAACTTTATGTATGTCACTCATCCCACAAAACTGGGCAATAGTTCTTTCTATTGTAACTATTTTTTTTATGAGGGTGAAAATGCTTGTAGGTCAGCTGCAAATCTTCTAACACATCCCAGGCTTTCCTTGTGTTCAACCTTGCCTTGGAGCTTTTCAAGAATCAAACTCCCAAGACGCTCATGTTCTCCCCACGTGTGCACTGAGAACCTGCAGTTAATGGGCTATTCTTTAGCTTTTCTGAAAGCAGTGGTTTAAAACAATTTCATCAAGTGATTTCTTTTTTACATTCAAAGAGCTGCCTTTGTTTTTCAGTTAATTTAAACGTTTTACTTTGTACAGATTTTTTTATTAGTTATAGCTATATTTTAATAAAAATCTCTCCTAGTCTGTCTGTCTTCAGGGTAAGTTTTTGCTGCTGTCATCCAAAATATGTGATATTTTCTTCCTTGAGATACTGAGAAAGCATGCCTTTGTAATTCCTGAAAAAGGAACAGTTTTGGCTGGGAAACTCTGGATGCTGGTCTAGTAACATTTGGAGAATGTCAGTCTGCACATGGACAACTATTCATGACGACAAAGATGGCAAATTTAATACCTGGAGACAGCAGAATAGAAGGGAAAGAATTGGAGAAGATAACAAAATACAAAGACCTGCAAATGGAAATAGAACAACTCTGGCAAAAAAAAGCAAAGGTCATTACCAATAGTAATAGGCGTGTTGGGTGCAATCCTGAAATAATTGGAGCATCACTTAGAAAACCATCAGCATTGACAGATTCACCATCAGTCAATTACAAAAGGCAGCTTTATTCAAAACAGCTTACATCCTGCAGAAATATCTGTAACACCACCAAACATCCATATCTGCTTATCTCAGTTCCTTGGGAAGGACTCAATATGTGGACAAAAATGCCAAATCCAATCTGAACATCTGGTTGACTATGCGATGAACCATAATAATTAATTGGATGGGGAAACCTCAGACGCAGTATATTTTAAACTATATTGGAACAAAATCATTTGGCTAGCTGCTAAGTTAAAAATGGTATTGCCTTAATTGGTCAGTTATCATCTGCAGAATTTAGGTGGTCTCAGAACCCATCCTTAAGCAAAGTGACAAAAATTTAGAAAAGGAGAGAGAAAATTGCAACTGGTATTCATGCCAGTTTAATATATTTCCTCCTCTTTTTCTATGTATTTATCATTTTATTTGAAGAAATGTTCAGAAAAGCTTGAAAGATTGCAATTACAAAATTATGGGTGCTGTAATAAAAAGTTACAGTGGCAAATATCTGTAGCTCAGATGTAGGATGAGGGGGAAGGTTCATTCTCCAAGCTTGTGGATTGAAAGTTTCGTTACCAGGCTAGGTAGCATCTTAAGTGGAGCTTAGGAGAGTTTGGAGAATGAACCTTCACCCTCAAAATGTTATCCCTGTGGGTTTGTGAATTGGATTGTTTTAAACTCATGATCAACACCATTACAGCTGTTCTTTAATGTCTATGGAATTCTCAATCATCCAGAAGTGCTTTTTCCAAAAGGCAATTGGATTTTCTTGGTTTCTTTTTTCTATGAAAACATTTCACTTCCCATTCAAAAAGAACGGAAAAAGCTTTTTGGATAGAAGCAAAACATTTTCAAAGAAGAAGAAAAATCCCAGAAAGTCCAGTTGCCTTTTGGGAAAAGCACCATTGTTCTTTAAATAATTTCAATATTACTACATAAAAGTAGTAAATTATATATCCAATGCTATGGTTAGCTGATTGGATGCAGCTTTGTATTTGGAATTGACAGTGAAATCAATGAAACTTGGAATTAAGTAATGACTTTTCTAGTTTCACTGAGCATTTTCTGTGACCAAGTCTGGATTCAGCCACAAATTTTCTACCTACTACATAATATTTCTCAATAATAATCTCTATATTCACCCTTGAGTCATTGAGCGATAGATATAGAAAGAGACAGAGATGGTTCCACATCTGATGAGCTCACTGGTATTCCCCTCCAATTTTATTGACTCACAGTAAGTTTATCCTGTTGCAGAAGCAGGCAGCTTGGAGTCATCAGTTTAGCTTCTTATCATGGCTCTAAATTGCTTTGGGATTTTTAAACATCTGCTTGCAGAACCAGCTATACAGCTATCTGAAAAATGCCATATGCTAAAAGGAGTAATTAAGATGCATGTATTTGTGAACCAGCTTAAGAATTACAGAAATTCACATTAGTCAATATAGATTGTTGTTGTTAGTTGCAAAGTTGTGTCTGACTCATCGTGACCCCATGGACAACATTCCTCCAGGTCTTCCTGTCCTCTACCATCTTCTGGAGTCCATTTAAGCTCATGCCTACTGCTTCAGTGACTCCATCCAGCCACCTCATTCTCTGTCGTCCCTTTCTTCCATTGCCCTCAATCTTTCCCAGCATTAGGCTCTTCTCTAGTGAGTCCTTCCTTCTCATTAGGTGGCCAAAGTACTTGAGTTTCAACTTCAGGATTTGGCCTTCTAAAGGGCAAATCAGGGCAGTCGGGGTTGATCTCCTCTAGGACTGGCCAGTTTGAGCGCCTTAAGTCCAAGGGACTCGCAGGAGTCTTCTCCAGCACCATAGTTCAAAGGCCTCAATTCTTTGGCGCTCAGCCTTTCTTATGGTCCAACTTGCACAGCCATACATTGTAACTGGGAAAACCATGGCCTTGACTATATGCACTTTTGTTGGCAGGGTGGTGTCTCTGCTTTTTAGTATGCTGTCTAGATTTGCCATAGCTTTTCTCCCCAGGAGCAAGCGTCTTTTAATTTCTTGGCTGCAGTACCCATCTGCGGTGATCTTGGAGCCCAGGAAAATAAAATAGCTGTTTGGAATTCATGAGCATTGAGACCAGACAGATGCCATTTACATCAAGAGCTCCGTGTTCTCTTTCCTATTTAGAGAGCATAGTTATAAGCATCTGTACCTAAAGCCATAATGTATTTCATTTGATTGGTCTTCCCATCCTACTATCTGCTAGATCAGTGGTTCTCAACCTTTTTAATGCCGTGACCCCAACCGGTCGTAAGTCGAGGACTAAACCGGTCGTAAGTCGAGGACTAAACCAGTCATAAGTCGAGGACTAAACCGGTCGTAAGTTGAGGACTACCCAACCGGTCGTAAGTCGAGGACTTTCCCTGCCCAGGAGTGCCGCGCATGCGTGGTTCCGCCCCCTGCGCCAGCCGAGGCGTAGCTGGCAAGCGGCAGAGACGGAGCAGGCCAACCACCAGCTGGCCCAGCCCAAGGGAGGTAAGGCACCCGCTGGAAAAGGGGAAAAAAATCGCGGACAAAAAAAATGGTGGACAAAAAAAATGGCAGACAGCCTTGCTTGGCGACCCCCGTGAAATGGTCGATTGACCCCAAATGGGGTCCCGACCCACAGGTTGAGAACCACTGTGCTAGATGTTCTTGGATTCCTGGTAAGCAGGCAAGGAATTGTACCCCAGTACTTCGGAAGGCTGTTGAAGGATGCTTTAGTAGTATGTGATCTGCATACATTCTGAGCTTTAGCTTGAGTAAGGCAACTAGTTGCAGCAGCAGGAATGAAGGTTCAGAAATAAGTTGTTATGGTTGACTCAGAAATGAAAGAGAGAAGATGACAATTTTGTATGTTCAGTACACATACGACCCTAGTCATGATGCCACCATTGCTTTTTCTTCATTGATTTTCTAACTGGCCTTCCTGCTTTTTTAATGCAACAGTCTTTGAATTTTCCAGTAGGTGGCAGGTTTGGGCTTTACATTAGCCAGTTATGAAAGCTATTACATGTATCTACCTTTACTATTACTACTGCTACTGTAGTGTTTAACTGTCAAGAGCTAAATATTTCTAGACTAAATTTCTGGCATGGTGGGAGCAAAAAATTTCACAGCCTCATTTTTGTTCCAGATGTGGCTGCAAACTGGATTCAGATTGGTGGGATGGTTCTTTTTCCAAAAGATGCCTGTGGCATTCTAATCCACATGCCTGTTTAGCAGTCTGCATCAGATTTGAGATGTGAAAATGCTAGGAAGGAGGAAATATTTGTTCGAAGATATCCATCTTGCATGGTCTTCCGTAACAGGAGGAGGAGGGCACACCACAAACGCAGCAAAGTTGTCTCATTGGCATTTCCATCTAAAGAAAAAGACTCTAGCACGCTCAGAATACCAGAGGTTAAAATGACGAAACCATATCAGTTGATAAGCTAACTTAAGGAAGTTCACAGAAATACTTTTGTCTTTCCCTTTCCAGCAGAAATCCCATAGCAGTCATGCCACATATGAATCACTGACAATCCCTCCTGCTCTCAGAACTTACCAGCTTTCCTGAACACTTTCCTGGAACAGGACATGAGAGCGGTACAGCTTATAATGCATATTATCCAAGATGAATACAGCTAGTCCTTTGTTAACAGCAACAATGTTGTCAGAAAGCATGAAGTCACATGGCTATGCCGCTTACTGCCGGAAATTCTGGCCCTTCCACTGCTGTTGTTAGGTGAGCGGCCCAGGGGCGTTAAGCAAGGACATTACATGGTGACCATCTTGTGACCTCCTGTCAGCTTCCTCACTGACTACTTGCAGAAAACTGGCAAAGATCCCAAAATTGCGATCATGAGGGATGCTGTGACCACATAAATATGAGGACCAGTTCGGATTAGCATCATCCCAAATTTTAACGTTGCTGAACAATTGGTGTTAGGCAAGGAACACCTGCATAACTAAATAAAGGTCAGTAAGCACAAAGGAATAATAGTGGCATGTTGTTGGCAAACAGGCTGGTTTGTACAACAGGTCAGTGTTTCTCAACTTCAGGCCATTTTAAGATGGGTGGACTTTAACTCCTGGAATTCTGGATGAAATGAATTCTATTTATTTTATTATTACATTTATATGCTGCCCACCATGCCTAGAGGCAGTTCTAGATGGATTACAAGTTAAAAGCCCCAGACTAAAATATTAAAATATTATGATAATAAATATTAACATCAAAATTTACAAATATGGCAAGGAAGAGAGCAAGGTACACACACGGAGAGGAGGTAGAATCTTCTCTCGGTCCATTAGCTGCCTTCAGTTTGACACACCCCATCGAGGCTCACTCATGCCACTTATCTTAAAATGGCCATGGTTGAGTAAGCTGCTAGAGATTAATCATTTCCCAATGACACTAACATTAAAAGTTTATTGGCATAAGGAAGTGCCAGGTCAGAAAAGATTTTCAGGTCAGCCAAATACATTAATTCTTTTCAGTGGAAATACAGAGTGGAATATAAGAAAATCAAGTGGCCATTAGGTGTACATAAGCATGCACATAGAATTAGGATTTGGAATAACAAGCTAACAAAATAACAAGCGAGCAAACCAATATTTGTCACTAAGTTCATACTCAACATAGATACATTCTCTTATTTTCTAAGCTGGTCTCTTCCTGGAAAATCACTGAAAAACACTTTCTTCCCCACTTTCTCACACAAGTAGCTGCCGCCTGATGCTTTCTCTCCCACTCTTCCAGTTTCGCCCACGGGCCTCACCCACTTTTCCCCGAAACCCTTTGGCCCCACAGCACTTGAGCTTATTCACCGTCTGTCACATGATTCACTGGGCTCCACCTGTACTCAGCACCACCTAGCAACCATGTACCACACCTTGGCAACTGTTTTATGAACATTCCAGAGGTTAGGCAGGTGTGCTGAAATTCACCTTTATTGCTCTTATTGCAAATCTTCCCAAAGGGTAGTGATCTCAACTAGTCCTCATCATGGAATCATTTAGGATTCTTTGCTACCAGACCTGCCTTCTGTTGGGAACCAGAACTGCCAGGGCAGAGTGGAATGCAGGGAAAAGTCTGGAAGATTGGCATCCACAGTTAATAACGTCTGTGCAGTTCAAAGAACAGAGCCAACTCTAATGGTTTTAGTACTTCTATAAAGTGGTATTTATTTAGCTGCCTTCTCCAAAGTAGCACTTTTCAGGTATGTTGAGGTTGGAAATACCAGGATGTGTGATCCCATTGAATCTGGGAAACTTCAATACAGTGATAAGGTTCCTGTGTGCTTTAATGGGAAGATTGCTATTAGTGTTTGGCACAGTTATTCCAGGTGGATTACTGGCATGTGCTATAATGCAAGATTGCCTTTGAAGATGACTTGAAAGTTTAATTTTTGCACGAGATGGCAGCTAGGCTTTTAACTGGTATGTTTCTAGGTTCGTGCTCCTATATCTATTTTAAAAGCACTTTATTGACAAGGCTGGATATCCTCTTATGGGTGCATTCCACTTTTTAAACCTCTAACTGCTCTAAAACCCAAGCACTTGAAGGAGCATTTATTCCATGTATCAAATGGCTCCTGCATTTAAAAAAAATATCCTTGGAGGGTCTCAGAACTAGAAATTCATTAAGAAAGGGAAAAGGTTGGTCTCTGTTGCTGCACCTCATTTGCAGTTAATTAAAAATTAACATAATTTTTCCAGGAATTGCTACAAAAAGCAAACCAATAAATCTTTCCAGGAATTTTAAATTGTTTTTGCCTTTTTTCTAATGTTTTGCTTTAGACATAATAATAATGATGATGATAAAGTTGGAAGGGACCTTGGAGATCATCTAGTCCAACCCCCTGCTCAGGCAGGAAACCCTATACCATTTCAGACAAATGGCTGTCCAGTCTCTTCTTAAAAACTCCTAGTGTTGGCGCATTCACTGCTTCTGGAGGCAGGTTGTTCCACTGGTTAATTGTTCTAACTGTCAGGAAGTTTCTCCTTAGTTCTAGGTTGCTTCTCTCTTTGGTTAGCTTCCACCCATTGCTCCTTGTCCTGCCTTCAGGCGCTTTGAAAAATAGCTTGACTCCCTCTTCTTTGTGGCAGCCCCTGAGATATTGGAACACTGCTATCATGTCCCCCTCATCCTTCTCTTTGTTAAACTAGACATACCCAATTCCAGCAATCGTTCCTTATATGTTTTAGCCTCCAGTCCCCTAATCATCTTTGTTGCTCTTCTCTGTGCTCTTTCTAGAGTCTCAACATCTTTTTTACATTGTGGTGACCAAAACTGGATGCAGTATTCCAAGTGTGGCATTACCAAGGCATTGTAAAGTGGTATTAATACTTCATATGCTTCCTAATAGCATGTTGAGTGTCTCCAAGTGCTTTCAACGAAGGAATGCTGCTAAGAATCCTTGTTGTCCCCTTTGTTGGCCGATATTTCTGCTTTCATGTAATTATCAAGGCTAAACACTATTGATAGAAACAAGAAAACTGCATCAAAATGTGGCAATGTGAGCCTTAGCTTCCAGAAGGAGGTGTATTAAAGCTTTCAGCTAATTCTATGTATGCCTGCACTACTCTTACTTAGAACCTGTATAGTCGGATGGAGAAATTCCAACTCTAGCAATCCCCAACAGCATAGCCGGTGGAGAGAAATTATGGCAGCCATTGTTCAGCAACATTTGGAAGATATAGGCAACTCATCCAAGACATCTCATCAACCTTGTATTTCCAATTAAATATGTTCCATACTTCTTGGATTGTATTTTGAGATAATATTTTACTTTTATAAATCTTCCAAACATGCTCATACTTTCCTCTTGTTTTCAGGGATCTCGTTCTAGCTTCATCTCTGTGGGCATGCACTGCCCTAGGTTAACTATTATTGAAGGAAAATAGTCATCCATGGATTTTGTCCTATTTATAAAATGCCGTCTGTTCTGATTATTTATTACATTACTGATTACCCCTGAAACACATATGCCACAATTACTTGCCATGCCATTGTTATTGACTTCTAGCAACCAAGGACAATAGGCAAACTTTCTTCTTGATTATCATCTATTGCTAACTAGGTATTTCAGATCTTCCAACTGTGCATTCACCATCACTGTAACGAGTCCATCCACCTTGCTGCTGATCACCCTCTTCTTCTCTTTCCTCCCACCTTTCCCAGCATTACAACCATCTAAAGTAGGAGGTAGTAAAAGATGAATCTTACAGAATTTTAAAAGTCCCATTAGACCCTGCTCTCTACTGTATCTTCTTTTCTTCAACAGGGAGCACTCCTTGAAAAATCTTTAGAAGTTTATTGTCTGTCCCACTTCCTCTGTTCTTATTTATTTGCTCTATTTCTATACCATCAAATCAATAAAGACTTGTAGTAGTTTATAGGAATCCAGTAAAAATCTACAAGCAAGTTAAGCATACGTGGTAAGCATCATTAAAGTAAAAAATGCAACCAGTATGGATTAACAACAAATAACACAAACAAATACAAAGCAAAATGAAAATACAATGATATAAATACTGCAAACCAAAAAAAACCCAACAATCAACAACTAGTCACCAGATGCTCTTATAAGAATTCCATCCTAAACAGCTTCCAAAATATTGAGAGGAAGGGTGCAGGTCCTTATTTCATGAGGAGAATTTTCCGCAAGTCTGATGCAGCAATGGAGAAATGGAATCTCTATAACTTTACAGAGGTGGAAATAAATAAAATATTCTCCTGGATACGCTGATTCAAAAAGTGAAAACGATCCTGCAGGTACCTTGTGTCAAGCCATATAAGACTTTATAAGTTAAACCAGCAGTGCTTTGAAATGTACCTAGAAACCTAATGGCAACCAATGCGGAGCCTAAAATGCAAAGGTAATAATGTTTTTGTTAAGCAACATCCACCAATAATCAGGCTATTTTATTTTGCATCAATCGAGAACCTATTGTATGTATGGTCTTCTGAGCCTGTCACATGTAGAACACATACGAGCAGTTTAATCCTTAAAGGTACCAGCTACTGTTACAAGATCCCTGCAGTTTAGATAGGGCTGCAACCTTCATACCAGCTGAAATTGACCAAGGAACCTTTAGGCCATGATCTCTACTTGCCCAAGCAACCGATTTAGGAGAATTCCTGAATCATGGTTCTTTTCCCTTAGGAGCAGTGCCACCCTTTTGAGAGTTAACATTGGAACAGAACAAGATTCTTTATGAACAAGTAGCAACATCATATTGTTTGTGTTTCATTTAAGCCAGTTTTTTTTCATCCAGGCTCTGGACACTGAGATAAGACTTCTGTGGCATTAGCAATACAGCTAGGGTAGCAAAACAAGGTTGACATCATCAGTATATTGGTGATATTGTACTCCTAAGTGATGGATGACTTTCTTCAGTGATTTCATGTTGATAGTTAACGATATTTGAAATAAAACTAATCTCTAAGATTCTTCACATGCAAAGAGCCATGAAGCCAACTTTTGTTCCTCAATTATGCAGAGTAAAATCACTATAAAGCAGTGCCACTTGCCACTAATTCAGAGGATCCAGAAGGATATCATAGCTGATCACACTGAAGGTTGCTAAAAGGTCAATCAGGACCAGAATGACTGCACTACTTCCACCTAGAACCTGTAAAGATAATCTAACAATATGATCAATGGCACTTCTATCTGATGCCTAGCCTTGAATCCCAACAGAAATGACTACAATGGGTAATCATTTACTTTAGGACATTTGCCAACATTATAATTATAAAATATTGCTAACTCCAGGAAGTATCTCTTTAGGAGGGAGAGTGCCACAGTCTCTCTGAATGCTGCCAGAATGCTCTCCAGCTAGAGAGCTATTGGCAATCTTCTGGATGCAGCCAACCACACCTTTAGTTGTTTCCTGAAGGAGCCAAAGAGGTATGAGATCCAAGGCATATGTGATAACAGTGCTAAAAAGTACTCTCATTACTTCACTGGAGTCCACTGGAGCAAAAGAATACCAAGTAATGCGCAAGACACTTTATGGGAGCCAGCCCATAAGGAATCAGGATTTTGACAAATATGAGTGACTTTATCAGTCAAATACTGTGTAAAATAACTCCAGTGGCCAGGTAGGAAATCCACCTGTTCAACCTGCCCCAAAAAGGAACTTGTAATTTTAAACGAGGCCATTTCATCTCCCCCTTCTTGCCATGATGGAAGTTAAATCAAAGTTTCTACCCAGCTTGGTCAGGTTCACTTTTTGTTTTCCTCAACCATTGTTTCAGGCATTGTTCCTGCCTCTAAATCTCAAAGATACACCATAAACCAAGAGGCTAACCAAGACTGAAGCAGGGATGGAAGCTGTTCAGGGCCAATCCGATCAATGTGGGTTGCTTTCTATTGTCAGATAATCCATCCAGATCCATAAGATACCTAAGGGCAAATAATACAAATTGACTGTTCTCCCTACAGAGGTCTTAGGTGTCAGTCACTCAGGTGGTCATCTAAAAGAGTGATCTGATGATGGCAAAGGACGAAATGTTATACCATCCATATCCAAATCACTGCACAACTCCTGTGAGCTAAAAATGAGGTCCAATAGGTGGCCAGCTGCATACGTTAGGCCCAAATTTACCTGGGACAAGCCCGTGTTTTCCAAGGATGCCATAAAAGACTAAACTCACCTAGATCAAGGGGATGGAACCTGAAATTGCCCAAGACAAATGGCCTAGAGACAGCAACACCAGTCCCAAGACCAGATCCAGTAGTTTAGGGATTGTATTGAGCAGTAGGCCAATTATACCAGCAGAATCTCGAATCTTGTTTCTATACAAACGTTTGCACCATGATACCTCAGCAGAAGAATCTCAAGTCACAAGCAAAATATCATTATAGAGCAACACTATGCTGCACTCCAGCCTTGCCAATAAGGCTGGTAAAGGACTTTAGAATCAAGGTGGACAAATGTCTTAACAGGATTACATCGTTGTGCCTACTCAAGCAGTTTTGATAATACGTGTCAGGTCTATATGTTCATCAACCACTAAATCATGGATGAGAAGAGCCTTGCTACAAATGAAGCCAGCATTTCCCATCAAAAGCTTGAGGCCAAGGTTACCAGAAATTGAGCCAGAGGTAGTGATATAACAAATAACAAATTGTGGATCCTCCATCCCCTAAAACAGCCTGCCAAGTACTCTCTGCCATATCTCCTTGAGCCCATAACAACTAGCATCAATATAGCTCCCCCCACCTGCATGCATACCACACCCAAGCTTGATGGTCTAACCTCCCACAATGGGGAGAAGCAGAATAACCAATAATAATGACCAAAAAAATATAATGAATTAGACTGAAAAGTAATAACCCCAAATAACAAAATACATTTTTAAAAACCATTTATTTAGAATTCCAGCCAAATAATCAACTGGAAGCCAACCCACCAGTTGGCCTCCTTTTTCCTAAACCTTCCAAGTGCATACACAAACCGCCCATATGCCTTCCAATCCCACAGCAAAAAAATCCAACAACCATTCAGTGAAACCACCCCCTCACACTGCTCATAGGAAAGGCATCTGCTCCAACTTATGCTCTCACTTTAGACTATGCTTTCTCTTGCCCCTCTGCTTTTAGGATACAAACAAACATGGGGCCAGGATCTCACCAACGATAACTGGGTCCTTACTGCTGGCACCTTGTCCACACTAGGGCACTGGTGCAATACCTAGTATCTTCCCAAGCTCCAAAATAACATGCAGTCATCAGATAGGTAAACAGTAGCAGGCCTGGTTGGGCTCCTCCAGTCAGCCTGGGTACTTCCACTGCTAGTCTTCCTTGCCCCATTCTCCTCCTGGAACTCCTAACCCCATCATACCTTCTCTAAGACCACAATAACTGGCTGATATTCGCAATAAATCAGGGTATTAATTTGCCAGCTGGGAAGAAACTACAGAGGCAGGGAAGGGCAGGCTTTGATTACCTTTAACAACACAGCAGAGAGAGTTTTGACAGACAAGGTTTATCATTTTAGGGATGAAAGAACTCCACTTCTGGAAATTCCCATGCCCTTATCATAACTATATAAGGGGATCTAATGAGGTCATCTGCCAGCAATTGTTTTCTGCTCAGAAGCCCAAAATAGGTTGAGTAAGTAATACATTATAACACTGAACACGGGTGCTGATTGCCAGTTACTCACAGAAACAAGCCAAAACTGGATACAATCTCTGCTATAAAATGTTATCTTGTCTTTCTTATTAAATAAGATATTGGCATCTTGAGCCCTGAACAAGTTCATGAAGCAGAAGCATTTCTTTTTTGAACCTTCACTCAGTAGCAATTGGCAAAAAACCCTACAGGTTTCCTGCCAATTCATGGCAGGAAATAGATAAAAACGAAAGTGCATGCCCCATACAGGCAGCTTGTAAAAAAAGAAAAGCTCTTAAAATCACTGAAAAGCAGAAATCGTGTACCCTGCCATGTGTGAAACAGTCCCAGCATGTGTGTTTTAATCAGATATTTAAAAAGGAAGTTGAAATGTCAAAGCAGGCTCTGTTAGGTTGGAAGATCTACGGTATCAGTAGTAGTCCTCACTTTTTCTGATACACGCAAGAAGAAAGTCCTGCAATGCATTTTGTGACATGGCCACAAGAGCCAGCTGGCTAAGGAATAAGGTGGGAACCAGGCAAGCAGAACATCAAGGAATTGAAGGTGGGAGCTTAAGATGCCTAACTGCTCTGGTGCCAGAAGCTCTAGGGCAAGGCGGTGCCAGCTTGTTTGGGCTTCCCCTGGGTTGCTGCCTATACTGTGTAGAACCTAGCCAGGTCTCTCCCAAGCTTGCTGGTGCCAACGCCCTTGCCCATCCTTACTTTTCTTTTGCTGAACCTGGCATTTTTGCATTTTGGCTGCAAGCATTGAAACTAAGGAATGGGAACAGGGAGGGGCAGGGCTCTACTATGGTAGGGAAGGAGCATGGCATCTCCAAGCTCTCTTCCTTAGTTCATTAATATAAACTCAAGACAGACATAAAAGAATCCAAATGGCTGCTTGTCAGAGCTCGTGGTTTGCAAGTTTTCAATGTCAACCTGAAAATATGAGAGTTAATCATAAAGGAAATAATATCTGTTGAGGACAAACTGATAGCTGCTGTTGATTTGGAATGTTTTGATTTACAGCTTTCTGATCAGAAGGATA
>NW_015386388.1:5173422-5301205 GCF_001527695.2 Protobothrops mucrosquamatus
CCTCCCCCTCCCCCTCCTCCTCCTCCTCCATGTCTAGGTCAAACTTTAAATTGTCAGAATAAAACCACCTTCTTGGCTTTGTCATTCACCAAAAATAAGTCATTTTCAGTATATTTTTCTGATAGTAGCTGACATACCAGCAGATAGGCCAGGCTCTACATCTCTCCACGTTCATATAGTGTGTTGTTATCCACTAAGAGCTTCCACATTGGTTTTATATTTAGGCACTCCAACTCTCAACCTATTCAGGTCCTCCATGTAATATAAGAGAGGTCCGATTTTTAGTTATGTCCTCCTTTAATGTTATTCCTTGCTCGATGGTCTCCTTCCTCCATCTTTTTATTCAATTTTTGTCTTGTGTACCCTCAAGAGTGTTTGTTCTTGCCACAAAGATGTTCCTAGATCTATGTCGGGGGGCTTGAGACCTATGTCCATTGAGAGGATGTCAAGGATCATTCTCTTGCTTAGTTCTCTCAGCATCTGCTGCTATTTCTCTCCTGATCTTAGATAGGGCAATGCCAGCAAGAGGACATATTTTTTCAATTGGTATAGGTTTGTCACAAGCTGTCACTATACTGCTTCATTGACAGCGATATCATACTTGTTTTGCATGTGCAGATGAGCCTCACACATACTCTGCTGCAGAGACACTCAAGGCCAAGGTTGATGTGCACAATGCAGGTGGTTGAGCTCCCCATGTGTAGTTTATCAATTTCCTGATGACATTGTTCCTCAAGCTGACTTTAGTCTTAATATTCAGGCAATCCTTATTTCATACAGTATGACCAAACCATTCTTTCAGCTGCTTTCTTTATTGTTCTTTGTGTTTTTAAGCTTCTAGTCCATGTAATGTTTGTACTTGGAAACAAATTGAGAACCTACGCAGCTCCTGCAGCAGAGCTGTAGCAAAACTGATTAGATTAGATGGAAAAATACAGCCTATGAGCTGCAAACTATTGGCACAATAGTTTGTACCATACTGTACCATGCTTTTTTTTTCACTTTCCACACCTGCTTTTTTCATCATGATCCTACCTATTTTTATAACACGGCCATGCCCATCAATTAAATATGTCCTTCAGACTGCAAAAATTGCACAATTGTGCCATTAAAGAACTATAGTATCTTCTTTTATCATATATACATTTACCAGCTCTTTTCTTACTGCCAGTACTGTTACAATCTAATCTCCAACAAGGTTTTGCCTGTCAGGGCTGTAATCCATTGAATCATTACCTTGTATTCATAGTATGGGTACATTAATTTGCAGAGGCAATTTGCAGACCATTGATCAATATTCGTAATCTTAATCCATCTGGTAACCAAAAAAAAGTGGACATAAGAGATTGGTATGCAACACTCCCTGGAGGGCAAAATCTTTCGGTAGTCAAAAAAGAAATGAGCCATTTTTGGTGGCATTATATTATTATTATTATTATTATTATTATTATTATTATTATTATTATTATTATTATTATTATTATTATTATTATTATGTTGTTGTTGTTGTTGTTGTTGTTGTTGTTGTTGTTGTTGTTGTTGTTTCACCGCACAATCAGCCAGTTATTCAGACTGGATTTTTGTTTACCTATTGAGTCATTACAAAGGACCTGGGATAGGCAGATCTGGATGTTTGATGGAGTTAGAAATATCGTCGCAGAATGGAAGTTGTTCTCTGTAAGGCCACCTTTTGCAATTGACTGATGACAAATTTGTCAATGCTAATGGTGTTCAAGTGGTGCTCCAGTTGTTTTGGGATTGCACCCAAGGCACTTATTACTATTGGTACTACCCCTGCTTGCCTTTGCCACAGTCGTTCTATTTCTATTTGTAGGTCTTTGTATTTTGTTATCTTCTCCAGGTCTTTCTCTTCTATTCTGCTGTCTCTAGGCACTGCCATGTCCACTATCCAAACTTTTGTCTTTCTTATCAACAGTTGTTAAGTCCGGGGTGTTATGTGGCAGGTGCTTGTCTGTTTTGAATTCTAAAGTCCCAGAGCACTTTAACTTTTTCATTTTCTATGACTTTTTCTATTTTATGGTCCCATCAGTTCTTGCTTGCAGGCAAATGATATTTCTTGCACATCTTCCAGGGCACCATTATTGCTACTTTGTCATGCCATTGCTTGTAGTCAGTCTGTGCGATCTTCTTGCAGCAGCTTACCAGGTGGTCCACTGTTTCTTCAGCTTCTTTGCATAGGCGGCACTTACTTTCTGTTGTTGTCTTGTCAATTCTGGCTGTGTATGCATCATCATCATCGTCGTTGTTGTTGTTGTTGTTGTTTGCCACCCATTTCACCACAAGGCTTTGTTACAGGTCTTTCAGGTTCCTAAAACAAACTGAGAAAAGGGGCAGAGTGTCTCAATTCAGTTCTTGAGCATGTCGAAACAGGACCATCATTGCAAGCCTAAAAACCATTTTGCCATCCCAGCACTTGGCCTCTGTTGATTCAAAGGATTCCTGGTTTTCACAGCCGCATCTCTGATGCCAATGGAATCAGGCACTTGGTTGTGACTGGCCCATCCTGAATAGCATCTGACTTAACAAAATGATATTGAGCTTCCCCTCCGAGATCCAGCGGCATACTTCTTTTGGAGGCTTTTCCAAATATATTTCACGAACGCCTCATCTAACTGCCTTCCACGCCCTTCGGATGCTCTATGTATTGCGCTGCTCCTGACCGGTTTCTCGGCCCGGCCCACGTGGCTTTGAACTCTTCTAAAGCGCTTCTCCCGACGATGGCAGAAGGGCGCGGAATAAATGCATAAATAATGGCAGCATGGCTCATTATGGCACCGAGCAGGAGCCCGATGCGACAGCTGGGCCGTGTGCGCGTCTGGAAGATAAAAGCAGCCCATCGTGGGATCTTCAGAGAGCCGTCCCCCTTTCTTCCGGGGAGCACGGTGGGTCTCGCACAGCTTCAAAGCGCTTTGAAACTTCAAGGCGCTCGCTGCTAGCTGGGGAGAAGGCATTGTAATAATTAGGCTGGGCGACTCTTCTGCCACAGCTCCCGGATCTGATCAAAAGAATTCAAGCCCTGCAGAAGCGTGTCTTCCTGCCCCTCCCACCCCAAACACTTTTGATTATTCGGAGCTAAGCTGAGAGGGTGGGCTGAAGTCGTTGCCGCTCCATCTTACTGTAAAATATGTTTTTAAAATATATCATTTAGCTTCCCCCACTCCTGTTGTTAGTACTCTCAGCTTTTTCCTTGTACTTTGCCCCGGTTTATATTGCTAGAGAATTGGGGAATCGGGATTTCTAAGTTAATCATTAAAGTCCAGCTTTTCTGCTCTTATGTGAGGTTCACCAACAGCACGTTGCTTTTACAACCTGCATTCCCAAGATGGAGATAGATAGAATGAGCAACAGATTCTGCCCATCTGCCATATTTTTCACGTGTGACAAGCTTTGGCAAGCTTGAAAACATCTTGCTCCAAAACACTAGTCTTCCCATGCAGGGATATTTAGGATTTGCTTAGTGCTCTTTCCAGTGCCATGGAAAGATGCTATCAGTAGGACAACTCATCAGCTAAGACTGCCATCACTTCCATATTTTGTGGCTGCTGCCTGTTCACTTGACTGAATCTCTCTGAGTGTAATCACTGTAACACTGGAGGAAGATGACAGCTCTTCCTCACTACATTCTCTTCCTTGGAGAAGACAGATAGCAACAGCAGGAGGAAACAATCAAGCAGGAAGCCTCAGGGAGTGGGAGTGGCAGTGCTCGGTAATACTGATCCTGGATGCCAGCCCCAGATGTACTTTTAGTACAGGATGAGGGGGGGCGGGGGATTGGGAATGGGATGATAATGCATCCCTATCAGCAACATTGACCTAGCATTCATCTATAGAGGCCATGCCCTGGAGATTTGTTCCAACCCGACCATGTTCTGCAGTGTGTCAGGGTTTTGTGGCAGATCTGTAAGAGATGGGTCCTCTGCAGGAAAAATATTTTGCAGAACAAATTTTGAATAAAATAAGATGGATGAAACACGAGAATCAATCTTCATATAATAGATACTCTAACACCAATTCTACTTGTAGCATTGCAATATATAAGTTTATTCGGTCAAGGCCTCATTATTTGGAGGCCCATGTTTTCCTCTGCTGCTACTAAATGTCAGGCCTGCCTGTAATAACATCTCTCTTCTATGAGGGCAAACCTGGCATGAGTTACTTAAACTTGGATGGGTCCTGAGGGAGAGGTTGCCCTCTGAGATGGGACTATCTGGATTTTGGATCAGCTCTAATCCCAGGGCAAGGGGGAGTCGAGTGGCTCATGTCATCCAGCATTCTGGTGGTGTTCATAGGTGCTGCCATTACTGGATGTGATGACCTGTGTGTAAAGTTGACCTTTAGGGATCAGATGGGATTTTTTTTGCTTCTGAACCAGCCTCCCTGCTATGTTGTGAACTTCCAGACTGAAGTCTTGGATCCTGTGGCAGGTTAGCAGAGGAGCTCCTCAGGTTTATGGTCTTAGAGGACCCAAAGGTGCTTTTTCAAGAGGCAAGTGAACTTTCTTGACTTTCTCTGAAGAAGTTTCGCTTCTCATCCAAGAAGCTTTTTCAGCTCTGACCTCCATTCCCCACCATCCAGTTAGAGCTGAAGATGAAAAGCAAAGCGTCTTCAAAGAAAAACAAGAAAGTCCACTTGCTTCTTGAAAAAGCACCTTTGGGATAACTATGACTTGGATGACTGAGAATCTCCATAGACAGGTGTTAGAGGACTTTGATCTGCCTTCTCTGACACTAGAATCAGAATGATGAGAGACAGAGCAGTTCGAGCTGTTCTTATGAAGGCAGCAGCGTTGTGTCCCTTTCTTAGGAAGTCATTCCTGGGCCTGATCATTTTAGACAACTTTCCCCCTGTTTCCAATCTCTCCTTTTTAGGGAAGGTAATTGAAAAAAATGGTTGCCTTGAGCTTCAGAGAGCCTTGGATGAAGTGGATTTTCTGGACACTTCCAGTTAGGTTTTAAACCATGGTATGGTATGTAGACAGCATTGGTTATACTTTTGGATGACTTCTGGAGGAAACAGGTTAGGAGAAGTACATTCGTCCTTGCTTTGGTTGATTATCAGATGGAACCAGGCTGTGATTTGAGGGTTACTGGATTCCCAGCTTCTGTCTGAAGAGAAGTTGCAGGATGTCTTTTCCTGGGTGATCTAAATTAATGCATTCACACAATGAGCTTAATTTGCTCATGGAAAGACCTTGTCCATTTGATTAGCATATAGTTTAATATATAATACAAATAAAGAAAATTGATTAGTTTAGTAACGGGGTTAAATTGTACAATGTGTGTAGAGATTTAGTCTCTCCACTAAAAGTGATCAAGATTCCAAGTATTTTGCAAAACATCTCCATTTGAGTTGGGTCCATCACGATCATTGCCATTTGGACTAGTTAAACCAGTCTAGTTGTGATTGGCTCAGCAATTTTATTAGAATCTTAACTTTTCCCTTCAAATGTATCGGATCAAAGAAGAGAGGATCTTATAATTGTGGAATAAATCATATCCAGCTGTTGTTGTTGGATGATGAATTCAGCATTCGGAAAAGCTCAGCATAATCTTTCTTTGAAAGAATTTCTCACCTCAGCTTTTCCAGATGTCAAGACAGAAGGGAAGAGATGACAAAAATCTCAGAGTCAGTTCTGTACCTCTGTTAAAACATGAGCAAATATTTTGGTGGCCAGGAACATATAGCTTCAGTGACTTTAAATCCGTTGTTGTCTTGATGATTAGCCACAGTAGGACAGATTAAATGCAAAATATGCACTATTTGCATAATATATAAAATCAGCTTTCCTTCATGCAGAACTTTATTTTCTGCCTTTCATAATGTAGAATGTATATAGCATGTTATCCCTGGCTTGATTAAGCCTACTGGAAATGGGATAATTTTCTTCAAATCCAAATAAAGAGAATAAAATGTAGCAATTGGCCTATAACTGAGGCTATAATTTTACTTACTTACTTGATTACTTTTTATTATATTGTAAGGTGCCCACATTTGTTATATTAGAGAGGTGGGTAGCATAGAAATAAGATAAATAAATAACCAGATGATCCAGTCCATAACCAATTCATCATGATTATGTTATATTCAGGAAAAAATGATACAGAATTTTTTTATGTTTTCAGTTTGTGTTGAAAAGAATTGTATGAGATGAGAGTTTACAATAGAGAAACAGACAGGAAGGGAAAAGTTAAATAGTCCTCCCATCATATTTCCCTCATAATTTCAAACTCCTTTTGTTACTTTCAGAGAAAAGATAAACATTGTAAACAAGCTGTGTTATGGCTCTGAATGAGGAGAATTCCAGGAAGTAAAAGTGTCATAACCAGTGAAATGTTTGACAGAAAAAATATTTTTGCTATCTGAGGCAAAAGAAAAGATAGGGCATCCTTCTCCTTGGTGCTGCATGGAGAAATAAAGTAGAAATTTGATAGAAATATTGCTTCTATTGGAAGGGTCTGACAAACTGTAAGTCACAAATATAGGATAATGCAGTATGGCAGAGAGAACTCAGCCAATAAGCTCTCTGCAATCAGATGCATTTGAGATGGGTGGCTATATAAATTAGATAATTAAATAAATAAAAATGGAGAGAAATGGTTCGAGGGCTTGGCTTGACTATTGCTTCTTGGCATCTGCCATAGAAGGCAGTGGCCTCATCCGGATGAATGAGCCAGCCCTATCTTAGTTTACTAAACAATTCTCTATCTCTATCTCTCTCCCACTCACAAGGTTGAAGGGAGAGCAAAAACCTAAGGAAATGCAATACTTATGAAGCAATACTTACAAAGCCTCACACTTTACTTTATTACACAGAAGAAAACATAAATATCTCCTGTATCCTCTGCTTGTAGAGGGTTGGAAAGAATTTCCCAAACTGTGCTATTAATACTTCCTTTACCAATCTTTTCTTATTCATAGAAATCACTGTAGTGTATTATGCTGTTGTTGCTACTGGCTCATAAAGTATGTGAATGATCTTATACTTTTAATGCATTATCTTGGCTCGCCAAGCAGCAAAAGACCCCAACTTTTTTATTTTAGTGAGTTGTTTTTTTTAAAGTCACAACAGTGGCCACAAATTGGGATAATGACTTTAAAAAGCCTTTCAAGCTTTGCTTTATCTCCAGAAGGAGAGAAAGGCTAGTAAAACAAAACAAACAAGCAAAACAATACTACTTGTAAATTGGTCACTGTGAGTGAAGACAAAGGGGAAAAGAGCCCAGTAGGATGACTAACTTTACTGCAATAATTAAAGTGTTTGATAATATCACATTATATACAGAAAAGGGTGAATAAGTTTTTGAGGCAAAAAACATCATTTTATTGAGTATTATGACAAACTCATAGTAAAACTGTAACTGTCCCATAAAATCTCTTGAAAATGAAAATGATGTAAAAATTGTTGGTGTCAAAACCACAATTGGGAAATTTTTTTTTTAAGAAAACCCTTTTTTAAAATCCCACCTGTCATAATTCTTATGCCCAAGTCAGTGGGCTCCACATATAAGAGAGCCAACACAACAATACAGGTTCTTACACAACACATACACAAGCATTCATTCACAGGTTAGTACTCACTACTACTTCACTCTTCCCCACTGCTCTTCCAACTACTATTCCTAGTGAGTCATACTACTGCTGAAAAACCTCTCTTTGTAGCTGCTTTAATCAGTGGAATGATTTGCCTCCAGAAGGTGTGAGTGCTCCAGCACTGGAGGTTTTTAGGAAGAGACTGGACAACCATTTGTTTGAAATGGTACAGGTAGTCATTGACTTACAACCACAATAGAGCCCAAAATTTCTGTTGTTCAATGAGTTTGCCCCATTTTATGACCTTTCTTGCCACAGTTATTAAGTGAATCACTGCAGTTGATATGTTAGTAGCAATGTTGTTAAGTAAATTTGCCTCCCCCATTGCTTTTGCTTGTCAAAAGGTTGCAAAAGGTGGGATGCAGAAATAGTCATAGGTATGAACCAGTTGCCAAGTATTTGAATTTTGATCATAGGGATGCTACAAAGATTGTAAGTGTGCAAAATGGTCATAAGTCACTTTTTTCACTGCCATTGTAACTTTGCATAATCACTAAATTCATGGTTGTAAGTTGAGGGCTACCTGTATAGGGTTTCCTCTATAGGGCATTATACAAAAAGACCTACAAGGTTCCTTCCAACTCTGTTATTCCATTATTCTGTTTTATTTCCACACAAATGCACAACTCTTTCACACAATCATAACCAACACACCCCTCAGCCCAGCTTTTATAGTCAACATTGCTATGTTGGCTGTGGAGAGGGCTTAACGAGATAGGACAACAGCAGTACAGGTGCTGACCATTTTCTAGGCTGCATACTTTCCCATATCCCCTATTATTATTTTTATAAATAATTCAAGGTGGTGAATATACTCCTTTCCCCCCCTATTTCAGATTTCATAAAGAAAAACTAGATGAGGGACACTACAGTACACCACTTCATATGCAACTGTACCTAAATAGTAAATCTGGTGATGTGTTGAGAAATCACCTCTTAGTATTGATCTTAATGACAGCATAGATATATTTTTCTCTATGAATAATTTAAATTACATCGTGAATTTGAGTAGTATTTTAAATAAACAAAAACTAAAAAATATTTTACAATTATATACATACTGGAGAAAAGATCATTTCTAGTATACTAATACCTGTAGAGTCTTTGGTGTTCTCTAAGCTTGGTTATTTCCTTGCAGACTTTTCATGACCAAACTAAGTAACATCATCAGTGATGTTGTTGAGGGACAATCTTTTTCCAATAATCTCTACCCATCCAATTTGATCCAGGAGATTGGGCATCCAGCAGATCCTATTAGTCAAAGAGTGTTGACTAGTGGGAACTAGAAAATGGGCCTTTTCTGCTGTAGCTCCTGTTTTGTAGAACATTCTTCCCTTGGAGATTAAAATGGCCCAAATCCTGTAGGCCTTTTGTACCTGAGCATATACCCAGGTTGGGGCTCAGGATATGTTAAGGACCCCAATCCTTGGCTTTACTATTAGTTGGTTAACTACCTTGGCTGCTGTATGTATTTATTTTATGCAATAAATAACTGTTTTCTGGTTTTAGAATTATAAATCACCCAGAATCCTTTGGCTGAGATGGGTGATTATTATCACCATCATTTTAGCCATTGTCTATCCACTGCAGGATGAAGGCTTCTTCTGCATGTTTCTAACCTATATGGTCCTGAAATTTCTTTTGGTTATAATATAACATAACATAACACAACACAATATAACATAACATAACACAACACAACAAACACAACACAACATGGAATGTTACAATTGTGGGGATGGTGGTTAGGATTTGTTAATTATGATAGATTCTTGCTAAATTTAGCAATACTCTTTAACACTTTACTAATGAGAAAGGTCTAGCAGTAGAGAAACTATATGATTAAGTTTTCACAGAAGAAAATGGTGACATCTGACATGTGCTCAGATCACGCTTACCAGTGAAGCTGGGTTGTGAGGCCCCAATATGCTTTGGCATAGTTATGTCACACTTCATGAAAGATGGCAGTGAACGCCTGATAGCTTTTGGATCACTGTCACAGAGAACATTATTAAAAAAGACAGGAGTGCTGAGCTTCCTTTGAGCTGTGAAACATTTCAACCAATACTTGCACAGAAAGGTGTTTACTCTCATTGTTGGTCATAAGACACTACTGTTAATTCTTACTACTGCCCACAAAAAGAGATGTGCTTACAGCAGCTGCTCAATTGTAGACTTGGGCTTTTTTCTGTGGGCAGCACAAATACAAAATATTCCGTGGGCTGCACAAATTCAAAAGGGAACAAGTCACACAAATCTTCATAAGATAAAGAATCTGAAAAATCATTTTGACATGCTTTACCTCACAGAGATCAAGAGTCTTCCCATCACAGCTGAGATGATCCAAAGAGAAACTTGGGACACCCAGTAGTGTCTCAGGTTTACAGAGCAACCCAGAACAACTGAAGAATATTCAGTAAAAATCTCAGTTTACAGAGTTTGTATTTGTATTATCTGGCAACCAAAAGTCATTATAATAAGCTGAGAGCTAAGCTATTGGATGCAGGGGTGTCAAACTCGCAACATCACATGACGTGTCGCAACATATCGTGACCTTTTTCTCCATTGCGGGCAATGGGGTGGGTGCAGTTTCAGTATGACGCATCTGGCCCATGGGCCAGCAGTTTGACACCCCTATATTGGAGTAACTACTTGTTGGAGTAAAGATGAAGGCACTAGCTTGTAATTTTGTTTTGTAGCTGGGAGTAGATTAAAATATTTAACATCTTGCAAGGAGTTGCTCAGGTTGCTATCATGTCTACAATGTCAGTCTCACTTACACATTGGCATGATTTATCTTGATGGCAAAAAATTCAAAAAGACTTTATAAGACCATTTATAGGCACAGCCTTTTTAGGTTTAATAAATGCATATTCAGAATATCCAGAAATGTTTTCAATTACTTTATTACTCACTCACACTGTAAATGTAGAGATGATCTCTTGCAAGAACAGAACAGTTAGTGAAATATAATCATTATTTGTAGCTGAATTTTTTCATACCTTCCTAAAAAGTAGAATCTGGCATATATATAGTACAGGTAGTCCTCAACTTACTACAGTTCATTTAATAACCATTCAAATTATAACAGTAGTGAAAAAAATGACTTATGACCATTTTTCACACTTATGACCATTGCAACATCCTTATGGTTGCTGTATCCTGGGACATGTGATCGCCTTTTGCAATCTTCTGATAAGCAAAGTCAATGGGGAAGCCAGATTCATTTAACAACCATGTTACTAACTTAACAAATGCAGTGATTCATTTAACAACTCTGGCAAGAAAGGTTATAAAGGTAAAACTTACTTAACAACTGTCTCATTTAGCAACAGAAACTTTGGGCTCAATTGTGGTTGTAGGTCAAAGACTACCTGGAACATCTGTACCCAGCTACAAATGGACTGATTATTCAAAGACTGAAGAATGTTTTAGGATTAATATTTGTAGGAAATGCCATACATAATCAAACACTTGCAATTTTCCTATGTACATATCACAACGTAGTACATGCAACAACAACCTAAACACCAGTGAAGTTTTCTTAGATTGTATCTTACATTCACGTTGATCTTTCTTCCCTTGAGAAACTAGCATTGAGGACAAATAGCTGAAATAGGATAAGCAACCTTCTCATTCTCATATATGACACATTGATCAGCTAAAGAATAATGAGATATAGAAATGGGAAGTCTCCTGACAGAGTTGGAAGGTCAGATTCAATTCCTGAGCTATCATCATTGCCCAACAAATGCTATTTGCTGCATGGTTGCCAGTGGTTCAACATCTAGATTATAAATAAAACATCATCTATGTCTTGTAGGGAGCAGTACAGTGGATTGAATTCTTGTTTATAATCAATGAATTATGCATGCTCCTGATCCTGTATTGTTACTTTGGTGAGCCTTTCAGTCAAATTCTACATGTTTCTGTACAGTAACCAACTGGCTCCAGTCACTTTGATCAGTAATGTTAACCTGCATAAATGTTCATGAGAGTTCATAAGTATTTTAGCACTTTTGCTATCCTCCACCTTGGTTAGCAGCAATGAGAGGCTGAGGGGAGGAAACACAATGAGAAGAAGAGGAGTTACACTTCAGGTAAGAACAGTGGTGGGATTCAAATATGTGAACAACCGGTTCTCTGTGTGGATGCCACTTCTGGAAGTCCATTCTGGGCAGCAAAAAATTAGCTACCGGTTCTGCTGAAGTTGTGCGAACTGGCTGAATCCCACCACTAGGTAAGATGCAAATTAGAAGAAAAGCCTATGTTTATATCCTGATAAAATTCGAAGTTCTGAGAAAGATGCTGACTAACATTGTAAACTGATGGATTTGTGAAGATTCCCAAATGGTAGAATCTCTGTTTGTTTCCAACTCTTATCTATTAGCCAGAAATAAATGTTGTGGCAGATCAGTTAAGTTATTTGAGTCAATTATTTTATTTCTCAAAATTCAGATTTATTCTTGCCATTCTTAGTTTGTTTCTTTCAATGAATATACTGTTCCACCTCATTGACTAACACTGCATCTTCTGTGCCATCATTATTGTCACTTGCACACATAGGGAGACATTTTCTATCCTTCTAGAAATCTCCCACCCTTAACCATCAAACCAAATCTCCCTGGAGGAGGAACCATTTCTGTTTGATGAAAGAAAGGCAGCAATTTCCTTTGTGCACAGCTAGTTCATCAAACAATTGTGCTTTTTACTAAGCTAGGCAAGCTTTTGCTCAGAGATTGAATGGCTTTTGTGGGCAAAGAGGCAGCATGTAATCTCCCCAATGCCATGTGGTTTACTCACAAAATGTGTTGCTTAATGTAATCTAGAGTTTTATACATTGACTCCTCATGCTACCCATCCTACTGCATGAAGTGCTTCTATTAAAAGGCCATAAGGTTGCAGAGAAGATAACCCTCTGCTCTGGGCTGCACTACTGAATTATACATTAGAGTAGAACAGCCCCAAATGACTGCACCTAATGGGCTGGTTGAAATATTGACGCTGACTGCATGTTTTGGATTAATCTCTTTCCTTGCTTATGTTGAGGTCAGCCTTTTGCCGGTAGACTTTGAGTCTGCCAAGGTGACATGATTGCCCTTGCGGTCTTTAATTTGTAGGGACCTTGAGGACTGGCATGACTATCTACAATACAACTGTAATCTGGAAAGAGTGGTTAACAGACAGAGTGGATTGTTAATATGATTCTGTGTGATTCAATCTAACTCTTTTTTGCCTGGTTAGTTCAGTCTGCCTCATCAGAATTCATAAGTATATTTTACTTAATCCAGAGCAAAGGCATATTTCTACTATTGGATTCAACCAATTTGGTGACTCCAAGCCCATTCTAGAATAGTTGGTTTGAAGAGGGAAGCAAAGGACGTCAAACAGAAGATGTCTAAGCATCGCTTTTCACCAAAACACATTATGTATATTATTTTGGCTGTAGCTTCTAGCATTTTTGAACCAGTGAGCATATCTGGAATTTAGCAAATTATGATTAATTCCACAATGTGGTTGCGCAATAGGCTTGGCCCAATATAAAATACTGATTTACTAGAAAGTAAAGTAGAGACATCACTAGCACAAAGGTTCTCAAAAGTATGGTTCCTGAGATCCTTTCAGGAGGTCCATTAAGTGAAATAGATAAATATTTTAAAATTCCTCAGTTTTTATTTTTAAAACAATAAATATTTACAGATATACCCCACCCAAACTAAAGCTCTGTGGGTCCTTATCATTTTTAAGAATATAAACAGATCCTGAGACCAAAATGTTTGACAACCTTTGCTTTAGTAGAAAAGTTTCAGCCTCTATTGGTTTTATTCTCTAAGAACATTTCTGTGATATGAGTGGAGCCCTGAACTACTCATGGAAAAGAACCTTATGCATGAGAGTAGAGAAAGTTAAAAAAAAAGATTACTTTTTATATAGCCCATTTATCTTCTAGAGATATTTGGCCTCTGCTAAATATGAACTTAACACATGAAATGACAGAAAACAGAAACTATTATTACATTGCACCAGACAACAATACTAGGTAAAGAGAAAGACATCTAATAAGCAACTGCTTATTTCAACATATTAAGCAGTGTAATAGTGTCTCTTTTATTTGTGATACATATAGGAAAGTATATACTTCTAGTACAATCAATCAATGACTTTTATATTCTTATTATAAATTGTGTAATTCCAACCTTTCATCAACAGATGAGACAATTTTTATTATCAGAACATGACATTACCATAGTTATTACAGAAGCAGTTATTAAGCTTATTTTATCTTTCTCTTCAAGACCCCTATACCTATAATTAAATCTGAAAATAGAATAGAATCTCAGCCATAAATGCTTTCCTAATCTCATTTTGCTAATATATGAGTATGGTATCTCCTTTCTGATAGTCTATACATTGAAATAAATCATAGTGGATGTCACTGCATATCAGTAATGTTTCAAGGTGAATTATTTGGGGGGGGGTTACTCCTTTGTTTAATTTGATATGAGGTTCCTAGAAAGCTTTCTTCATTGGTAAAAGTGAATTTTTCAATATTAATGCAAATGAAAGAAAATATCAATGAACGGTCTACTATTTTTTGAATATATGAGGCAGAATAAATGTGGTTGAGAACATAACTCAGAGGTAAGAGTTCTTTCTGTTTTGTTCATATGATTTTGAGTGAATTTATAGGATTGTAAACAAATTTCTGTGATGGAGCATTCCTCAGGATTTCATTATATAAATTACAATTATCCTTTAAGGAAGGAAGATTTAATTTTTAAAAATTTATCATTGGACTTTGTTTTGATATAGAGCAAATTGACACTGCACCCTGAAGCTACTCTTATCCTGTGCTAATGCCAGCTAAAGTCTAAGAAAAAAAACTATCCGGATTGTGATACTTTGGCATCAGTTTGCAAGAGATTCAATCGAGACTACAAGTTGCCATAGCTGCAGGACTTGGGTTTGGCTAGCTAGTCTAAAGAAAAAAAGAAATAGGGGTGACAAGATAGCAGTATTCCAGTATTTGAGGGGCTGCCACAAAGAAGAGGCAGTCAAATTATTCTCCAAAGCACCAAAGCACAAGAAACAATGGTTGGAAACTGATCAAAGAGAGAAGCAACCTGGAATTAAGGAGAAACTTCCTAACAGTGAGGACAATTAACCAGTGGAAGAACTTGCCCCCAGAAATTGTGGGTGCTCCATCACTGGAGGTTTTTAAGAAGAGACTAGACCAGTGGTGGCAAACCTATGGCACGGGTGCCAGAGGCAGCACTCAGAGCCCTCTCTGTGGGCACACGTGCCGTTGCCCCAGCATTGCCTCCCTCCTCACCAGCAGCCCTCCTAGAGAAGAGTCGCCCCCGAGTGTGGCCCATGCGGAGCAGTGCAGTCAAGGACATGGCAGCCAGGCAGCGTAGACAAGACTCTGCCCTCACACCCCATCATGCATAGTTGATGCTGCAGGGTGCGGGCAGAGGGTGTGGCTGCCATGGCGCTGCTGGGCAATCTGATGCGGGCCCAGGAGGCAGTGAGTGGCCCTGCGGGCAGGCAGGGTGGGGGTAGAGCAGGGGTGGGGCAGGGTATGGAGCAGGGGCGGGGCCAGTTTTTGGGCACTCGGTCTCTAAAAGGTTTGCCATCACTGGACTAGACAGTCACTTGTCTGAAATGGTATAGGTTCTCCTATTTGAGCAGGGGGCTGGACTAGAAGATCTCCAAGGTCCCTTTCAGCTTTATTCTATTCTATTCTATTCTATTCTATTTTATTCTATTCTATTCTATTCTATTCATACCAGTTTTACAGGTCTGAAGCATCAAAATGCACAACAATTTCAAAATAAAAATTCTGTTCTTTCATTTTTCCAGTGGGAAATGCTTCAGTTTCAATTAGCTGGAAAAATGATCAAACAGTGCATCAGTGACCTTACTAAAAAGAAAAAAAAGCTAGTAGAAAAGCTTAGGAATCAAAAAATAAAATTTAAAAAATGTCAGGGAAAGAAAGATAATAATTAAGAAAGTTTGTACAAAGTTGTGAATCAGTGACGTTCTACATATAATGCAACTGTTATAACCACTATGCTTTGAGACTCTGGAGTTCCCGTAGTAGTTGCAATAGAGCTCTGAGAACAAAATATGGCAAGTGAAGGACTTTTCCCAATAGTATCATCCCTTTAAAGTATGCCAAGTTAGGAAACACACATTGCAAGGGCTCCAGAAATGCTAATTTATTATTGTAAAATATAACAACAGAATCTTACAAACTTGTCAGTTTCTCTCTTCCCCATTTTGTACCAACAAAATCAAGATGTGGTTATTTTGAGGTTCTCTCTCGCACTTCCTACTTTCCTGGGACTCAGTTGATGTTTCTTATCTCTTCATGATTCATCCATTCCTTTACAAGGTCATCTCTGCATTCCTTTACAACAGGGGTTCCCAACTGGAGTTGCTCGCAACCCCTGGGGGTTCGAGATGATATTCCAGGGTGTGCAAAAACTTGGGTTTTCAAAATTATGGGGTATATGCATAATTCATTGCCGTTATTTTGAACTTTTGTAAGGGGTGCGAGAATATATCAGAAGCATTCTAGAAAAGGTTGGGAGCTGCTGCTTTACAAGTACCTAACCAAAATGCAAATAGCTCTTGAGTCAACACAAGCTGGAAAATAGTATTGATAGAAATACATGTGGAGACTGCATTTGCAGCAGTCTGGAAATAAGCAGAAGTTAACATCTGCCTTTCAAAAATGGTTTTTGGTCTATGCTCATAATAGGGGCAACCAGGTATAATGGATATTATCTTGGTTATTTATTGCAATAAGGAACTTCAGAATTTACTTCTTTTTGGGGCTCAGCTTGAACACTTTTCTGTAACATATTGAAATTGTGGCAGTTTTAAACTTCCCTTCCATATCTTTATGTGTAACTGTATCTGTGTTTTGAGAATCTCTTTCACCCATTCTAACACATATGACTTATTAATTAAATGACAGTCAGAAGGCTTTCTCTTTAACTACCGTACATTTAACGCCCTCCTAACAGCTATCACTAATATCAAGATATTCTATTTAATATAAAACACTGAAATTTGAGACTATATTGTATTGCACCTTTCCTATTTTACAGTTTCATTCCAGGATTTGTTACCCCCATTCTCAGACAGATATCCTGCTTGCTCAGATTCCTTTTATGTTCACTTAACAATCAGTCTGACTCTGTCTCAATGAACACAGTTAAATATTCTTTTGTGGTCTGAAGTATCCATGATAGCATATCATTTAGCAGCTTTTGTATTTCTTTCTGACCAAACAAATTAATAACTCATTTTCAGTTTTATTATGTTTTATTAACTGGCCATATGTAGGTTTCAAAATTTTGTATACTATTGTTCCTTTTCACTGGTCATTATTTGGAATTATATGTTTTACTTTTGATTTAATTTTGAACTGATCTATGGCCATAATAAAATGAACTGACCTGAATTGTATCTAGTATATGCACATACCTGTGCATATAATAAATGATATTGCAGATATAACTTTAATCCTTTTATCTATGAAAAACATACACTATGACATAAGTAAGTTTTAAAGTAGCTGACAAATCTGTTTATGGGATAAATTGGGTTTTCCATAATATAATTTGTTGCTTGCCAGTTTCTTCCATTTAAGCACTAATAGTTTGGGCTGTTTGGTTCTGATGCCATTGATAGCTCTGAGGTTTCAAATAGTTAGAGAGTTTCTCTGATAAATGGGAAAGTGATGGGTGGAATGTTAAATATAAACAGCCAACGATGGAAGAGAAAGTTGTTAGAAGCTTATCTCTTCTATTGTTGCTCTCTTACAAAAAGCCTCAAAAGAAGACATCTAAAACATTCCAATAAATAAATAAGGGTTGGTAATTCCTATCACATTTCCAAGATTTTGTACTTTATCTTTTAATTCTTACACTCCATTTCCTTATCAAAGTCTTCATGAATCTTGCATCTTTCATCATGCCTGGGATTCAGGGATTGTCACTAAGCCACCAAGTTCTTTTCACAGGATATTGAAGGAATTTATGACATTGATATTTACTCTGTTGGCCTTGTGGAAAGCTGTAAAAATCTGGCTTTTCCCAGAATCCTTAGAGCAGTTAATTAGCAGAGCTTGATATTAATGAGTTTGTGAATGATAGTTCCCCCTAAGGTGCCTTGGCTTTTGGTTTTTATATTTTATATTTATTATGTTTATATTTATGCTATTTTGTTGTTTTGTGCTATGGGCCACCCAGGGTTATTGCCTTAAGATAGGTGGCCATATATTTTATAAATAAATAGTGAATTTTGGAATAGCAAGATTGGGGAGTGGGATGGGCATTACCTAAATTTTATAAATAAAGAAATGGGCAAGTGCATGTGTTTGGAACTAGTGGAAACTCTTTAAGATAAGTTTAATGTAAAATTAACCTTTTTCTCTTAAAATGATATACTAAAAGAATAGAACATTCCACTTACATAGTTGTCTCGCTATTGGTGATACAATTTAGAATTTGGATCATTACCTCACATAGTCTGTATTTGTGCTGTTATTGTCACATTTGGCTGAAATCCACAGGATTGCTGACATGCTTTTAGATTGGTCATTAACTGGTTAAGGATGCCTATAATTGGCTATATTCCAAGCATTTTAAATATATCAAGACATGAAAGATTGTGGATTTTGCATGCATGGGGGATGCTCAAAAAATATTTGAAGGACAAATTCTACATTTGGTTTGCAGTAATTGATTAATATTTGAATTAGATACATAGCTGAATTTTTGTTTTCTTTAAACAAAGAAGCAACGAGGAAGACTTTCAAGCCATCTGTTCAAAGAAATTTGGTTATTTTGTTCATAATATAAATTTCAAATCCTACCTTTGAGAAAGTGGTGGTAAATGTTGATGTTATATAATCTTTTCATGCATGTATTTTTTCTTGTTTTTGCTTAATTAGCTAAATGCAGTAAAAGCATAAAAGAAAGATGCTTATACTTTGTTTTCAAATGTGATGGTTTCCTATTGATCTTTTTAAAGTTAAATTTTAATAAATGACATCAGGAATTTGCAAACATCAAAGGAGGAGTCTGTAGATATTATTTTAGGGAAGGTAGGGCTGGAAAAACTCAGTATTCAAATCCCCTCTCAACCATAATCTTCTGTATGATTTTGAATCAGAAATTGTCTTGCAGCCTAACCTATCTCAGGAGATTGTAGTAAGAATAAAATGTGGGAGGCAATGTTGTCAAGGAAGCAGGGAGAGAATCACAAAGCAGAATGCTGCTTTGAGATCCTTGTATAAAAAGTGGAATACAAACTTAAAATCTTGAATGACCTAAAGCAAGGTTTATCAACCTAGGCCACTTTAAAATGTGTGGACTTCAGCTGCAAGAATTTTCCAGCCAGCAAGTTTGAAAACATTGCTCTATAGGTTATAAACAACAACAACAAAAGTTCATCCACCATAAGCCCATCTGATCACAACTAGCTTCACCAGTTTGGAAAGTAGACTTCAGCTGTTTGGTGACCCCAGAAATTTCATTAAATGGGAGTTCCTAACACTGTCTCTTGCATTTAGATGTATCTAAAATTGGAAGCTGATCTTTAAAAGAGTAGGTGTAATTGTGATTTCCTACTTTTCAGAGGACATTAACATGTCTGAACAGTTGTCAGGTGGCATTTCTCTATTTGAAGGCATCTTTCAATATGAAATCAAACAGATTTTAAAAATTAAGCTATCTGAGGCATGTGCATGTGTGTCTGAAGACCCTTTGCATCTGGATAGCAGACTAAGCAAACTGCACTCTGGTCACAATCCATCCTATTTGCAGGAAGATGTGATTTTTTAAAAAAACAATTACTGTTAATATTTCAAACATTTCATCAAACTCTGCATTTGCAATTGTCAATTTAACAGGTTTTTCTACGTTTTCATTTTTTGCAAGGGGAGTGAGTGAGATTTTTAATTATAGTTTAATCAGAATTTTCATGGAGAAAAATCAATCTATGTGATTACTAATAGTCAACACTGATTTGATGGCACATCATCAACCAGTCAAATCCAAATCTGCTGGTCCCCTGGTGTCAGGATAGAATGGGATGATATGGAGACAATTGGTTATTGAAGGTATCACATGTAGATCGGTTGGGTATATACAACCTACTTTTTTGAACCCTCAGAGATGAGGTAGTAGTACAAAAAAAATCATTCCATTTTTCTAACAAATACTCATTGCTTTTCATATTCTCTTTTCTAAATTTCTTCTAGATTTTTTTCCTACTCTGCCTGAAGCCCAAACCACATGTACAACATTCAGACAACCCATGGTTATAACACAATATCAAAATAAGGTTATGAAATCCAGATTTGGGGTTCCTTCCTAGTCTCCAGTCTCTGAACTCTGTGATGACAGTAGAAAAGCTTTTCAAACCTGAATGTCCTCCAAGACAAGTGGACCTCAGCTCCATTTCTATATTTCTCAGTAAGTGCCATACTGGTTTGGAAATTTTAGTACTTGGTCCACACATCTGGAAAATAGTTAGATTGTAGAAGACAGTACTAAGGCTATCCAGACTAAAAGAAAAATATAATTCAATTAACAAGATATAAATATAGTGTGGAATTCCAGAATTCTTAGGGCTCGGAACAATTTTATAATTCAACCAAGGAAACAGAGCAGCTATCTTTGCTGAAAAGAAATAAATCTGAGTCTAGACAGGAGTGCTTAGATGCTTAGTTGAAAACCCTGCTGTATATACCCTGAAGAAATGATAGATGCAACTAAAATATTAGTTTGAATTAGCATCAATCAGCATTAGAGGTGTTAAAGATGACATCCCACTTTCTGGCTGGAGTCTGTGGTAGTGGCCATTATAAAAGCAATCTATTCTCAGGGGATGTCTGGAAAAGCTCTATGCATTATAGAGGATGTTCCCCCAGAGAAAGCTGTTTTGCTCATGCCAGCATAGCCATGGGAAAATGTATGGTAAGCTTTATCACACTACTTTTCTGTTGCAGTTTTCTTCTTTGCTTTTCTCACAGCTCCAATTTCCAAGCAGCATCAACCCTAGGCTAGAGGATCAGGAAACTCTACTTAAACCTTCTAGAGATGAGTTCATTTCATACCCAGCTAGTACTTTGTTCTACTTTGTTCTGTAGACATGAAATAACAAAAGGATATGGCTAACTTATTCAAGTGAACAAATAATCCAGCTATATACAGTATGGAAGGCAACTAGGGGAAAGAAAACCTGGTTCTTAGTATCAGGGCACATCACTGCTAGATTGCAACCGATAGTGGGAAAATATGAAGGAAAATATGTCTCCAGAAACAGAAAGGGTTTTACCCATGTTTGGTGAGCTTCATTGCCCAAATGCATTATTACAGCTAGACCAAGGGCTCAGAAACAAATGAAACCAACCTTAGAATCAAGTAGTACATTGTAAATATCATACAGCCAGGCCTGCAACCATATCTGGGTTGTGATTCAATTTAAATAATAAAGTTTCCAAACTGAGTAGCCGGATAGATCAGATGCAGTTTTACTTACTGGATGGAAAAGAGGGCATGAAAGCAACAACTGGCCAAAGCCATCTTGCAGTGAGATGGGTGGAAAACAAATTTAATAAATAAATAAATAAATATTTTATAAATATAAATAAAAATAAAATTGAGCTTATCATGGATTCTGTCCTGTTCAAAGAGGTGTTGATAGTGGTGATGCTGAAGCTACTAAGTCAAAAAGATGTTGGCAGGTGGGCTGAAAGAGTGGACAAATAAACATCTTATTCAGAGTTCCCTCAAGCATGATGCCACAGTTGGAAGTTCTATGCCAGAATCTCCAACATCCATGTGTGATGACTCCCTCAGATGCGTCCCCAGATATCTCTACAGATGTCAGTTCAGAGGAGGGTGAGCCAGTCCCAGGCACATCAGGATGGGAATTGGTCAGTGGCTCCAAGCAGGTATCTGAGAGTGATTGGATTAAAGCACAGCTGCAGCAGGATATCCTGAGGCTTCAGGTGGGAAAAGCATACAGCTGCAGCCAGTTAGTGATGATAAGGAGGAACTGCCTTCCTCACCTGATTCAAGAACATGTAAGGCAGAGAAAAGGCAGGAGCAGTGAAGGTCGGCCTGATTACTCAGGAGTAGGCAGCCTTTTCCCTCTTGATGGGCTGCACTAGAAGCTGGCTGTTTAGAACAGCAGACAGATGGAGACGTGTTCATTTCCTAGCTGCATATTTCCTGGTCGTTGTGATTCCTGTCTTGCTTTGGATTGTGACACTGAACTTTTCTTGCCTCATGACTCCTCTTATGTTGTGGATTTAATTTTGCCTGATGAATTTGCCTTGTTTGGGAAACTTTCAAGTGGACTCATTGGCCATTGCTCTGTGGATTAGCATTGGTCTGCTTTTGGCTGGACTTAATTGGGATAGATCTGGGGTTTTGGTGAAGGGAATTAATAAACCTACTAAGCAACTGTTTGTGTGTATGCAAGTGATGGGACAATGCACCATGACACAGAATGACACCTCGGAACCTATTTCAACTAGATATTTAAAAATGCATGAAATTTTATTGTCACATTTGTCTTTTGATTCAATTAAATGAGAGTCAGAGGGGTAATGGTATGTGGTAAAGACATAGGGTGAAGAGAAACTGCCTAGGGGAATGATCAGAAAAGAGACAGAAAAGCCCACAGCTACATAGCAGATGGGACAAGAGGCTCAGAAGGGACCCTTCCTACTTTCTCGAGCTGTAAAGGAGACAGTGGGAGAACTGCACTTTTAGACTTGCAAGATTCTGTTAATGTAGCTTTACAAGAAAGTTGAATTTGCTTCTGTGGTCATGTTTCCTGTCTGGTCTACCTAGTAAGACTGACATAAAAACTGCCCCATTTCCCAAGGTCTGTACTACATAGTGTTACACGTAGGAAAGCAAGGTTGGTGAGAAAATATTGGGGCTTTAGGAAGTAATGGTGATATCCATGGAACATCTCCACAGAATAACATGCCCAATGACTTAAGAGTGCCATTGGGATTTGATATCTCAGAGTATTTCTTCCCATTAATGATTGAGGACTTGATGCTAATGGGCTTTGTGGTTTGCCTCTTCTTGCTAATGCAACCAAACAATCGAAGCTTTTAGTGGAGAGTGGAGGGGGATGGCCATTGGCACTTCTCTTCCCTGCAGGTTGCTGTGCTGGCAGTCTCATGATCATGCTGCCTGCATTGTCCATTGTATTGCAACAGCAAGAAAAGGCAGTGTTAACAATGGAAGAGGGCAATCCTTTTGTCAGGCAGACAAAACAGTTTGCAGGAATATCACTCATCCCTCTGCACGTTACAAAACTAAGCAATGGCTATGGGAAAAAGAAGAGGGATATTTTATCTGTATTGAGTTTAACTATGCATATAACTATGGCATGTAGTGGGGGATTCTTGTGACATAGGCTGGATGCACAACCATGCAAGCTAAAGACATGTTTTACTTTATTTAACAAGTGTATTCAATTAGAATTAAATTAGGCAAATAAATATTTTTTTCAAATAGTTTTGGCAATAGCACTAAAGTATGAAAACAGTTTGAGCACGGTAGAGTATGGGTAAGAAGGCATTTAAAATATACAATTACATTTTTAATGGGAAAAAATCTCTAATGGAGAAAATGGGGAGCTGGGACAGGAGGTGGGGATACAAAGTAAACCTATTCTGAAACTGCATGGAAAACTGAGGATCCAGAGCTTCACTGGGTCTTTCAGAATCACGTCAGGGATGATGGTTGGGAAGAGAAAGAGAGAGAGTGTGAGAAGGATTCTGATTATAAGTTCCACAGCAGAGCAGCATGAAAATGAGGGGGTGAGCAGCACCTATTAGTGGAGTGGAGTGGAGTGGAGTGGAGTGGAGTGGAGTGGAGTGGAGTGGAGTGGAGTGGAGTCTAGTCTAGTCTAGACTAGACTAGACTAGACTAGACTAGACTAGACTAGACTAGAATAGAATAGAATAGAATAGAATAGAATAGAATAGAATAGAATAGGACTTTGAAGGTCTTCTTGTCCAACTGATTTATTACTTCAGCTCCTCCCAGACTGACCCCTTCAGTCTCACCTGGGATTTCTTTACCATGTGATTGGAATTATCCTTTACTAGAAGGAAATACCTTTTCTAGTAACTTTTTCTAATATCCTTTTCTAGATTCTAAGATCTTGTACCTTAAGCAGAGATCCCACCTTCTTGACTATGGTTAGAGGACATCTTAATGCTTTTTGAATGGATTCTTCCTGATAGAATTATTCCTCATAGAGTTATCTTTGGTTCTATATTTAATTTTGATTAATGGACCATCTCTTTTGGCTTCTCTGACTTTTGCCACCTTATTATGGAGCCGACTGAGCTCAACTTGCCTGTTCCAACATGTTCATCTGTCCATTTGAGATATTGCTTCATTATGTATGAGTATGACATTGATGTGATTGGATCTTTAAAGAAGATTAATCTGTCTCTTGTTCATGAACAATTGATTCCTACTTGAGCTTAGGTGGCTGACAGATGCTCACATATAAAGGTGACAATCCTGTGCTTCAAAACTCCTTTTGTTCAGAATTCAGTTTAAACTTCAAGATTCTAAAAATGAAAGAAGCTATGAAGGTTACCATTAAAAATTAATTCAATGTTTTCCTCTTTCATGAAGAGATGCTTTGTTATCATAGTGATTATGTTTATATTTCTCTGTATATATGCATGAATGCATACATACATATCACAGATGTGTACATATTCGGATGTACTATTTTTGTCAATGTGCTAGTGAGCCTTCTACTGGAAGATAGAAAGCAGAAGCTTTGGAAAAAATGAAAGAATCATCCAGAGATCTTACAGAAATAATCAAATGGAAACTTTACTGTTTAGCAACATATCATGCAATAAGAAAAAGAAATACAATTCAACACAGTGTTAATCATTTTTCACCTAATTAAAATTATTAAATTCATCAAATGATTAAATACTGTCAATCAAATTCTGATGGGACTGTGCCTTTAGATTCTATAATTCTAAGTTTTCTGGCACCGTTACACACTAGAACAAAAATCAAACAAGCAAATAAGTAAAAGGGATGTGTTCTTTAGAAATGAATCCTTTTTTAGGATGTGGAGTCAGAAACATATTCCTTATTTCAGAGCACACCCGGACTCTAACTCTCATAAATATCCACCAGCATGGGAATTCAAAGAAAGGTAGATTGAGAAGACTGACTCTAGCCTATTTTATGATGCAAGCCAGAGTTACAGTGCCAGTATGTTGGAGGCAATCAGGTTGGAGAAAATTACTGTAGATAAACCTGTTAAACAAATCAGTAAAATAAAACCAACAAGCACAACAATGGAACATATATTAGATGAAATATAACAACATGATAGTCATCAACAAATGAAGAAAATTTTTTAATATGCTCTCGGCAAATAAGAATTCATGATGGCTTTTGTGTTTCTATATGCTTCCTAACAGAAAAGAGAGAAAAAACTCAGCTCTTTAGATATGACTCACAACTGAGACATATCTGTGGCTTTTCAGGAGATATTGCTTCAAATTCTAATTTATTTGGAAGTTTGATATTCCTCATTATGCCGCTATTTCAAGGTATTTTTGTTTTTGAGTTATTTTTGTTGAAAGGAAGTTTAACCCTTACTTTACACTGCAGGCATAGAGGCATAATAAGAATCAACTTCAAATAATTTACACATGCATTTAAAACAAGATATATTCAAAGTACCAAGGCCCATAAACATTATCTACTCTATGTGCCAATATAATTAAAATCTGCTGGAACACAGTCTGGAACCAAGCTCATGGGACTTCAAAACAAGAATGCAATAGAAATGTGCCACCATTTGGAACCTTAAGATACTTTGAGATAGGAAAAAGCACTGCTTCTTGACCATACATTTGGCTATCATTTATATCCAGTTAGTGATAGCAAAATGTCACCCATTCAGTGACATCAAAAACCATTTGATAAAACCTTCTAATTCATAAGACATTCCACAGAGATGACCTGACCCCATCTAAGCCCTTGATAGCTGATAAAATGCATATTGCTTGAAGCTGCATATTCAAAGGGCTCAGATATAGGAAAGCTAGAGTTTGTTCTCCAATGTGGCTTAGCCATTTCCATTGAATTCCACAGGGGGAAGAGCAGACAGAGCTTGCATTGTGCAAATGCTTCTGGGCATTGATATTTTTTTAATGGGGATATGAACTAAAACCTGCTAGGAAATGCAGTTATAATTAGAGCTCAGTCCCAAAAGCTGTCTAGACACTAGCAGCTAAGTGCACTAGCAGATATTGTCATTATTTGGCCAATGCCTTAATATAGAAGGTGTTTGAAGAAGATAATTATTGCCTACTCCACCAACCCTCGGCAGAGCATGTTACTATACACTAAAAGCCAGACAAAGAGAAATGTTAGACCTTGGTTATCAGCAGCTATCTCTTTGATTTCTCATTAAGAGAAATAAACGTTAGAAAAACAATAACTCTTTTCATATAATTGATTCAATAAATGTCAATTGTGCAGTACATCATAACTAACTATTAAGCTTCCAGATGATTTAGTTCCATTTAACAAAATTGTACTAAATGCAAGACTTAGACTGGAATAATGGAAGCAACAACGTTTAATGTTTAAACAAGACCACTTATACTATATAACCTGACCTTACTTGCACGGATTTTGAAAAGTAAAACAGGATTGAGTCTGACCAATAGACTGATAGGTGACCACCATGAAATGGCAGTTCTAGTCTAGATCCAGATGTCAAGAACAGATCATGAAAAAAGCAATGGCAAAACTTTTCTTAATTGCTGGCAACAAAGTTGCATCATTATGTCCAATAATCACCAGGAATTGAGCCTGTCTCGAATGAGATTTTGACTTTTTAAATTTCAAAATAAGAAATTTGAGAAGTGGTACCTCCTTGAGAATCCTAACTTCTGTTTTGTTGCACTGCAGGTGGGTAGTGGTTGACCATGCTTCATACTATACTCATGAACAAGAGTGTTTTCCTTTATTTTTGCTACACATCTCCCTGGCATTGTCCTGACACTGAATAATAATTCAAGAATTATATCCAGGGGAACAAACACTCACATTTTTATCAACTTTAGAAGCCACCAAACTCCAAATGTCTCTAAATAGCTTACAATTTAAAAGTAAAAAACACCCAAAATTGAGAAATGCATCTCCAGACGTTATAACTATAAATAATATCCAAACACAATTTCTAGGAGCTCAATAACTATCCTGCCCCAAGGCCTGGGAGAGCAGCCAGATTTTCAAGGATTTTCAGAACATTATCATTAAACTCTTTACATTTTTTTCCAAAGAATACAAGAGATTTTTTTACAGACTCCCATAATTAAGCTGAAACATATAAACATGTAATATCTAGCTTGTTTAATATAGATGCATGCATATATTTAAAGACAAAGTTCTCAAGATGTCACAGGAATATTTCAAAGAAAAAAATATGTGTCTCCAGAAATGTCAGAAGCCATCTATTATAATTTTTCAAGAAAATATAATTATGTCATGTTAATTTTAGCACAATCAGACCAGCTTACAATATCTTAGAGGTATGAAGAAATTGAAACCCATGGGCAAAATTCATTTTAAGCCAACAAAAAGGAAATAATATTTTTGCTGTTGAGTTATGGTACAATAATTAGTTAAGCAAGGCATATAGCACATTTCCTTAATTAGCAACTGAATCTAAATTACATCTAATATTAGTAAAACATGAAGCTATTTTTGCATGTATGCCATTTTAGAAATTAACATTTGAATCCGTAATTCAAGAATTGTAGTTTATTGATCAGAGCCATAAAATGCCTGAACTATTATTGCCAATCAAACTCTTTTTTGACATAATATTCCTATTGCATATAATAGGAAAAACATTTTTTAACATTCCCAATTCTGAATGCTGTTATACTTTTTAGGCATTATAAAGAAACCTTTTAGTAGGGAAAACACTAAATAATAAACAAATATTTTGTTTAAATTGTACATATCTTACTGTGTGGTTATTTTGGGTAGTCTCTAGCTCAGTTTTTATTAATGGGATTTAAATCGAGTTTCAGGACAGTAAGTTCTGGAGTCAATGGCAACATTCTAAATCACCGTCCACCTGCCTTTCCCCCAAAGTAGCATTTAGGGAAAGTGATTTCTCTGTACCTTGAAGCCAGATCAAGGCCTATTCAAACATGATCTTTCTTTGGCCAGGATATTCTGTTTTTGAAGAATTGTTCTGCTGGTGGAGAAACAGATAGAGCCTGGAGTCCTCTTACTGTATATAATTTCTTTCCAACATAACTTTGAGTTGAAATAAATAAAAAAGGCTTCTTTTGCTTAAAATAAAAGTCCATTGCAATGAGCTAATGTTTCTACTGGACAAAGAAGAATGGTCCGATTAGACTTGTTTGCAGAAGGCGGGGGTGGAAGGAGATATGGCACAACAGGAATGTTTCAAGTGCTGAGCCCTTTAAAAATAGCAATGCTACAGACCAGCAACGAATAAGTACAAAAGAGTATTTCTGCAAGAGAACACAACTTAAAGCTAAAAATTAAAAAACTGTTTTTTTTAAATAACAGGAACAATGTAAGTTATATAATTCTATAATTGTATGTCCATGTATCCTGCCTAAAAAGCAACCATTCAATGCTGAATTTATTTATTTTTATTTCTAACAATTTTGTTTCTCAAATATATAGACTACTCTTCAGCTCCAAGGGATCCCAGGGCAATTGATGTTATGGAACATCAATGAAATCAAATAGTCCCAACACAACACAATACAAAGGAAAAAAACAGTCCAACCTATCAAAAACAGTACCATAAAAAACAGATTAGAAACACAAGTTAAGATAGGCAAGAAAATGTTAAATGAGCACCTATCCACCCAAGACGAGTTCAAATCACCAGGACCAGATGGATTACATCCCAAGGTTCTCAAGGTACTGACAATGTGGTCTCAGAACCACTGAACTATATTTTCAAAGATCCTGGAGCACTGGGAAACTACCAGAGAACTGGAAAAGAGCTGATGTAGTTTCCATCTTCAAAAAAGGGGAAAAAATGGATCCAGGAAATTACAGACCTATCAGTCTGACCTCAATACTTGGGAAGATTCTGGAAAAGATAATCAAACAACGAATCAGCGAATACCTAGAGGCAAACAAAGTCATTACCAAAAGCCAACATTTGTCAAAAACAGATCATGCCAGACAAATCTTATTGCATTCTTTGACCAGGTGACAAAATTAGTGGATCAGAGGAATGTTGTGGATATAAATTTACTTGGACTTCAGTAAGGCATTTGATAAGGTAGACCACAACCTACTACTTGATAAGATAGAAAAATATGGGTTAGACAGCATCACCACCAGATAGATTCATAGCTGGCTGACTGGCTGTACTCAGCATGTGGTCCTCAATGGAACTGCATCTACATGGAGGGAAGTGTGTAGTGAAGCATCCCAGGACTCTGTTCTGGGCCCAGTGCTCTTCAACATCTTCAGCAATGTTTTGGATGAAGGATAGATGGGGAACTCATCAGATTTGCAGACAACGCCAAGCTGGCAGGAATAGCCAACACTCCAGAAGACAGGCTTAAGATACAGAAGGATCTGGACAGACTTGAACATTGGGTGCGATCTAACAAAACAAAATTCAATGGTGAAAAAAGTAAGCTTCTATATTCAGGCAAGAAAAACCGAATGCACAGGTACAGTATAGGTGGTACCTTGCTCAATAGTAGTAACTGTGAGAGGGATCTCGGAGTCCTAGTGGACAATCACTTAAATATGAGCCAGCAGTGTGCTGCAGCTGCCAAAAAAGCCAACACAGTGCTAGGCTTCATTAACAGAGGGACAGAATCAAGATCACGTGAAGGTTAATACCACTTTATAATGCCTTGGTAAGACAACACTTGGAATACTGCATCCAGTTTTGGTCACCATCATGTAAAAAAGATCTTCAGACTCTAGAAAGTGTACAGAGAAGAGCAACAAAGATGATTAGGGGACTGGAGGCTAAAACATATAAAGAACGATTGCTGGAATAAGGTATGTCTAGTAGTTAATGAAGAGAAAGATGAGGGGTGACATGATAGCAGTGTTCCAATATCTCATGGGTTGCCACAAAGAAGAGGGAGTCAAGCTATTCTCCAAAGCACTTGAAGGCAGGACAAGAAGCAATGGATGGAAACTAATCAAAGAGAGAAGCAACCTATAACTAAGGAGAAATTTCCTGACAATTAGAACAATTAATCAGTGGAACAACCTGCCTCCAGAAGTTGTGAATGCTCCAACACTGAAAGTTTTTAATAAGAGACTGTACAGTCATTTGTCTGAAATGATATAGGGTTTCCTGCCTGAGCAGGGGTTGGACTAGATGACCTCCAAGATCCCTTCCAACGTTTTAGATGATGATGATGATGACTGACTGACTGATCCATTGCAGTTTCTCCATTGATGGTAGAAACATTTCTGATTGGATTGAAATTGGAGGTTTCAAGCTTTATATCTCTGATCTTCCTGGCTATAGCTGTTATTTGCTGCTTTATTATTTTCAGTGCTTCGATCTTCCTTGTTTCTAAGAGGTATTTCTTGATTAGGTATTCTTTGTTTTTTTTTTGTTCTTCAGCTTCTTTTCTTTAATCTGTTTTAGCTTGCTTGCATCTAATCTTAACTTGCTAATCTTATTTTCCAGTCTAACCTTCCATTTTTGTGGTGCGCTGTTTGATTTTTTTTCTTCTTTGTTGATTTTGCATCCCAGGTATTCAGTTATAACTGCAGCTGTGCTGTACATTAGTTGGTTTGTTTCTTGCAATGAATTGGTGCTTATGCTTGATATTGCAGTATTTGCATCTTTTAATGCTTGTGCTAGCTATTTCTTTGTAACAAGCGTCAATGCAGGCAGCCTTATTCTCTTGTTTTTGTGTTGTTCTAGATGCTGTTATTTTTTGTTTCAATTCTTTTATTTCTTTAGTTAAAGGGCTTTGTTCTTCCTGAGGAAGAGATGCCTGGTTTCCAAATGAAAACAGGATTCTGCTGGATTCCTCTACTGCCAACTCCCCTTGGTTTGCCTCTACATTTTGAGTTACTTCTGGCAAGGCTTTGATTTCTTTGCCATGAATAACCATTGCAGTTCGTCGAATTCTGTTTCTGTGAATACTTTATTTCATATTATAAATTGACATTGATCTGCTAGTCTCTGTTCTGTTATTTCTTATTCTGGATGTTGTTCTTTCCAGAACTGGTGCATTCATTTCTGATATCCTCTTCTAGGTGGACTTGATCTGTAATAACAGATTATTTTTTTGTTTTCAATCTCTGTATATTTGTGACGGGTAAACACCTTTCTTCCAGTAGTTCTGCAACTGCTGGCCCTGGTTGCTCAGCCAACAGTCCTGAGTCCTGTAGCCCATTTTTCATCAGATATCCAGGAACTCCAACATCTAGTGCAGACCTTGTTAATCCAGGCGACATCTGAGCCAGTATGGCTTTCTGAAATTTACGTCTCACCATATTTTTTTATGGGAGAGACACTCTTTGTCTGACTCCTCTGATGAGTCCTGTCCAGCTTGGTTGAACCTCTGGCATAGCTCTCGTGTTCCTCGGAGCACACAAGCCCCACAACTACATCAAGGTAGTGCCTCACTGGGGTGTTGTTGTTGTTGTTGTTGTTGTTGTTGTTGTTGTTGTTGTTATTATTATTATTATTATTATTATTTCAAAATAAAAGGCACAACAATTCAACAAAAAAATAAACAGGTCAAGTATATCATATTTTAGCAATGCATATGGGCTTTTTAAAAAAAGGATCATTTTGATTTGGTGCTGTACTAAAAGGAAAGCAAAATTATCATGCAAAGTCAAAATACCAGCAAAAAGAAGGCACTCTCTTTTACTTATTTGATTTATATCTCACCTTTCATTAAGAGCTCAAGATAGCATACTTAGCTCTCCCTTTTATTTTTCCCCACAACAAACCTGGGAGATAAGTTGGGTTAAGATTTTCTGGTGAGTTTCCATAGCTGACAGTGAAATAGATCCCAGATGTCCAGAACAAATACCAACATTGCTGCATTGTAATGATTCTCTTTTGAAAAGGTAGACCTTGTTTCTCTGTTAAGCTATTGAGGGAAGGGGGACCTATAAGAATGGGAGCCAAAACTATTTAATGTAAACTAGTAATCAGCACTTTTTATTGATTTGGAAGCAAAAAGAAACCAGATGCCTCTGTAGCTTGAATACCTATCCAGAAAATACTATGGTGGATGAACCATCAAGGAAAATCGCTGGGTATTAAAACTCTATACTTATTTAAACAGATGTTCTATAAATAGAAAGGGTATCTTCAAGAAGAAGAAGAAGAAAGCCTTGCTTGAACTCCATTCTTTAAATCGGGTCCCCAACCCCTGGTCTGTGGACTGGCACTGGGCTGCAGCATGCCAGAAACTGGTCCACACATACAAGCAAAGCCCATCTGTGGGATGCAAGCAGTACATGAAACCACGCCCTCTCCGGTCCATGGAAAAACCTCTCTCCACGGAACCGGTCCCTGGTGCCCAAAAGGTTGGGGACCACTGCTTTAAATAACTACCCAAACCTCAGAAATGATTTTCTGGTGAGCAGATAAATCTCTGCTTTTTTCTTGAAACTTGATGGAAATGTAGTATACTGGATTATGCTGCTCCAACTTTTTTGTATTATTAGACTGGATTTTCACTATAAACTCAGCACATAGCATTATGACCATAGAACAAAAAGGAACATGATAATTCTATAATGCAGATGCAGTTGGAATTAAATATTGGATTAATCTACTTACTGTAAGAGAAAGGACCTGTTTTATAACAATAAGAATGTTAACAAGGGAAGTTCTAATTGCAACATATTAGCAAACTGTGCATTTCTTACAATGTTATGCTGCCCACTGTATCTGAATTTTTTTTCTTGTTCTGTGACTAATCCTGAGGATTTTTTTTCATGACTCAGAAAACCTATTGTTCTATTTCGAATCTGACTTTATAAAGCAAGTACATCGCATCCCCCTGTATCATGGACATCTGAAATTTACAGAATCTTAAGAGAAGACAGTCAGATAAATTGTGTCCAAGAAAAAGACCTCAGATGGAAAGAGATAATATTTGTCCTCATTAAGGCTCCAATATAGCAATCTTGATTATATAATCAGTTTCTCCAAGAAGGTGGCTGCAGGTTCTAGCACTTCAAGGTGTTTATACCAGTTTGAATCATTTCTTCCTTCAGGGAGGTTTCATTTTATTTCATTGCCATTAAATGGGAAATCTTTTATCATTGTGCCTGGTTTGGAAGAACTGCCTTTGCCATTTCTCTGTTGTTGCTTTTGAATCTGAAGTGAAAAAAGCCAATCTTGTTTTCAATTTTGTTTTTGTCAGTCATCATTGTATACTTTGTTCTCTCAGTTCTGAGAGAACTATTACTTCTGTAATAGTAAGCGAAAGTCAGTAAAAGGCTTAGGATAGGTTACACTTCTAATACAGATAGTTATTTTTAAGACATACTTGTGATCAAATAAAATAGTAGTTTTGGACTAGTTCTAATTACTGTTGTGTTTGGTTGACTATTATGATTAAGAGCAAAGGGGCAGGCATAATACCAAAGGCATGTATTAACTCTTCTAGGGTTAATAAGTGTTCATAACCTCCCCAGATGGTTACTGTAGTGCACTGACCTTACCAGCTGGAACATAAATCTTCTCATTTACTTTTTCAGAGGTATTCTGCAGCTAGATTTGCACATTATGCTAAACTGTGGTTTGTTTAAACCATGATTTGTAGAAAAAAATCATAATGGTTAGATACGCAAAACACATGTGTGCCAAGTTGAACAAATGATGTGGCAGAGTGAAATGTGCAAATCAGATTTTATGTCAGTCACTTTGTCTTAGCTCAACCTAACTCACAGGGTTGTTGTATGAAAAATTGGAAGAGGGAGAAACTTAGAGAACAAAGTTCTCAAAAGGAGGCATCATATTAAAAAAAATTATCACTTTGGTATTCTACCGTAGATCAAACTGTTAATTTCACAATAGCAACTGTATAAGGAGAGCAGTAATATGTTTCATATTATTGACTTCTGATGCTATTTTGGCAACATTTTATACCAGATGCAGTTTCCAAAGATTTTTAAAGACAGCCCTATTGTTACAGTACACTAATTTGCAAAACGTGGCCAAGTCCACCATCTGCAGAAGAGGCTATGCTTAAAGCCCCTCTCATAGTAACATAACAGCAGTCTTAGCTACTGTTGTCATTGTGACATTCAGGGTAAAGGGAGACTCCCAAACAGTCTATCTGATTTTTTCGAAGAAGCTAAAGTTCAAAAGGACTTTGGTAGCACATTTTCAGATTAACACATATTACTAAGGTGTAAGCTTTCGGGAGCTACACTTTATCAGCATCTTGTCCCAGAAGACATATATATGGTATAAAGTTTTTTAAAAAGTGACTCTCTAAAGGTATATTTGGGCTCCAGGCAGATCCCAGATCTGAGAAATATGAGATTGCTAATGAAATAGAGTAGCAGCCTTTAAATGAAGTTGTAAATATTATGGGCAGGAGGAAAGATATTAATCAAACACTAGCTTTCTATTTTAACCTTACAGAGCTTATCTTCCACACTGGATCTGAATAACACAATATGGTATCATGTCATCCAGCTTTAATCCTCCAAAGTGGTCCAGGTGTTATAGTAAATAAACTTCAACTACCACTGTGTTTTTTGTGAAATAATTGAAGTTTCATTCTTTTCCAATTTAAGTGCTGGTTATTAACCAAGGCAGTTTCAGTCTTTATGCAACAAATCCTGAGATATTTTACTAATCCATATGTTTTCTCAAAATGCAATGAACTGGTATTATATGTGTTGATAGTTGCAAGGATTCTATTCACTTTCTATTGGAAAACATGTTTGGTTTTCCTTAATGGAAAGAATTACCACCTACTTTAAAGAGGAGAAGCATCAAGGAGAGCTTTTATGGGGAGGAGGAGATAATAAATTCGAGAAAGAAATGGATGAGGAATTTTACAAGGAAAAACCTAGTGAGATAATATCATTAGAGGATTTGGGGAGTAAATTGTAGACATAATTTCAAGGGGGAGGAATTTGGGAATGTTCCTTTTTATTACATTAAAATGGTACTTTTATGACTGTTACATCTGTCTGTATTGTTATATATTAAATGATCAGTTTGTTCTTTTGAGTTCTTTTTGGAAATTAAATGAGAAAAGCTAGGAGGTGATGGAGGATAGACTGTGAAATGTACTGAACAATGAAGAGCCAATTTGATGTAACATTAGACTAGAAATTGGGCAATCATGAATTCTAGTCCTGCAGTGTATACAAAGCCAACTGGGTAAGCTTGGGCAGATCATTCTGACTCAGAAAGAAGGTGTTGGTAAACCATTTCCAAAATATTGCCAAGAAAATTGCAGGGACTTGTTCAAGCAGTTACCAGGAGTCAACAAACTGAAGGATGAAGACAATAGTTTTAGAGTTGAATTCAGATGAAAGAAAAATGGGAAACAAAATGGGGAGGAAGGTTTATGTATAAGAAAAAAGGGAAATAAGATGAAAACCAATGAAAGAGCTGGAGTCAGAAAGAGTTATTCAAAGAAGAACAGAACATAAAAATAACGAGTAAGTCACAAAGGCTACAGATTCTAATACAGATAATTGAGAAACAGAAAGAGGCGGTGGGATTGCTTTCACTTCTGTCCAGGTATTTCCAGAAACACTTGGCTGACCACTGTAGGAACAACATTCTGAATTGGATTTGCTTTTGTCTGATCCAGCAAGTTTCTAGAAGAATTAGCAAAGGGCAATATTTATGGAGCTGGACTGAGATCCCAACAGAATTTAGGAGACTAGTTATTGAAAGCGTTATTAAAAAGGAATTCGTAAAGAAAGGAGCTCACAAAATCGTGAAGAGACAACGGTGATAAATTACCATGTTTGCTACGGACACAGGATTTCAAGCAGAGGTTTTCTACCTTGCTTGCTACCTAAGACTGAATTTGGGACTTTCCGTCCGTTGAGCACATGTATTGCTTCTCTTCAAAACCAGCTTCCCTCCCCCGAGCGCGGTCATTAACCCACCCACCTTGTATCCGGCCCCTCCCACACCTGCCCGTCGACTAGCCCTTCTAATTTGCGCGAAAGTTCCTTTCCGGCCTCCTGTGACCACCTGCTCTTCGCGTCTAATCAGGAGACTTGGTCGGTAAACACCATTCCAGGGCAGGGCGAAACTGGGCGTGGCAGCGGAGAGGTGACCGCGCCTCCTCAAGACGGAGTAGGCCATTCAGAGATCTGGGGGCGGGGTCTGTGTCCATGGGGACCAGGGATGGGCTCTGCCAAGCTCGCTGTTCACCCCCATTGTTCGCTGGAACGAGTCACTCGGAGCGGGGCGGAGTGGAGAGAGGCAAGCAAGGCGGTGGCGACGGGGCCGGCAGGTGGGTCTGCAGGGGGGAGAAGGGCCAGGGAAGGGAACCCCGGGCAGGCTCTGAGTGGTCGTTTTGGAAGGGGGGGAGTGCGGGGGCAGCAAGGGATGCGTTTTCTCTGGGGAAGTGGGCTGGGAAGACAGTCCCGAGTAAAGAAGTACGCTTAATGGGAATGGCGAGGGAAGACCCCTCCGGCTGAAAGAAGCTTTGGGCGCTGCCCCACAGCGGTGAAGTGGCATGCAGGGGGGAATTCGTGCGGGGAAAGGGAATAAGAGGCGAGTTGAGCTCCGCATTCCAAACTTATCTCCCCACTTTCTACCATATGTCGAGGGGGTGATGTTTCCCTGCAATCTGGGGGGGGGGTGCCTTGGGGGGAAAGCGGAGCTCTGTGAGGTGGTTTGAAAGAAACGGAGGGGTGGGTAAAAAGGAAGCGGCCCTGGGGGCGTGGGTAAAAAAAATACGCCAGGGCCTGAATGAAATTCGGTGGGGTTTTCTCTGGAGTCTGAAGGGAAATGCGGGAACTTGTGGTACGGAGGCCTGTGGATAAACGGAGGGTAACTTGTTAGGATGGGACTGCGAATCGTTTGAAGAACTCGCTGATTGGTGGTTTGTGCTTTCAAGATTTGGGGAGCTGTTCTTGGGCCCAAGATGGTTTTGAAATGGTGGTGAGTGGAGTGGAAAGCTCATGCCAATTTAGGTAGTTTTCATATGCGCTTATCGAAGCTGAAAGAAACAAGACTTTGGCCCAAGGGAATAGGGAGAAGGTGCTGGAAATGAGCTGTAATAGCGTCATGGAAATAGTAGCACAAAGACCATTTTGAAGTGGTAGGTGTGAGATAAGGTTGAGTGGGGCATTGATTCTAGCTCTGCAGAGAATCAGTGAATCGTTCTGATGGTGATATACATTCCAGGAATTGTTGAGTGAAGTTGGGCAGGGCAAAACATTATAGAATAAGGGAATGGAGAAATGAAGACAGTAAAAGAGACCATTCTGATTAATGGAGGTGGAAAAATACTTGGAAATTTGGCATTGATCTCAAAAGATTTCTAGTTGTCAGTTGTTCTGCTTCTGTTTCAAGGACAGTGTTTTAAAAAATACGGTACCATATGTTTTGGCCCAAGAATAATATCAGTTATTGGGATTAGGGATTGAAACCCCATTGGCTTACTAGTTTATGGATTCAGCTTTTCTAACCATAATAGGTATATGTCTACTCTTGAGGGACAAAATATGCCTGCTTTTTGCTTAGTTTTGAATTTGCAAGAATGAATTTGCAATTCAATAAAATATTTGTGTACATATTAAAAATAGATAAAATGGTTAATTGTTAATAATTAACATGTGTTAATTATGGGTGAATAGCATTCCTTCTCTGTAGCATTGATAGGAAAAAGCATTGTGCATGAATGCTGGTTCATAGAAAAGTGTGCTGTGTGCTCATTTATGTGACTGATTTGTGAACAAAGGGTGCATACTCCTTGACTCTATACTTTGATTTCTGAAGTGTGCTAATTAAATTTGGCTCTTGTTTGCTCAACTTAAGCTATTGCATTTAGAAGTCTCATAATCCAGTTTGTCTCTCCCAGACACACCCTTCAATCTATGTTGTCCCAAAACGAATTGTTCATTATCCTTCAGCCATTTTAATAGTTGTCTACTGTATTTAAAAAGATTGTAATGTCCTGAAGTATAAATACTATAATAAGTGGAATGAAGATAATGGCATATGGGATTTCAATTATATTTGTATGGACAGAATTTCTTTTTAATCTGCAGGTACATTCTTAGATGTTTAGCTATTTTGGTTATTGTTGCTAATTTAGTACTTATAAATGAAATAAATAAATAAAAAACTGATATAATTCATAATCTTAGCTAATGTGTATAGATATGTAAGAAGTCTCTATTCCTTTAAAAGTTACCTTTTAAAGACTCTCTAATCAGTTCATCAGAAATAAAATGTGATTAAAAACAAGTCTTTGCTGGCCTCTGTGTAAAAGCTTTTAATTGATTAAACGGGATTACTTCTTAGAAGTGCACGGGATTGCTTAGAAGTGTATTGTTGATTATGATAATACACATTGTTTGTTAGAATAGTTAACTACAGAGTTCTATTTTTTCACTCAATATGCATATTTGTGATAATTTAGCAGCCAATATATAGATTCTCTCTAAAAATTAACTGGGTTATATAACTTGGAACAAACCTGAAGATGGCCCTTATGGGCTAGGGAGAGGAGGGCAAAGAGTTCTTATTGCTGTGGAAATCTGTATTGCTAATTAAAATAGCCAATACCCAGAAGAGAAGGTCAGAATCCAAAAAGATCTTGACAGACTTGAAGAATGGGCCCTATCTAACGAAATGATATTTAATATGGAGAAAAGCAAAGTTTTACACCTGGGCAGGAAAAACCAAAGGTACAAGTATAGATTACGCGAAACCTGGCTCAAAACAGTAACTGTGAGAGGGACCTTGGAGTCCTAGTGGACAATCACTTAAACATGAGTCAGTAGTGTGCAGCAGCAGCCAAAAAAGCCAATATAATCCTTGGTTGTATAAACAGAAGCATAGAATCAAAATCACGTGAACTATTAGTACCACTTTATAAAGCCTTAGTAGAGCCACATCTGGAATACTGCATCCAGTTTTGGTCACCACATTACAAAAAAAAGATGTTAAGACTTTGCAAAAAGTGCAAAGAAGAGCAACTAGGATTATTAAAGGCTTGGAGACTAAAACATATGAAGAACAGTTGCAGGATTTGGGAATGGCCAGTCTAGAGAAAAGGAGTAGGGGGGACATGATAGCAGTATTCTAGTATTTGAGAGGCTGCCACAAGGAGGAAGTGATCAATTTATTTTCCAAAGCACTAGAAGGCAAGACAATGGATGGAAACTAATTAAGAAGAGAAGCAATTAAGGAGAAACCTCCTAACAGTGAGGACAATTAACCAGTGGAACAGCTTGCCTTCAGAAATCGTGGGTGTTTCATCACTCGAGGTTTTTAAGAAGAGACTGGACAACCACATCTGAAATGATATAGGGACTCCTGCTTGAGCAGCAGGCTGGACTAGAAGATCTCCAAGGTCCCTTCCAGTTCTTTTCTCATTGATTAAAAACACAAGGGAAGTTACAAAGAACAATACTGAATTAGTGATTGCAACTTGATTTACACTCAATCACTACAAGAGAAATATATTTAGTTCTTGATTTTGTTTCTGTTTCTTGAGACTAGGTTTGATTGTTTTTGTTGCTTTTATGTAGCTATTCAATAACTATATGATGTTATTAGGAGGAGATACATACGTAAGAATATGAACTAATTTCTTCCCATAATAACCCATTTACAGATAGCTAAAAAGGATTTTGTACATGGAATTGTGGATCATTGGACATTCAACTTTGTGTTCATTGCTCATACTTAAACTCATGTTTGGCTTCTGAAGCAGCTCTATTATTACTTCATAAATGATCCAGAATGCCAGACATTTTACTGCTTTGTCTGTGTACTGAGTGAGTCATATGGGAACCTTGGTGAGTTTCACAAGAGGGGGGTAGTAGGAAGGAAAACTGATTCTCATGCATGCATTTTGTCATGTCTCTTCCATCACCCTGCTTCCCAGCTATTTCCAGTGTAATAGCAACTTTTCTTTTTTTAAATGAAGAATAGGGTTTCTGTGGAAATAGGAAGCACAACTTTATGCTTAGAAAAAAGGAAGTGGAACACTTGAAGCTAAAATTTTCTCTTGTTGGTTCTGCAGCAGAAGTTCTGAAAGGAGCGAGGATTATTACTTTTAGCTTATAAATGTTCAATAAGAGCTAAACTTTCAAGAGAAATTATATTTTATGGGTGGAAAATGAATTTTGTTTAAAAAAATTATGTCAATCAGCAGTTAGATTAGATTTATTTTTTCTGTATGAATTTTTATTGCCATTTATCCTTGCGAAAATCAAGGTTGGGAATCTGAAACTAAGAATGTTGAACTGAAAAATATGGAAATTGGCCTCACCTTTACCCAGTAACTGCAATCAACAAATTATTTCTGTTTTACTTTTTTTGCTGTTTGCCCTCGTGTAGTATATTGACACCAAATTGTATGGAACAGATATTCAAAAGTTAAGATCTATATTTATGTGTCTGATGTCCTGATTTTACGCAGGAAGGTTTTCATTACATGCAACTGAAAAGCTCCATCTTTCTGAGGGACTGCAAACTGTTTTCTCCATTCTGGAAGCTGCAAAAAGAGTTGGTAGACTACACTGTCTGAATTCCTGTTCTAAGAACTTGAGTGGAGAAATCTATAAAGATTCTGATTTCTATGTGAATGCATAGGTATATAAGTCAATTTAAAGTTTGCTTTTTTAGTTTGCTCATGTATCATAGCTGGTTTTTTTTTAAAAAAATAAGAACTTATTTCATAAAAAAATAAAGTAGCTTCTCCCAAATATTTTCTTTAAAGATATTATGTTTGAATTTGATATGCATGTTTAGCCATTCATTGCTTGGCAGAAGCTGATGAATTTGAACTGAAGATTCTTTTCTTTTTCAGTTGCCTTTTAATCTTAGCAGAGGGTGAGGCAAAGGGTGTTCTAGTTACATTAGCCAAATGATTTGCTTAATTAATCAGCCTTGCAGCATAGATGAAAGGATAAGTGTGGGGAGTTGGCTTGGGAAAGGAGAAGCTGCTTCTAATAAAATACTGGAAAAAAAGAATAAGTGAGAGATCCAGTTCTGCTGTAAATTCAGTATAATATAATGTGTGTGGACATGTATATGCAAGCATTACATTGTCTCTTCTATAAAGTACTGTACTGTTTATTTTAAATGTGACTCCAACATCAGGCCCAGCCACTATATAAAAATATTTGCTTATATTTAACTAAATGCTATAATTATATTTAGTTCAGAATTGGAAAGAAACTTGGGTGGGTCTTCTTACTGTTCCTTTCCTTTTTCCTTGAATGTTCCATTTAGTGTCACTAATTAGATTGTGTGCCTGAGTACTGCTAAGATCTTTCTCCCTTTTTTATTGTCCATATCCACCACCTTTTAATACCTAGGTATTTGAAGGCTGTCCTTTAGCACTTCAGTGCCCTAAGATGAAGGTGAAAAAAATGTGGTAAAATGCTTAGTATCAAGGCTGGATATGCATATTTGCTATGTTTCTAAGACAGATCAATGAACCAAGCTTTGGTTTTGGTCATGGAGAGTTTTTGTACCTTGTGAGTATTTTATAAATTAAATTCTAGAATTCTCATATATTCGTCTCTATTTCAATATAATTTTTTGCGGAGAAAGATTACAGAGATTACATAATTCTGACAGGTTTGTTTAAATACACTTTTCCTCGATTTAGGAATGATTCAATTATTCTTAAATTCAATTAAGGTTTTTTTTGCTATAACAAAAAGCTACCAGAAGTTAGAGGTGGTATGATTACCCTTGCTAAATTATGTTTATGTACATAAGAAAGCTTTAATTTCACTTCATTCCTAACTGATTCCATTCATACCAAAAATTCTCAAATCAGTCATCTGTGAGTTATATAGGAAAGTACACTTAAAATAAGTTAAACCTATTGCTTGCTGGGCTTATTTTTAGTTTTCTTGGGAAGTCTTTGAAATAGAACTAGATTAGTTCTTAAAATAAATTCGATTATTGGCTGGAATGAAATAGAGAACATGAAGATCTGTAGGTATAACTATAAAAGCTTTGTTTCCCAAGGTGTGGAATTTATAATGCATATTACTCCTGTATTTCTCTTGAAATAACAACAACAACAACAACAACAACAACAACAACAACAACAACAATAATAATAATAATAATAATAATAATAATAATAATAATAAACAACTTGGAAGGGACCTTGGAGGTCATCTAGTCCAACCCCCTCCTCAGGCAGGAAACCCTATACCATTTCAGACAAATGGCTGTCCAGTCTCTTATTAAAAACTTCCAGTGTTGGAGCAATCACCGCTTATGGAGGCAGGTTGTTCCACTGATCAATTGTTCTAACTGTCAGGAAGTTTCTCCTTAGTTCTAGGTTGCTTCTCTCCTTGATTAGTTTCCATCCGTTGCTTCTTGTCCTGCATTCAGGCGCTTTGAAGAATAGCTTGACTCCCTCTTCTTTGTGGCAGCCCCTGAGATATTGGAACACTACTATCATGTCCCCCCTGGTCCTGCTCTTCATTAAACTACACATACCCAATTCCAGCAACCGTTCCTTATATGTTTTAGCCTCCAGTCCCCTAATCATCTTTGTTTCTCTTCTCTGTACTCTTTCTAGAGTCTCAACATCTTTTTTACATTGTGGTGACCAAAACTGGATGCAGTATTCCAAGTGTGGCCTTACCAAGGCATTGTAAAGTGGTATTAATACTTCACGTGATCTTGATTCTGTCCCTCTGTTAATGCAGCCTAGCACTGTGTTGGCTTTTTTGGCAGCTGTAGCACACTGCTGGCTCATATTTAAGTGATTGTCCACTAGGACTCCGAGATCCCTCTCACAGTTACTACTATTGAGCCAGGTACCCCCTATACTATACCTGTACATTTTGTTTTTCTTGCCTAAATGTAGAACCTTACTTTTTTCACCATTGAATTTCATTTTGTTAGATAGCGCCCAGTGTTCAAGTCTGTCCAAATCCTCCTATATCTTAAGCCTATCTTCTGGAGTGTTGGCTATTCCTGCCAGCTTGGCGTTGTCTGCAAATCTGATGAGTTCCCCATCTATCCCCCTCGTTCAAATCATTGCTGAAGATGTTGAAGAGCACTGGCCCCAGAACAGAGCCCTGGGGGACCCCACTACACACTTCCCTCCATGTAGATGCAGTTCCATTGAGGACCACACGCTGAATACGGCCGGTCAGCCAGCTACGAATCCATCTGATGGTGATGCTGTCTAACCCATATTTTTCTATCTTATCAAATAGTAGGTTGTGATCTCCTTTATCAAATGCCTTACTGAAGTCCAAGTAAATTATATCCACAACATTCCTCTGATCCACTAATTTTGTCACCTGGTCAAAGAATGCAATAAGATTTGTCTGGCATGATCTGTTTTTGACAAACCCATGTTGGCTTTTAGTAATAACTTTGTTTGCCTCTAGGTGTTTGCTGATTCGTTGCTTGATTATCTTTTCCAGAATCTTCCCAGGTATTGAGGTCAGGCTGATAGGTCTGTAATTTCCTGAATCCATTTTTTTTCTTTTTTGAAGATGGAAACTATATCACCTCTTTTCCAGTCCTCTGGTAGTTCCCCAGTTCTCCAGGATCTTTGAAAAATATAGTTCAGTGGTTCTGAGATCACATCTGCCAGTTTCTTGAGAACCTTGGGGTGTAATCCATCTGGTCTTGGTGATTTGAACTCGTCTAGGCTGGACAGGTGCTCACGTACCATTTTCTTGCCTATCTTAACTTGTGTTTCTATTCTATAATGATGGAAGCAATTCTTATTTTAAGTTGTGGAAATATATTGAATTCATTCTGAAGGAATAGTCTATAATAGCCTTTCCCTGTGTATGACATTCAGACATCTGGAGTTTGATTATCAGAATTCTCCAGCCAGCATAGGCATTGTTATTATTATGAGAATTGAAATCCACACATGGGGAGGACACCTAATTTGGACAGTTTTGATTGGTAGATAGCAAGTTATACACCTGAAGTAATTCTAGACAATTAAGATGAAATGGGGGATCCTGTATTAGAGTAAATATTATTTAAAACACATTTCTCCAAGTTCATGTTAGTTACACTTGGGACTGAAATATAGTACAGCTGCCCCATGTGGATGGGATAGGTTTATTGTGGCAAGAAAGATGTTGGTAGTTTGAAGTAATGCCACAACTTTCAATGCCTGGGATGAAAATTGATACTGTTAAAAGGTGTGGCATTAGCTGATTTGCCCATTTATGCTATCTGTGCTGGAATCATATCATTAAAATTTGTTTCTTGAAGTTTTAGTGACATACATTAGTATTCAGTCTAAGTTTCCTCAAGAAGATTCAAATATGTACTTGTCTTAGACAAAAAGTTCCAAGTTTTCCTGTTTCACTGGATTTCTGTAGGTAGGTTAAAAAGCAGCCGTGAGGCAAAAAGGCAAAAGCTGTAGGACAGGAACTAGGCCTCTCCCTTACAGGTGTTATCCTTAATGACATTTGGCAACAAAAGCTGCCTGAGCAATATTCAGAGATAGTGAAAGACAAAAACATCTCTTTGATATTCAGTTATAAAAGTTAAACCTGTTGTTAATCTCATGTATTTAATTTTTCTCATGTATTTAATTACTACTGGTATCTGTACAGAGGATAGTGAATAAAATTAGCCCTTTCCCCAAATAGCCACAGAAGTTCATTTGTTTAGCAAGCCTGAACACATTGCCTGAACTGAGATACATATAGTATATCTAGAGCTATAGCCTTGATGCTCAACATTCTGTTCAGGAAAGCAAAATGAAGACAATCTCTGATGTTTTAATGTGTATATATAAATAGATAGATTTAACACTGAATGAAATGAAAGCTTTCAGCCAGTCTTATTCTTTAGTCATAAAAACTCCAATGACTCAATTAGGCTGTCCCTGGAAAGGTGGATCCTGTAAATTCCTCGGTTTGGAAAGCTTCCAGACAATATCATGAAAAATCAATTTCCCTACAAATTTGGCTTAAATGAACTTGGATGCTTTTCTAGGTAATGTAATAACACTTTTTAATTTAATGTTTGCTTTGTTGGATGTACATGGCAGACATGGCTATCAAGCAAGAAATTTAAAAATATTGTGACTTTATAGTAAAAGTTAACTTTCTGTAAAAGAACATTTGTAGCAACATTTGTAGTTGAATTGTGGAATTTGGGATACTAATTGAGCTTGGTTGTTTGCTTGCTTGAGATTTTTCATTTCTCAAGTAAGAAACTTAAATGTGAGTTTATTAAGTATGGCAATTAAAGGCTTTATCTATTCTCACATTGTGCCAATGTCGCACAGTACCTGCTTCTAAATAATTTTTATAGTTTATCTTTCCATGAAGAATGTGTCCATAGTTATAGTTATAAGCCTGTGGTGGCGAACCTATGGCATGCGTGCCACAGATGGCACGTGCACCGTCGCCCCAGTCCTAGGCTTTCAGCTGGGTTTTATAAAACCTTTTTGCTTTAGGCCTCCTCTGCCGCCGTGTGCAAAAAAAAAGAAAGTTTCAATCAATCAATCAATTTCAACTTCTCGCGGGGGAAAAAAAAAACCTTGCAAAGTTGGAATTGATTGATTGAACATTTTAGTCCCACCCAGTTATCACTGAAGCCATGCCCACCCAATGGGACACGCCCCCCCGGCACCCGACGATACATAAGTGGGTTTTGGGTTGCAGTTTGGGCACTCGGTCTCTAAAAGGTTTGCCATCACTGTTATAAGCTAATACGACTAAGAATGTGTTTATTAAAAGTGGTAATGATATACAATACATTATCTTAAAATAGAATATGAAGATTGAAGTTAATTTGTTGAAATTCTTAAATTTTGGAGTTGAAATTTCTGGCTTTTCAAGATTTATGTCTTCTAGATAATTTTACTTTTGAGTTTAATAAATAATCTAATTTGACAGAATAACTTCCTGGGTTTAGATTTGGCAGAAATGTGTATGTTTGCTGTTAGATGATGGAATTTATGTTTGTTTCGTTTCTGTTTATATGCAATCTTTTTATTCTGCTCTTGTAATACAGAGGTATAAGGTTGCTCTTCCTAGGTGCTAAAGAAGGTATCTAGTAATTATTAGACATGCTAGAAGAAGGGATGTTTAAAGGATCTGGTTGGCAGAGGGGTTTTTATTTTGGTATTTATTAATTTTTTTGGTATTTTATTGTTACTTGTTTTTAATATGCTGTGCACCGCCCTGAGTCCTTCGGGAGAAGGGCGGTATATAAATCTAAACAAATAAATAAATAAATAAATAAATAGTATTATCTTTACAAATACAGTATAACAAAGTGATTTCAGAATACATAACTAGATTTTGACAAATGTTTGGCCCATCAGTAGTTTTTATGGGAATAGACATTATATCTTGCTATTTTCATTTAAAGGTTAGAAAAAGGAAATATGACCAATCCTGGATAAAACCAGGTAGGTGTCACCTTCCCCAGTAAACCAGACAGGTTACATGACCAGATAAGCTAATTCTACTTTATTGTAAAGCTACTGTAACCAAATATTGAAGTCTTAAAGTACCAGTTTCCCCCAATCACTTTTAACTGCCTGATATATTAGGGGGGAATATTTCCTAAGTTTCTTTTTCTGACCATTAACTACTGGTTCCCACCCCTACAGCTTGTCATTGCATTTCCTGGGCAGCCTTTCTTATCCTGTCCCTCAAGATCATTCTCAAGGTCATTCTCACTGTTACAGTAGGTTTAGCTAAACAACCATACGTTAGATTAACCTTCATTAGACTGATTCCTTCCAAATATATTTAGTATATTTTACAGTTAGAGAACACACTAGGTTGTTGTAAACTGTGATAAACATTATAAATAATGGACAGGTTTGTTTGTTGTTGTTTTTTCAGGGATCCTTAGTGCTCTCTGAGCTTGCTTGTTTTTTTGCAGAAATTTCATTACCCTAACTAGGTAACATCAGCGCTAGTAAGGAGTGCTGTTTGCTGTCAGTCTTGGGGTCTTGCCTATCTGTGTGGGTGGGGACGGTCTTAGGGATTCTTCGCTTGGGCTTTTATTAATAGTTCTTTGGCAGTTTCTTGATTGGGGTATTGCTTACTTGATTGTTGGTCTGAAGGTGACTTTGGAGTTAATCTATGCTGATCTGAGTGCTGATTACTGGTGGGGAGGTGCTGGAGTTTTTTTTCTCATTGGGGCTAGTTGATTGTCTCTTGCGTAATCTATAGATGTTGTTAATGTCTATGTGTCTACTGGGGGCTGATTTATCAGAGTGCCAAGCTTCTAGAAATTCCCTGGCATTTTGGGATTTGGCCTGGTCTAGAATTGTCACATTTTCGCAATAGAAACTATGGTTAAATCTGTCTATATGTCGTGAAATTACAGAATTTTTGTCATGTCAATTTGACTGCCAGTTGGTGTTCATGGATGCATTCTACCAATTTTCTGCCTGTTTGTCCTACATAGTGGTTGTTGTAGTTCTTACATTGTGTGTTGTAGATGATTCCTGTTTTTTCTTCTGCGGTTGCTGGGTCTTTGGGTTTACTTAGAATGTTTTTTTTTTTACCCAAGAAGTCCCAGTAGCATTCTACAGGTTTTTTACTTATTAGTCCAAATGGTATTCCAGAAGTAGTCCCACAATTGGGAGGTAAAGATGTGGTCAAGTGAGTACCACATCACCACATCTGATTTTATGACTTTTTTTTCTACCGTTGTTAAATGAAACACACAGCTGTTAAGGAAATCTGGTGTCCCTCATTGACTTTGTTTGTCAGGAGCCAGCCAAAAAGGTCATGAATGACAAACACATGACCCCATGTTGCTGCAACCCTCATAAATACATTTCAGTTGCCAAGCACCTAAATCATGATCATAGGGACATGGGAATACTACGATGGTTGTAAGTGTACTGGTTGTAAGTCATTTTTTTCAGTGACATCATAACTTTGAATGATTGCTAAATGCATGGCTGTAAATCAATGATTGCCTGTCTTGTGACAGGACTGTGTTATGTGTTAAATATGGTAGGGTCTTTTAATTTAATTTATAACATTTTTGGACCATTTAAAAATTGTTTCTGTGCTTTCATCTGATTGAAGAATGAAATCCTTATAAATATCTTTTAGTTCATAATGGGTGAACTATAATGTTTGTCATGATCTTGGAGCTAGATCATGTGCATTTTGGGAGATTTCTTCCAAATACCGCTCTTTCTGCCTGCCTTTACAATTTCACTGTAATATTTGGACAGTTCTTGTATAATTGAATAGATCATATTCCAGAGATAAATCATGTTTGACTAATAAAAAAAAAGTAAAGGAACAAGTGATATTTCCAACTTTAAATGTGGAGACTAAATTAGTTCCCTCAGCAATTAGCCATAAAATTAGATGTAATATTTTTTAAGTTTTGAAACCATAAGGGACAAGTTGAAGCAAGTTTTTCTCTGTATTATTTCTTAAGAAAAAAGAATTTGGGTCTGAAATATATGCAATATTCATATACCACACTTTGCTAAAGAAAATACCTAATTGTAGGAATTCTTTTACTCTTTCCCAGTTGTCTTACAGAGAATAGGACAGAACAAACACATTTTTTCTTGATTCCTTTTTTCTATTTTTCTTACAAGGCTTTCCATCTTTAGCTATTCATGATGCTCAGTACAAAATACTATTATCAGCTGCAAGGTTTGGAAAGCCAAATAAGCACTCTAGCAGAAATCTCAGGGCTATCTCCAGAAATACATGTGCTCATAGTTTTATTTACATATGTGTTAATAGTTCTTTAAATGTAGGATTGATTTCCTGTTGTATAACTAGTTTTGGAAACACCAGTGGTTCCATCAAGCTAGTTTGTATTGTATTACATGTGAGAAGGAAAAACATGTAATTAAAAACAGAATGTAGTACCTTATTTTGCTTTTTCTTCTGTATTTAATTAATTCTAAAAAGCACAGCCTTATAATTCTAAAAAAACCCCACTCAGTAATTGTTTAAAGCAGGAGGGAGGGAGAATCTATAATATTTCAGATGCCAATGAATTCAGGCTCTCGACATCTTTCTCCACTAATGAGGCTGGCCATGGTTGCTTAATGTTGTAGTTTACTGGAATGTTTTCTATTCTTTATTTACTGATTTTGTGACTAGAAGCAGCTAAAGATTAATTTATGAAGCCAACTCTTTTCATATCACACCCTTGGTTGCTGTCTCCTTGCACCGCTGCATTTCCTCAATATGCCATTAACTGAGGTGGGTGACATATTTAGATGTACCCTAAGGCTAGACTGGTTGACATCCTCCTTGTGTCATTTGATTTGGCCGTGTTCACACACAGCACCAAATTGAGTTTTTAACCACAGTAGGCAGCGTGGTAAGCAAGCTTTTTTGGCCTCAAGGCAGCAATATATATTTTAAAATGATTTTAGTCTTCAAGAATTACAGGTGGTTTGTATGATGATGTGGTGAGGCAATTATTTTTACTAGTTTTTTCCTCATTGTAAGTTGTGGAGAGATTTAACTGTAAGAATTTTAAATGACAAAATATTTTAGTGGGATAATTTGAGAATGGTTCGAGGACCATAAAACAGGAGCTGAGGATCCATTGCTTATTCCTGTGTTAAGCCAAAACAACTCATACTGTGGTGTAGCAGAGTGTGTGAAATAGTTGTTTGAAATTTAAGTGCATTTTGCTTAGGGCATATTCAGTGTATATGATACAGGTTTATAGTAGCTTTGTACTTGTTCAGATGAGCTTATTTGAGATAAGTCCCTTAATTATGGTATTTTGGTTCTCTTCCATTACTTTCTTAAACTATTTACTATCCTATAAAAATCTAATATAATAATAATCATTTAAGTTTCATATATAAAATTGCCTAATGCTTTGAATTTAAACACAGAATCACCCCTGGGTTTGAAATCTAGATTTTGTTGTTGTTGTTGTTGTTGTTGTTTAAAATGAACCATTTCACAAAGATTTAGAAGGCAATATCAGGATCTGGCGGTCCTGCAAGTTGTTTGAAAGATCATTATGACTGAGCTGCTTGCTGTGTGTGCTGCACTGAGCTACAGGATGTTTGTAACTTATAGCAGGGAACACATACTTTTGTAGCCTTTCAGTTCACATTCATGGTTGAGGTGATACATATCAGTCCTCTAAACAGTCCTCCCTGCTGCTTCAATGGCTTTATGTGATAAGTAGCATTTTGTGAATTGTCATGCTGTCTCTTTGTTGAAACATTTAAAGCATGCAGAATGCAGAAATGTTTGAGACTTGAGGACTGTGTTTATTTGAATAGCTAGATCACCTCTTTGACCTCCTTCAGTTATGACATGGCAAGTTTAATTTGAAAAAGTTCAAATTAAGTAGAGGAATTAATCTTGGCCATGATTATAGAATCACACAGTTGGAAAGGGTGCTGATAATCATTGGATCGAACCCCTGCCCAGGTCAGGAAGGTGAACAAAATATTTTAGATTCATATTTTTAGTTCATGTTTTATATTTTTCTTTTAGTGAGGAATTTAAGATATCACAGAAGAAATAAATTCATTTTTAAGCTTGGGCTTTTAATGCATCCTTTTGTTCACAGGAACATTATCAGAAAAGAATTTCTTTTTTCCCCTCCCAAATATAAAGAGAGATGCTTGTCTGAAGAAAAGTGGGACAGCCTATCAGTGTAATAATCCTGCAGGAAGAAAAAGATATTAAGGAAAAGTTTACTCTGCATATAGAAGTAATGTATGTCCTTCTCTCTAAGAGGTGTTCAAAAATTCTTAATGAATGTTGACTCAGACATTATATTTTTTGAAAGTAAACTGCAATGCTTTTTATTTAATGTCAACACTTAGAATTGGAGAGCCACTGTCTCCTACTATCTAACTAGTCCTTTAATTTGGATTAGTATTTTGTTTGGATGTTACTAAGCTAATCATTTCAAGAATAACTTGTTCAACCATTTGTAATATTAGAAATTAACTTGGGTGTGTTGTTCTAGTAATTCCTCCCCCACCCTCCGTTGTGAATTAGATTTTGTCATGTGTAGACATTCAGCATAACTTCAAAACATGTTGTTTTGCTTCTTGTGAAAGCATTTTATAAATAAACTGTTCTCTCTCTTTATCTGATGGTTCTTTTCCCCACAAGACATAAATATTCCCTGGCATATTCACATATGTTCTAATACATCTTTTTGGTATAATTTTAGCATCTGAAATATTTGCAGTGAGAAATAGCTGAAATCTCCAAACCAGTTGACAGACAAATTCAGCTGGTTTGCAGAAGGTAAATTTCTGATATCTCTTAGTAGTCCCGAAGGAAGAGAGGGCCATACACTGTACTCTTCTGGGATGGGATAAATACAAATCTTTGCTCATCCATAGATCTGGTAGATCTAAGTAACCTGGGTTGAGAATTCTGTTAAATTAAGACTGCATTTTTTTTGGTACACATGTTAGAGATCTAGGTAGACTTCATAGACTTCACCATTACTCCCTCCCACAAATTAAGTAGATTGAATGGCCTGAGTGTCCCACACACTTATGAATGCAAGATAAAATTAAGCAATTATTCTTTGCATTTTTATTTTGTTTTCTAATAATAAAGTCTAACAACTAGGATCCAGCTTTAAGTAATCCATAGATTTTGGGTGGCCAATTTTAATCTCACAGTTGAAATCATTCTTCCTTAATATGCTGAAGTCGTTTTAATATTGTAACTAGAAAACTGATGCCCCGTTTAATTGAACACATGTTTAAAATAACTTGGCATCACCTCTTGCTTGAGCTCTTAGTATAGCACTGAAAGGCCATATGTAGCCTTAACCCTCCAAAATTGTATCTCTGTGCCCAAGTCCATTGAATGTAGAGTATTGGACTGGAAACCATTAGATCAGTGTTTCTCAACCTTGACAATTTTAAGGCATGTGGACTTCAACTCCCAGAATTCCACAGCCAGCATTGCTGGCTGTGGAATTCTGGGAGTTGAAGTCCACATGCCTTAAAATTGTCAAGGTTGAGAAACACTGCATTAGATGTAATACATTTTTTGGCTCAGTTATAATTTAAGTACCATTGGCCCAGTCTACGTATCTTTGTGGAACTCCATTTTTTTAAATTCTCAAAAATTGCTGGTGAGGAGGTAGTCACCAAGCTTTCTTGATGAGAAAGCATGTCTTTTGAGTATAACAACTAAGATTTTTGTAGAGGCTAAATTTAATCAGTAGAATCAGCATCTCTATAGCAAAGTACCAGTGTGATATACAACCACACAAATTCTTAATTTATTCTGATATGGCTCATTTTGTCTATATGATATTTACAGATGATTAGAAGAGATGTCCAATTCATTTGCAATTTTCATATATTTAGTTTTTCTGTCAGTTGCCAAGTTGCCTGAATAATGAGGATTCTGATGATAATGACTTCATTGTTCTATTATAACACACACAATATATGGCACCAATAGAAGTGGGCAAATGTCCTCTAGACACTCCTCTGCTCATGGACATTGTTCCATTCAAAGCATATTGGATAATGGTATTAGGCAGATTGCAGAATTCTCCTTTTTCATTTGTAAATAGAGAAGGATTGCAGAGCTCAATGTTAGGCTAAGAATATAACTGCATCATCACAAAACTCTTTTCTGGATTTAAGCTGAACAGTTTTGTTAAATAAACAATCTCTTCAAAGCACAAAACTTGTATGCTGCACCACAATGTTCTCTCCTTGCAAGACTATAAAGTTGATAATCTTGTCTTTTTTATTGTTCTGCAATGCTTGAGGTCAGAAAACACAAAAGTAGAACCATGCATCAGAAGAGTAAAGTCAATTCACAGGAACAATTGCAAATCAGTCTAAAGGATAAACAACAAAGATAGTCAAAAGTTCAACAACAAAGGCCAACAATGTAAACGGCAGCATTGGGGTATGAACAAGAAATATAATCCAGGAAGCCTAAGGTTCAGCCATGTAACAGGAAATAGACAACCAGGATGTAGTTGATTTTTAAAAGAGCTTTTTCTTGTAGCCAGACATTATAGGTGTCTAGTCTTTATAACTCAGAATCAACAGGATCTCTGTTTCTGATAGGTTCTGTGTAAATCCTGGGTTCTACAGGTCTGCTTCCATTTTTGGTCAAGGATTCCAGGATTGCTATAATATTCTTTTTCCAATATATATTTTTAATGATATGGAGAACAGTACTAACAACAGCTACATCCATGTTTTATAGGTTTACTGAGGCGATAAGTTTGTGTGATGCTAATTTTTTTTAAAAAGGCTTAAGATATGCAACAGATGGCATAGTAATAACTAAGATTCACAGGAGAGGTGAGATTTGAACAAGGTTCCCATGGGGTGATACTGAGCAAGGTAAAATCTTTCAATTCCCTTTTTGTCTACAAAATGGCAATAATATTGATCTGTGCAGCATGCAAGAATGGTTATCAGTGTGTGCAAAACCCTTTTGTGTGCTTCCGAGTGTAAAAATGCATATTTGCAATACATTTTAATATTGTAGTGTAAGGTTCTCCTCTTAACCTCATAATGGACAACTCTAGTTTAATACCTTTTACAGCTTGTCTGTCTCTCCTTCCTTTCCCTTTGTTTCTCTTACAGCATTTCCTTGTACAAAGTTGGAGGTAGAATATAATTTATTTAGTAAATGTATTCTTTATGCATATATTTAAATTTTGAAATTTTGCATTTTTGGAATTAAACATTTTCAATATGGGGCTTCTGTTGAAAGCAAGAGAAATGAATGCAAGCTGATTCATTTGCATTGCTTTGTGTCCTAACTTAATTTCTACTTCCAGCCAAATTACATCAAGAAAGCTCAAGTGCTTCACAAGGAATTAAAAGCAACAACCTATCAATGGCTGGCCTGTCACCGCAAGTTAATAATTTATCATCAGAGTCTGTCCCACATGTCTTGCTGATTACTGTGAGGTTGTGCATAAGGACCGAAGGTCGCTTTTCTTTTACTAGTTTTAGAAAAGAATGCTTTGCTATATAGTATGGAAATGCAGAATTCACTCATGCATTCCTGAAATAGCAGTTGCTTGAAGAGATGCAGTGCTGTTTCCAAGCACTGACACTCTCAAGACATATTTCCAGGGCTGGGATGTTCACTCCCTGTGCTGATGAAGCCTGCACATATGTTTCCTATTTATATCATCTCAAGCCCACCCTGTAAGGCAACTGTGAGGAAAGTATCTGAAGCAGCCTTGCTCAAATCTATTATCCCCAGGGTCTGCCAGCCCTTTGAGGTGCAGGAAATGAATTTCATGGTTTGCCATTGAATTGTGCAGTCATATTGAAATAGAATCACCTTGACTGTGATGCGATGCTAAACTCTTCTTAAGCAGAACTTATATCACCTACAATCACATGTAACAGAACTATTATTTTGATGCTGTATTTTGGAAAATAAGCTTTCAAAGCAGAAATGTTTAGGGAAAGCGTTTAATTCTTACTTGATGTAGTGGTTAAGGCATCAGGCTATAAACCAGAAGATCGTGAATTCTAGTTCCACTGTGAATTTTTCGGCCAGTCACTCTTCTCAACCATGAGAAGAAGGTAATGGCAAACCATTTCTGAAAATCTTGCCAAGAAAATTATAGAGACTTATCAAGAACCAACACTTAGTTGAACTTGTGCTTACACATACAAAACCTCACCAACCCTTAATTCTTACCATAATGTGATTGTTTTTCTTATTTGTTCTCATAAATATAGGAAAGAAAGTGAATATGTTTTTTAAAACAGGAATTGCAGTGAGAATGTAGCCAGCAATGAAAATCATTCCTTTCTATTTACCATTTTATAAAAGCACAGCTATATGTGATCCTAGTATACAATTTTATATCCCTAACCAGGGCTTTTTTTGTCATAGAACGCCCAGAACAGAGTTCTGGCACCTTTTTTGGATGGAACCTTATAGGGTAGGCAAGGTGGGTTGTATGACATGTGTGAGATACGGCACCTTTTTTTTTTTTTTACAAAAAAAGCACTGTCCCTAACCATATAAAAATTGGATCTTTGAAAAATTATTCTGGTAAGAAAACAGTTCTCTCAGGTCATTTGAACTTTCTGATTACTTGAACAGAAAAGTGACTAACAAGGCTGAATTACTTTTGGCTGTTAATAATTTTTACATGAGCTAATTTTTGAATGATTGAAATAAATTGATCGGTACTATCAGTAGGAGCTTTGACATGTAGTTACACATGCATTGCTTGCCTTCTGCAAATAATTAATTGAGATTCTGTTATTGTTTCCCCATCATTTATAGCAGGATCTCCAACCCCCGGTCTGTGGACAAGTACTGGGCCGCAGCATGCCAGCAACTGGTCCACACAAACAAGGAAAGCCCCATTCAAAGGATGCAGGCAGCACACAAAACCATGCCCCCTCCAGTCTGTGGAAAAATCTCTCTCCATAGAACTGGTCCTTGGTGCCCCAAAGGTTGGGGACCTCTGATTTATAGGAGCTATTAGTATCTATTCTTTTTTACAAATGATAGTAGAATGCCCCCCCCTCCTGTCTTTTGAATATTGCTTTGAGTTGAATGAGATACCTAGACCCCTTTCTATTTCATTCTCTTCTGTCCATCCCCACCCCCATTTTTCTTCTGGAACATTTTAATGAGTGCTTGACATTCTAATCTTGAATTCTTAAAATATACTGCTTCAGTTAATTGTAAAATATTTTATGCACTTGTGGGAAAAATATTTCAAGAAAAGCTTGTAGCTGAAATAAATTATTACAGTTGATATGTTTACATTTGCATAGTTCTACTCCTATGCTAGTTTTTAAAATCTATTTTTTCTTGTTATTTCATCTTACCATAAGTCTACATGGTAAGGAACAGCCTTCCCTCAATATTTATTTCCTGCTGAAAAAAAGGGTAAATAAACTATTGGCTTTCTGGCACAAAATGGTACTCCAGTTAGTGATTGAAATGAACTGTTTTGTAATTGAAGCAAAAGCCACTAATGATTTTGGAGACTGATCTCATGTATTTAAACATAAATCTCTAGGGGAGGATTTTTAAGTGGCTAGAATCCATCAACAGAGTCTATAATATCTTTCAAGTCATCATCAAATAATATTTTATGGAGAGTCTAGAGTTCTTTGAGAAAACTAAAAATAAATTTGGCATGAGCTTTTAGGAATTGGGCAAATAATATTATATAGAACAGGAATTTTGTAAAGCAGCTACTCAGTAGCTAAGACATACAGGTTAAAGGAATGTCACTATAGATTTATATGCCAAAGCAGCCATCTGACATTAGCAAAAGAACAGTAATATGGCCGATATTTATATAAGCATGCATAAGATATAGGATAGGGCAACCTACTTCTTAAATTTTAATGGGTCATGTTTTTCTGATTTCTCAGCCTAGATGCATGCATGCCAATACTTTTTTCTTTTGCTCATATACAGTCGTGACAAAGAAAGTATACCCTTTTTGAGTTCTATGGTTTTATGTATCAGGACATAGTAAAAATCATCTGGTCTGTAGCAGTTCTTAAAAATACAATCCCAGATGAACAACAACTCCTGACTTATTACACCAGGCAATCATTTATTTACAAAAAGAAACCCAAGATATTTACCTACTTTTAAGAATTGCTAAGGATTACGGTAGATGATTTTTACCATGTCCTAATATATAAAACCATAGAACATATAAAGAGGGTGTATTTTTCCCCCACATAACTGTATCTGTTTCTTGGCTTAAATTTCAAGATTGAGTAAAATGCTATAGCTTGTATATTTACATAAAAATGATCATGCAGGAGTTGAAAGCAGTTATTGCTAATTTCTACAAGAACCACAGTATGGTGCAGGGAAATGGCAAATCCTGCACTATTGTGGAAGTGATGCTATCTTGCTCCAAAAGAACTGGAATTCTTTTTCTTTGAAAAGATCTGGTATTCTTTGTCAAAATTAGCGCTTCATCTGCTTTTGAAAGATATGCCATTAATTAAAACAATTAATTAAAAAGCAACCTCCATAAATGCTTTTCCTAACTTGTTCACAGGTAGTGGTTTAATTGTTGGGGACACCTTAATATTGGTATGTCTGACCCACAGTCCTGGTCTGCATGAGGCCCTGGATAACTAGTAATAAGACTCCACAGGACTGTAAATTATTAACATTATTATGTGTTATTTACACACATTAAATGTATTATATATTTTATATGCAACCCAAGACAGTTCATCTTCACTCAATGCAGCCCTGGCAAGCCAAAAGGTTGGGCACTCATGCCTTAGTATAAAAAGAATAGGGTTGATTAGTTCTGTGTTATATCTGACTTTTCTTCCAGGGTAATAAGATAAAAGCTCCCTTCATTTACAAAGTTAGTCCAGTAAAAAAAAAATATGTTTTGTGCCTTGAATGTACACTTTGAAAAATATTTCTAATATTTCCCTATAGTTTGACATAAATGAAAGTTGTATGGTTGCTATGCTATGCTAGAATGAGCCCATTCTTTGTCAGGGAGTCTCTCAAAGCTTAAGTTTGAATATAATTTGAACTAAACTGTTTAATCTACATAGTTTTCTCAGTTTCAGAAGTTAATAAAGGTGAGTTGGGGTAAACTTCAATACTGGAAAATATGACCATATAAAAGACAATCTGGGACTTGTGAGATAGTGGCCAATGGCTGGGTTGAGTGCTAATGTAGGTGTACTGCAAACAGCACATCAGAAGAACATTGAAGAAGACTGGGTGTGTAGATCAGAGGTAGTCAACTTTGGTTCCTTTATGACTCGTGGACTTCAACTCCCAAAATTCCTGAGCCAGCTAAGGTTGACTACCCCTGGTGTAGATAATATGCAAAAGGTATTGGAATATTTGCTCCAACTCTGAAGCTTAAAATGTAATCTTTCTACAGTTTTGAGACATTTATGAACGAGAGTGAGGGTTCGTACTCTGAGCTTGTGGATTGGTTTCTGAAAGTTTTGTTACCTAGCCTGCTACATCCTACACCCGAGCTAAAGATATTCGCCACTATTGCAAACATTTATGAATAGCAGGATATTGATAGGAAACTGTGGAAATGATGCACACATGTGACTTGTAGGTTTTTTTTTTATTTTTTCCACACAGCAAGCTCTCTTAGTATTGTACATCCTGTCAGAGCTAGTCTTGTTTTTGCAAATGAAATTCATTTTCTGATTTTGGCTTGAAGTACAAGTAAGTCTTATATTAGGAGTATCTAGCAAGTCAAAAATCTAAAACCCAATTCTGTATTATTGTGCAATATCACAAGAAATCCCTATTAATTCTCTAATAAGGTGTGCGTGAAATAATAGTAATAAACATTTTGCCTGAAATATAATCCAGTTCTCCAGATTATATTTAGATAAATGCACAATTTTTTTTCCTTAAGAGAGGAAGATAACTGTGTACATTCTTTTCAGCAAACTGGACAGGGATATCGAAGAGGCCCCTGCCAGGTTATAGCTACATAAGTGGCTATTGCACTTATGTAAGTGCAACAGCCACTTATGTGGAGTCAAGCTATTCTCCAAGGCGCCTGAGGGCAGGACAAGAAGCAACAGATGGAAACTGATCAAGGAGAGAAGCAACCTAGAACTAAGGAGAAACTTCCTGACAGTTAGAACAATTAACCAGTGGAACAACCTGCCTCCAGAAGCGGTGAATGCTCCAACACTGGAAGTTTTTAAGAAGAGACTGGACAGCCATTTGTCCGAAATGGTATAGGGTTTCCTGCCTGAGCAGGGGGTTGGACTCGATGACGTCCAAGGTCCCTTCCAACTGGTTTTTTTTTATTATTATTATTATTATTATTATTATTATTATTATTATTATTATTATTATTATTATTATTATTATTATTATTATTATTATTATCCTCATAAACTCTGACTCTATAATAAAAGAAACCAAATCAAAAGCTAGGCAGATACTCTAGGCATATTTACCTCCATAATTTTATATCTGAACTGAATTTACTAAATACCCAATCCCTCAGATTGCGTCCTCTGCCAAACAATGTTTTCAAAAATGATATTGGATTAAAGATTAGAGGCTATTACTTACCGTTACATATTTGGAAGCATTTCACATAACAAAAAATATTCTATGCAATAGCAGACTCAACTGATGAAGCTTTTCCAGTATTCTGCTATTTTTGAATGTATAATGGAGATCTTTAGGTGGTGTTGGGAAATTTTGTGACATAATAGAGAAATAAGGAAAAAAGAATTATTTGATTGCCTGACTGATTATGTGCCATCAAGTTGGTATCAATTCTTAACAATTACATAGAAAGATTATCTCCATGACAGTATGTCTGTACTCTGCCAAAATTTAAAAATGTTAATATTCTTCTTATCCTGCTTCTTCAGCATCCAATTTTTACTTCCACAGATGCATCAGAATAGTGCAGACAATAGACAACCTGTGACACTTTATGGAAATGAAAGTTGGAGTTCATGGCTGTCTACAAGCGCTACTCTGCAGTGTATTTCCTGAGTGCTTGTCTCTTTATTGTTGAAGAAACAGGACACTTTCCTAATAGTTTTCTTCTATTCTTGTATTTTTACTCTATCTGATATTATCTGGAGTCATGTATAAAATTGGAGGAGGAAAGGGAAATCTTTATAAACAGTAGGAAAAGTCCACTTGAATTCATCAACATTTCTTTTTCCTACTCCGGTTCTATACTTGGCTTTATAAAACATCAACATCAGAATAGAAATGTATTTTTAACATTTACAATAATGGAAAGTTATAGATGATAACACATCTTTCATACCTGAACAGTGTGCTGTCATGCCATAAACATTTTACTTTTTAATTTTAATATCTTTCTTTAGACATTGCTGACTGCAAAGAAGAGGAAAATATGAACCTTTCCAGTTCTTGCTAGTACGTTGTACTGCTTGAAAATCTATATATTCCAAAAAGAGCTGTGTAGACTCTAGAAGCAAGGGGGAGGGGAAATTCTGAGTTGCAGAGAACAATTGGAAAGACTTGCAAAGGTAGGAAGCTGAAAAGCCATAGATGCTCAGTGTAATAGAATTCAATGATAAGGAGAGAATCCCATTGCACATCTACCCACTGTCATCAATCCAGAAATGATGAAAAGAATAATGCCATTTATGTCCACAGAACTAGGCAACTGCCTTTTAAAAATGAGCACTCCAGCAAAACAGGTCCCAGTCTGTGCAATAATTACTCAACAGTGTTATTTCATTATTAAAATGCTTAGTAATTTAATTACATCATAGAAATAAATTAAGTGTCCTCTTTTAATAACATCTTGTTATTTAGTGCCAAATATTTTTCATGGGTTTGTTTTTCTATGCAAGCAAAATGTTAAGCTCATTACATTTTTTCCAACGTCTGAGATCAGAAGAAAAGCTTCCTAATGTCTGTCCCAACATAAGCCTTGATATATCCTCAAAAATTGTTTAATTCTACATGCCTAAATACTGTGAAATAATTATTATACAGTAAAGTAATTACTTTAGTTATAAGTTCCTTTTTAGAAAGCAAGGAATTAAACTTGTTAACCAGGTTCATTAGGTATCAAGACCTTTCAGAATTCACAGATACCAAGTATATCCATAAAACTTATTGATATGCAAGACTAAAATCAGACCCAAAGACTAACTTTTCCAATCTATTAAAAACCTTGTCCCCTTTCCACCCAGAAGACATGACCCTTCTAACAGCAGTCTGCTTTGCTCAATTTACAGCTCTCTCAAGAGCTTATCAATGAAATTCTGAACACAAACAGAGTCTCTGCATAACTTCATTAAGTATTTCCTCTATTCAGAGCTGGACTATTCTGGTTTACTGAATAATTTATTTTGTTCTTTTCACTGCCATTCTCCTTTCTACCACAGACATGCCAAAGTGCTTTCTTGAAGCTTTATCCTAAGAGTTATTATGCGGAAAACTTGGGGATGGGGCAAGACAGAATTCAGAGTAGGGGGAAAAAGAAACGTGGAATTAGTTTGTATAGGATTTCAATCAAATCAATTCAGAATCAGAAGGATTTTATAAAGCCCCAACCTTTTTTCCCACTCAAAAACCAAGGAAGTCCTGTCAAGCCAGCATCTCTGATAGAAGAAAGAAAGGATGTATTTTTTGATTAAACAACAACAGCAGCTTCTACAATAATAGTAACTTAACAATGGAATAAGTGGCGTAGAACAGAGGTCCCCAACCTTTTGGACACCAGGGACTGGTTCTGTGAGGAGAGGTTTTTTGCAGACTGGAGGGGGTGTGGTTTTGCGTGCTGCCTGCATCCTGTGGATGGGACTTTGCTTGTTTGCACGGACCAGTTTCTGGTCCACGGACCGGGGGTTGGGGACCCCTGGTATAGAAGATGATGGAATCTCATTCATTTCAGAATGGCTTTAGATCTAGATGGGGTCTGGATCTCATAGGTCCATTACTCATTTTAAATCAGATTAACAGAATCATTTCAAGGCTGAACCTCACCCTTTCATGACATTAGGTTAACTTATCTCATCCCAAGTCCCGCATTGCAAGTCTTTCATAATACTGTGCAGTAGTTACATTGCAGTGGCTTTTAAATGACTCTAAGCCATTTTTGCTATTGATTTGCCGAATGGCATTAGACATGCTATTGTTTTGTAACCTTACCTGCCCTCCCATCTACAGAAGGATAATAGCATTACCAGCTCATCTTTAAAGGGATGAATATAAATATTGATTTAAAATATGTATGTAATACAGTACTCTTAAAAACCTTAAACTGCATTGTTTCATTACTGCTTGTTACTTATTTACTTTTCTTACTTGCCAAAGAAATTCCTTGGTTTTTTTTTAGCTATTTGCCTTGCCTCCAACCTGGCCTACTAAGACCACACCAACCCTGAAATATCAGAAGTTGGTAAGAGAATAAGCTTTTATGAAGATCATAGATTCATTTCTCTGAATCATACCTATATATCTGGGGATAGGCCAGAACTACAGCTTAGAATGTAATATCCAAATATGTTTGATTGTTATTACTATTCTTAACAAATATAATTAAGCCCTACCTGTTTAGGACAAAAACATAAATAAATGGATTTAATTGTAGATATCTATTTTGTATTCGTTATCCCTACTCATTTGATATGTACATCTAAATCTTTTTGTCTGAAAATCACTTCAGTCTACTGAGTAAATATTTTTATCTCCTAGTATTTAAGAGCCTGTTTGCTAGAACTATTTCAGTAACATAACATCAAACATCAGGCAAACAAGCAAAAGACTTTACCTGCTTTTTGTTTGGATGGATTTCAAAATAGGATATGGATTAAAACATCATTATGTTATTATCAACTTTTCTAAAAAAAAATCTAGTGATGCATAATTTAATTATTGAGGGAAAGGCTGTTCAAAAATCCTTTTAATTATCTTTTCAGTTTGCAACCTCTTAATCTATTCATTTATCAAAACTTGAAACATCTTGATTCTTATTTTACATATCTCCTTTTAGTAGTAATTCTCATTGTGCATGTTTGGATTTTGTTTCTTTCTGCATGTTTCAAATAAAAAAAATCTTATAAATCAGCTTCTCAACCTTAACACCTAGAATTCCTCAGCATGCTGGGTGGAGTCCTTTGAGAGATGAAATCCATACATTTTAATGTTGCCGAGGTTGGGAAACACTGCTATTTAATTATGTAATTATGTGAAATATTATTACAATATTCATGGCATTAGACCAGACATGTCAAACACAAGGCCCAGGGTCCGGATGCGGCCTGTGACGTGGTTTCATGTGGCCGACGAAGCCATCCTGGAAACAGTGAGGGAATGGCCCCCGCTGGCTTGGCCCCGGCCCAGGCTGGCCAGGAGCCAATGTACAATTTTGTGGTGGCCATCTATGCTGAAACGCATTCAGTCTTAGCTCCACAAGACCATCTGGAAACAGCAAGGAACCAGGCCCTGCCACATCGGCCCCGTCCCCTGGGTGCATGCTGGGGAGGTGTCACCCTTTGTGAGGAATGAAGAAATGCACCATTGCCTGGAAGTGGCCAGCAAATGGCCCTCACCTACTTCACATATCCGGCTTGATGGGCTCTGGGGGAGGGGTTTTGGCTGGCTCCTCCAGTGGACCATGCCTTGGCGCTTGCCCTGGTCCCACCCCCTTCTGCCAGAGACCCTGAGATCTGTCCCACTCCTGCCCAGGCCCCACAGGCACCCTTGAGGCCACACCCACTCCAGCCATGCCCACCCAGTAGGCCACACCCACCCTGGCCACACATCCCCCGAGGACAACCGCAATGCTGATGCGGCCCTCAATGAAATTGAGTTTGACACCCCTACACTAGACAGACATTTTCAGGTCCAATTTTTACAATGGACACATGCCTCTTTTCAATAAACTGCCCTTGTCAACAGTGTTTCTTAGAGCAGGATTTTTCAAACTGGGAGGAAAGAGGAGAGGAGACAAACTATTCAGTTTTCTATCACTGGAGTTTTGTCTTTCGATCAGGAATCCTGGAAATTATTTTTTCAAACTAATAGTTTTGCACCCCAAGGTGGTTTGAAAAGCTCTAGCTTTGAGGATGGAATCCTGTGAATAATAGGATCATTGTACAAAGAAGGAAAATATTTTAATCCAATATAAATGTCAACAATATGCATACATATGATTAATCTAATGGAAAAGGGATAGACTGAATGAGGGATTCCAACAGAGTGGAGATATCCCTGGCAGTGTAAAGAAGCTCAACCAACCTGATGGAATATGATATTTTTATACATCCCAAAATTGTAAATGCTTTCTTAAAAATGTATTGAGCAAATAAAACTGTTAACAATGGGTTTGGGTTATCAAGAACATATGAAGTTATAAACATTCATTTTGGAATTCATTTCTATAGCATAATTTCTGTATTGAAATGGTCTTTTTGAAGCCTATCTTTTTTTTTCTCCAGTATATAAAGAACATGGATCTGTATACATAGTTCATTTGTGAACTTCAGACTGCCTTTCTGAGAGCCTGATTTTTTTTCTTTTGAACTGCTCTTTCTACAAAATGATATAAGGTGGTATATAGGAACTGGTTATATTATTATTATAATATTATTATATATTATAATTCATGGCTTGGTGTTTTGGAAAGCTATTTTTGTATGTCCTCATTTTTTGTCCTGAGAATTGTAAATGATCCCTTTTGACCTGCAAGACTTTGTGTTAAGAGCTGTCTCTTTTTCAGATCATTAAAGCTCTAAATTTGACAGGATTTGTCAAATGAGGAAAAGTGCATTGTGATATTGGCCTTCCCATATTTGAAGGGCTGTCACAGGGAAAAAGGGTATTCATTTATTCTCCATAGCACCTAAAGGCAGGAAAAGAAACAATGTTAGAAGCTCATCAGATTTCCAATCTGCAAATAAGGAGAAATTTCCTGATAGTGAGAATGATTAATCAGGGGAATGGCTTGCTCCCTGGAATAGTGGGTACGTCATCACTGGAGGTTTCTGATAAAACTTTGGACAACAATTTTTCTGGGATGGTATAAGGACTCCTGCCTTGGGCAGGGGGCTGAACTAGAAGACCTCCAAGGTATCTTCCAGCCTTGTGATTCTATGATTCACTCAAAGAGCTGTTTTCTACAGAAAAAATAGAATGTACATTGAAGACGGGACATGTAGAGAACCACTGTTTCTTGAACTTATTTATCAGGGATGTTCAAATTGCATATCTTCCATCTGAACTGATAAATTAATACCATACATAAACTACTAACCTATTTGAGTTTTATTTAAAAACAAATAAATGGATGTTTTTAACTGAGTCTGAATTAATAAAATAGAATATTTGTAGCTCAGGTTTGATGTGAGAGATCCTTGGTGCTCTCTGAGCTTGCTTGTTTTCTTGAAGATATTTTATTACCCAAACTAGGTAACATTAGCATAGCACACAAGCCAACTGAAGCCCTTCAGAACATCCTAAGCATACCAAAAGACCCAGCAACCCCAGAAGAAAAAACAGTCATCTACAACATACAATGTAAGAATTGCAACAACCACTATATAGGACAAGCAAGCAGAAGACTGGCGGAACACATCCATGAACACCAACTAGCAGTCAGAAGACATAATAAAAATTCTTTAATTTCACAACATATAGATAGATTTAACCATAGTTTCAATTGGGAAAATGTGACCATCCTAGACCAAGCCAAGTCAAAAAACACCAGGAAATTTCTAGAAGCCTGGCACTCTGATAAATCAGCCATCCATAGACATGTAGGCATTAACATCTATAGACTATGCAAAAGGGACTATCGTCCAGCCCAAAATGGAACAAAAAGACCCAAGCACTTCTCCACCAGCAATCAATACGTAGATAGCCTGACTCATTGTTGACAAGTAAAAATAATTTGCTACAATACAGTATATGAGGGCTAAGTACGTCTCCACATATATGAAATGCAGTTTGCTGAATTCTGCTGAAGTATTTCCCCGTTATTCCAAGTTTTATGTTATGATTATGCATATGCATCCCCTCAGTTTATGCTTTAGTCAAAAAGGTGATGGAAATGCTGATATGTTTCCACAGAGCTGCATTTTATGCTACTTTGGTTTGAAATATTTATCATGAATGTGTGTGTGTGTGTGTGTGTACAATATATGAGAAAGAACAATAGTTTACTTGCAGTTCTCAGTCAACATATTAATATGTTAGCTATCTCAATATGGTACCTGAAAAGGGAATAAAGAAGCCCTGCAGGCTTTTAATTCTTTTTAGCTATTATAATGACTTTATTGTTCATACAAAACTATGTGTTTTGCCCCACTCCCTTCAATTTCTAGCCCCTACCTTTTCTAACAAATGGGATAAGTGCAGGTGCCTTGTTGCATATTGTAAGCTGATTGTCTCATTGAATAACTTCTCAGCAGATAAAACATGCTTAAAGTGAAAAACAGATAATAGAAAAATGGATTAGTGTTCTGATCTATGCAATCCTTTCCCAGTCAAATAAGTCATTGTTCTTTCGACTTGCAATGTTTCTTCCACAGGTAGAATATGAAAACCTAACACTTGCTAGACTAGACTTTGAGTTGGCCAAGAAAACTGCAGGGATGTATCAAACTCAACTCAAAAGAGACTTTAATTTTTAGTCTTTCTTCCTTCATAATGCATAATTTTTAGCTACAAACTTTTTAGCTACAAATGTTTTATATCTGAGATTATATGTCTAGACAAGCCATTTGTAGATATTCTGTAAATACTGTCTAATATTCATAAATATTACATTGTATATATCTTCACTGGTTTTAAAACCTGAACCTGGTTGGAATTGGTTAATATTTGGGCAGGGGATTATGGGAACTGTAGGCTAAACTAGGAAGTAAAAATATCTTGGATAAGGGCAATGGAAAATTATTTCTTTATTGTTTTGAAAACAATATGTCACTTGCATTGATGTCTCTATGCTGTCATCACCAATTGGAAGGAAAGATTACCTTTATTTTTAATTTTAGAATGCTAACAGGATGTATTATTGATCCATTTTTAATTTCATGTATGGGAGAATGAAGTTATTCTACAGATCTTCTCTACAATAATCTTTTTGTTTTCTGATTGCTTTACTCAATGGATAAATTATTCCAGTCAGATGTAAATAAAACCCTCGTTTTCTTTGGTAGTATCTACTGTCAGCAGATGCTTCCTCCTGCATGTCTAGCCAGCATTTGTGCAGGCACTGGGTGTCAAAAAACTTGAACCTTTTAAAAATATTTACTGACATACTTACAGCTGCTGCCTTCTTTTGACATGTATATATCAGCCTATTTGCCATCTTGTTAATATGGACTCAATTTCTTCCTGTAAATATTAACATTAGTATTTTAATTGTTATCTCTGTGCATGAATAAGGAAGGGAAAGTTCTATATATTTTTAATGTAGACATTTAACCTTATGGCTGTCTGATCAGGTATCCAAGATTTTCCCCATGTACCATTTTTTTAAAATGTCCCCATTTACTGCTTAAAAAAAACACACACCTCCCTGTACATATTTCAGAATTATCAGTGGCAGCTCCAGGCCTCACTAGGGCCAATAGATTGAAAGGAAGCAAATATTACAGGTAGGTAATAGCAGTTCTTGAAATGTTAGGAATAGGGTTGGACTATTTTAGTCAGTAATAATATAGCAGAAGGAATGCAAATGCAAATGGAGAAAAAATGGGCTAGTTATTAGATGAGCTTAAGTGCAGAATTGCATTCAGTTCACAACTCTGAAGCAGAAAAAAACTTGATATTAATAATGTTGTAAATTAGAAGTAGGCAATTTTGTGTTCTCCTTTGGACTATTCCCCATCACCATTACATTCCCTTGCCATGGTTCACCCAGGTTGAAACTGATCCGAGTTGAAAACCAAGCTAAATGGAGCACATTAGTTTTATCTGTACCTATATAAAATCTGCATATTGCTTAGTGGGCTTTTTATTTGTAAGTTGTTATATTTTTCCATTAATAATTCCACTGTTTTATATGACATACTTTAGTTTTATGTTCACAAAGAATGAACACAATAACTCTGAATAACTCATTTTGCAAAGTACTTGATGTTGCTATTTTCTTTATTTGTTGTGTGGTGCATTTTTGCATAATATATCATAAGGGTAGACATCTGCTCTCATTTTAAATAAAAGTCAAATGTTGTATAGAGCACTGTAAATTAATCACATTATAATCAACTATATTTTGAAGAAGAGTAGCCATTTTAACTTTTGCAGCATAATTATGAGGGGAAGAAAATAATTATTGGGCCGGGTTGGCAGTAGATTTAGATTTGTAAATTCCCCTCCACTAAGGAAATGGGATTAAGAATCATTGGTAGTCCTTTAAATTGGATCATATTGGGTATGAACCTTGAATCCATAACCTAGCTATTGTAGAAATTCTAGTTAGTTTAGTAATCTGTGGGAGTAAGGACTTAAGATATCCATATCTGTCTGGAAGTAAATATTGTCACCTCTTAGTATTTTTTATCTGCAAGGTTTGGATTTCTGATTTAGCCTCCTTTGTTAGAAATGAGTGGGAGGAGGAAGAAGGAAGGCAGCTGGAATGTGCTTCTTTCTATTAAATAGGAGCAAATTATGTGTTCAGCTGTCTCGGTGTGTCCATAAAAGGAAACTCTCTGGCTTTATTCAGTTGTGGGAGTTTCCTTCTCTCACCTCTCACAGATGCCAGCTCCCATCATTGAACTGGTTAATCAGGACCCCCAGTGGAATTCAGAGAGACAGAACACAAATTCCTGGGGTTTTTTTTCCTGAAACTGTGTTCTCCTTGCACTACCCACCCTAACCACCAAAAGGAATCTCATTATCTTATAGCTCAGACTTGGATTAGAAACAAGCCTTTTCCCTCAGCTATAGTTGCTTGAAGAAGATTGCAGAATCAGCAAACTTAGGCAAACTTGTACTTACTTTATGCAGCAATACAATGGAGAATGAAGCCTAATGTAATTCAAAGCACACTCCTGCTCTGCTTGAGCTGATCTAGGCCAGGGATGGGCAGATCTACTTTTTGTTTTATATATTGTCCTATTCGCACCAATTAAATTTAGGTGCACAAATAATGGTGACATTTTTATTAATAATGATGCTGTGGTTTACATATATTTTCAGCTTCAACTAAATGTGTGAATCTAGTTGTACATTTAAAGAGTCGAATCTCTGGATATTTCCACCTCTTTCTTTTTTAATTAGACAAACAAGTCTGAATTCAGAATCTTTTTAGATACTTTCTTCATTTTCACATAAATTAGGCATCTGCAAAGATCATATTGCTAAGACAATTAAAAATTGGTAATCCTGCTGATCTACTGCAGATCACTCAGAGATATTTCAGGCAATCCTGTACCACTGTGTGCCCATTTTCAGTATTTAATTGTTAGGACTACTGCATTGTTTTGAATCAGAACAAAATAATCCATTCTAATATTTCTGCCTTGATATTCTTGAATTAATTAACTTCTTTAAAAATCTATTTGGGACTTGCTGCCTTGGCTTTTTTTAAATTTTTGATGTGATTATGAAAGATCATATTTGCTTCCGATAGTAAATAATAGCTTTTATATTCTAAACTATACTCAGGAAAAAGTCACAATAATTAATAGCCCAATGACCAATCAGAATTTATTCTGAACTATCTGACAGACAAGAAAATAGTTCTGTAATGTCCCACAAATTGTCAGAGAAGCTATAGATGGAAGACAAGGCCTTTAAGTAATTTGTAAGCTACTTTTGTGAATTTATTAAAAGACTACTTAATAGACTCTTTCAAGAATCTCATAAGAGTACATATAGTATTTGAAATTAAAATGCAATTAATAAAAAACTTAAATTTAAAGTAGCATATTTGAAATGTGAGTGCTTGAAAAATACTCCCTGGAGAGAACCAAATGGGAATTATTGAATGCTTTTCTCTTCTCAAAATACTTCACACTGTATTTCAGCATTGCTTGTCCTGTGTTTTTGATTCTCATGTTATGTTTTATATACTGGTTAAAATTTAAAATATTGAAAATAACTACATATAAATATGATACAAAGGAGTAGAAATATTAGAATCCGTCAACCTAAGACAGTAAATTGTTATATCTGAAACATTATTTGAAAGGCAAGGCTAGAAGAAAAATACAAATTCCATGCAATTTTCTCTAAATGTTTTAAAAGAAAAAAAACATTAAACTTTCCCTGTTGCTTGAAACAGGTTTGTTTGAAATTCATCTGATCCATTGATTTTTAAGACTTTAACCATAATTAATTTTACTTTCTTTTCCTTTGTGAACTATGCAGGTTTTAAAAATATTTTTTTATAGAAAATTGAAGTACCCGAAAACATTCTTATGCTCAGTGTACATTTTGAAGAAAACCCAAAATGAATGATTTTTACAGATTTCTTTGCTGAAGTTCACTCATTATGCAGGAGATCCAGTTGGTTAACTAGGAGCCATATGGTTTCATTGCCCAGCAAGTAAAGAATTAACCTGCAGTAAGAGACCATAACTCTTTATGCAGTTCTAGTTTTATTAAACTGTAAATCGGAGAGCTTGGCTGACTTAATTAACAGCATTTGGCTTAATTTTCTTGTTACTTTTGTGTTATGCTAACTATTGCAGCCATCATGCTTAACAGTGCAGGAAAGACCTATATGTATGTAGTGATTTTAAATGTGTCAGCACAATTGATTGAAAAAGAATTAAATGAATTTCCTGCCCTGCCACTGTGCAGCAATTCATGTATGCTTCCAACTCAACAATATATTTTGGGACATTCATTCTGAAAGCAACAGCTCTGCCACAGAATGGTCTTTTGGAGCCCTAAAAGAAAGGGAATTAAAAAGATTGTTTCTCCTCCCCCTCTTTTAATGAGTACCATGTCACTTCTTAGAAAAAGACAGGGTTCGTCCCTCCTGTTTTTGAGTGGGGACAGAAACGTTGGGGCACTGGACTTTCAAACTAGTTTCTAATGTAAAATTAAACTAAATTCAATTCCTAGTGATTTTATAGACACATTCCTGTCCATCTTCTTACATATGCGGATAGTAGTACAGAACTGGGTTTATCACTGCCTTCTTCCAGGATGATTTTCATTTTCTCAGTCAAACCTTGATGGTTTCACATTCCAGTATCAAAGTATGACCTTGCTTACCTTTTTGAGATCACCCAAGAGTAACTAAGTGCTGATACCCAACTAGTTGACAATATCAACAAATCAACAATACAATCATTATAGATTTTGTTGTTATATATTTTCAGGGTGTAATATGTATCCACTTTGAGCACAGTGGCCGTTGTCATCTGGAAATCAGAGTCTACTTTAGGACTGATTGAAACATTCTAAAGACTCAGACGTTCAGAAAGCATCATTTCTTTATACTTACCTTTCTCTCTTTTTTCCATGTTCTCTTACTCAACTTACCAGATAATTTTTGTTGGATGAGACTGGTAACCTAATTTTCTCCTATCTTCTAAATGAATTTAGAAATCTTACCTCTTCCATCCACATTTGATAGAATATTTCAAAGTACAATTTCTGAGACTGTTTATGTGTAGAATTAGGAGGAAAGTGTGATAGCTATACACTCATTTAAAAAGCTCAGTAGTATTTCTTGAAGCATTCCAGAAATACATGGCAAGAGACCATCTGGTTCAAGCAAATATTTAAATCTATGCTGGCCAGTTATTTATACAAAGCAAATACATTGATGATTACTTTGGATTGGTTTGCCTGATATACTAGCAGTTGGAATGCCAAGCTAGGAAGCCATTTGCTGGAGGAATACATCTTCCTTCACAAGTTTCAATTCATTTCTATCTGACAGAAGAAACCTGTCTTACTGTCTTCCCTGGGGAATAGAAATGAGAAGCAACTTAACTGCCATTCCTAGCTTGGGTGTGGCAGTTATTCTCCTTTTGCTTGAGGGATTCTCTTCCTAATCACCAACATAGTTGATGCATCCTTTGTTAGTGCTTGGCCCAGTTTCCCTTCTCCTGACATTAGAGAACCACTTTGCTTTAACACCAGACCTACAGTGTTCCCAGTGTAATCTGCTTAGTATTTGACTGGGTATATCTCTCAGTCAGTACTAGCCAACACTATGAAGCTAGGTACACTCTTTCTGAATGTGATACCATCTAGTTTATAGAAATTACAGTTCTCAGTCAATGGGTTATGCTCGCACTCTAAGTTGAAAGGGTAGTATCTGGATAGATGAGACAGAAGAAAGTTGTAGTTTATGATTCTTACGCTCATAACACTATTGCAAAACTAGAAATATCCAAGCAGAAGGCGATAAGGATTTTTCAGGGTAATGATACATTTGGCTCGGGAACTTCCAATACCATCAATTAATAATATACTTTTATTTAAGTCATTTTATATACTCAGGATTTCTTTTTAAATTATACATTTTTCAGTTACTTTTTTATATTATACTATATAGAAAACAAATAGTATATAAAAACATTGAATATAAAAGTATATGGGCAAGCATGCTAATTTTCAAAAGTTAAAGTAGTTTTTTTGTAGAAGAATATTTAAATATATATAGTATTCACTGTTTGCCTAGAATTCTCCTCCAAACTTAGTAATGCTGAATGAGAACTAGTCATAACTGACTTTTCTTTTTCATTTGAATAGGATTATTCTATTCTCTGTGATTTGGCTTTTAACTTTGTGCTAACCTTAACAAATGCTAATAACTCATTTTTGTGATTTATTGATAACAAATCAACAAATCATATTTAAGAAAACTATTTTAGCTTCATGTAAGAACTAAAATATAAGAACCAGATGTACTTCCACCAAAACTTTTCCATTGTGTTCTGCTAATTGTATAAGCTAACTCTTATCCGTCTTAAAGTGCTGTTTTGAAGATTTTGTATGACTTTAAGAAGACAACTCTATTTTAAATTAAAATACCTGACCTATGACTTAAGCTACCTTGTCAAAATCACAAGGTTGTGGTGACTATAAACTAGGATAAGCCTGCATATATTGCACTAAATGCCTTGAAGGAAGACAGCCACACAAATATTGTGATGAAAATTTATTTGGTTTCAATGTCAGAAAAAAAAAACTAGACAGGAAAAACTGGGATTGATGATATATGGTTACTTCTGTTCTATAAGAGGACATGTGGTAAATTAAGTTCTCTTCCACCCTGTTATAATATTCCAAAATAAAATGAATTCTGACGTGCCAGTAACTACAGTATATTCCTATCTTTACTACTAATGCTTTAAAAAATAAAGCATTATTTACACAAACCTGTAAATTTTGAGAAATCTGGGTGTAGTACCTACAAAATATCTAGAAGAAGTCAGGTTGGGGGAAGATTGTTATGCAGAAACAACTGCAAAAATGATAATCAAATAGCTTATAGAATAAATCATAGCTTTTCAACATGTTAGTTTAGCATTTTCAACAACTTATTCTAGTTGGAGAAAACTTTTCCAAACACATCTAGTTAATGGCAGCTGTTGAAACTGCTGCCATTAAGCTTTCCCTACCTTCCTTGCACATACACACCCTGTAAGTTGATTATCTTGATGGCATCAGACATACCTTCTTCTTCTCAAGTTATACTCTGCAGATTTAATAGAAGGCAATGGATTGCTTAGAGTACAAGGGCAACATTTTTTTAGGGAAGAAGCAGCATTTAATTGGTGCCTGTTATTAGTTTCTAGCCATTGGAAAACAAGCTAGGAAATTTATCTGGGACAGAAGGCTGCTACCAAGCAACTCTTATGCTAGATTTCCATTTCTACCCTTTACTTAGGAAGGATTGATGCCATCTCAGTAGGCACTATTTCGTTCTTCTATCTCTTCATTCACTTTCCAAAGCAAATAAAATACTAAAAGCACATTTCATGCTGGGGACTACAACTGGCAGCATTTCTTTTAGGTTTCTTGAGAATGCCCTAGAAAAATTAAGCCTTTAAAAAAATATATATTTGTTGTCCTGTCTTTTAAATACTGGCAATTCCTTCCTTAGCTGTCACTGTTTTTTACCTTAATGGTACTAAAGATTATTTTCCAGTATTGGTAGCTGTTGTCTTCCTGTTTTGTAAAATAGCTGTTTTAAACAAGCAGATATATTTATCTTGCTCCCTTGACACAGAAAAGTAAAATAAAAAGCTGTTTTCCATATACATATGAAATAAATCTGACAAGAGAAAAATATGTTTGAGTATACAGTATATCATTTAAATCCTGGGGTTTAAAATAGAAGACGGACCAAGGCTCTGAACTTAGCCGCTGTGTAATAAGGAAGCTTGCTAACAATCACTGAGGATATATCTTCATATTGGAGTCTTTATATCAGGGCCAGCATGCTGCTGAAGCAGTTTGGCAGAAAGATAATTCATTCCAAAGGTAGAAGCCCTTCTTTCTCTGTAAATGTTCTATGATGCATGGAGGAAGAACCTGAGACAAATCAGTGATAACCATTCCCTCATTCTTCCCCAACCTGCCTGCCTTCTCCATATCCCACCTCCAATGAAGCACAAATCCTTTGCCTCCCCTGTTCCTCTCACCTCTACTATCCCTTCCCCATCTCTGCACTTGTGAGAGAATACTACTGCATCTCCAAAGAGCAGCCATAGTTAATCACAACCCTTGGAAAGATACATGCCTGGATTAGGTGAAGTGGTGAACTTCTGCTGCTGGGGCCACTGATTGTTCTCTCATAAAGTGTGGCTGTAAGTGGAAAAGTAGCAAAGAAAAGAGGAGCAGGGAAGGAAGAACATCTGTTGTTTCATGGCCATGTTCTCACAGTGTTGCAATTCTGGTGTGGTTTAGGTTAACATCCAGTTTTAATGTGCTGAATGCAAAGAGGGACAATGTCTTGCTTTGATTCCATTATGCTTTTAAGTAAGTGACCAAGTTGTTGTTTTTCTCTTGCTGGGTGCAAATTGGATACTGAATGTTACATTCAATTATTAGTCAGCTAAAGGGAGCATTATTGGTTCATTGGGGGCACTGTGTATTATGAGGATGGTAACAGTGTGAGGATCATACATTTTTCGGACCTTTTGGGAGCTGAAACTGTTGTACCACAATCATTTCATTGGACTAAATCAGGAAACAGTCTTAACTGTAGAGCAATAGCAGCCTTTGTGCTTTATAAAGACTATTAACTTATAGCTTGGTGGGAGTCCATGTGTGTGAAACAAGAAAAACATATAAGCTGAACAGCTTTAGTTTTGATGTGGGGAATTTGACGTCCAAACTATAGAAGCAAATGGTAGGAAGCAGCAGACTTTATTCGCAAACTGCATTCTGAAAAATTTCCTAGAGCAAATGCAGATTTATTGAGAATTGGACATTGGGGAAGATTGACTCTTAATGGCATGCATTATGTTTGAGAGTCTAATCCCAATGGGTGTTTTTTCAGAATAGCCATGGAGGTGATGAACATAATAGATCAACCCATCAAGGTGACAGAATGGCAGCAAACATACACCTATGACTCGGGAATCCATTCTGGAATGAACACCCAGGTGCCATCAGTGAGCAGCAAGGGCTTGATGGATGAAGATGACCTCTATGGCAAGCAGTACACCATTAAGAAAACTACTACTTACAGCCAACCTGGATCGGGGCAGGGCCAGACTCAAGGTAATATTTGCTTTTATTTAATTAAGCACACAATTTGCCTTTATTCCATAAAGAAACTAAAAACAATGTCTATGCTTGACCTATGCAGGGCTTTTCAACCTTTTCACTGACTGTACCACTTTTAGGATATGGCAATATTCGAATACCACCTAGCAAGGTGTCAAAAACTTGATGAACAAAAAAAAACCCTGTTAAGTTGCAATTGCACTGAAATGACTTATGACCATTTTTTACACTTATGACCATTGCAGCATGCCCAGGGTCATGTGATTTGTATTTGGATGCTTGGCAACTGGTTCATATTTATGATGGTCAGTGTCCCAGGGTCATGTGATCCCCTTTTGCAACCTTTTGACAAGCAAAGTCAATAGCAGGGGTGCTGGTGGCCAAGTGCTAGACTTCCCTCCCTCCTTCCTTCCCTGCCTCCCTCTTTCTCATACCCACCTCCTTCTGAAGGAAGAATTTGACCCCCCCCCCCATATTTTCTCTCTTCCATATATTCATCAAACAAGAAAAAGCCTCCAGAGACAGAAAAGACAAGCTGCTAAGTGAACTAGCTTAAAAAGGCACATTCCCCTTCCCTGCTGCATTTCTTGCCTGTTTGTTGCTGCCAGCACAGGTGGCTGCCACAAAAGTTGTATATCGCTCATGGCTGGCCTGCTTGGCCTGCTTGATCTCTTCTCCTCTCCCCCCCCACCCTCCTCCTTCCCCTTTGATGCAGCTAGAGCTGACTCCACCTCCTTCCAAGGCTGCTTTTTCTCTCTCTCCCGCCCAAACTGCCTCCTTTTATAGCTTCTCCTGTCTCCACCCCCCCTCCTTTCTTATGGGGGAGGGTGAGCCAGAAGTGAGCCCCAGCCACTCTGCAGCTCCAGAGGTCTCTCTCTTAGTCCTTGCCTGCGCTGTATATGGCTGTGTACCACCTGTCACTCATTAATGTACCACAAGTGGTACATGTACCACTGGTTGAAAAGCCCTGTTCTAATGCACTGGAAATAGAAAGTCCAGAATTCCCAGCTCCCTAGATCATGCACTCCTCTATCACAAGATTATTAGTCAGGGAAAATATCCATCTTAAAGTAATGTAGTCTTTGATCAAATCACAGTATGCCATAGTAATATTGCTATCCGTAAATTCTGTGTCATTTAGTTTAGTTCACATTTATTTCTGCTAACTTAAAGTTATGTGAGATAACAATTTTACATTATATTCAAGTGGTTATCAGTGTGAATGTAAGAAACAGTATTTAATCTGCATTAAAACATATAGACTGAACGCTATCTGGTATGCAGGCCTACTCTTTGCTTATTTTTGTTTTACAGGCTTATATCTACTACTTTTTTTAACATAGACTCTGACTACAATGTTAAACTGTTATGACCCACTATTGAACTGTTGGCTATAACTTAATAGTGATTTTTAGACAGATGAGTAAAAATAATTGTCCTAATAATTCCTGAATCCTGACTGTGTAGAGCTTGTTAAACCAGTGTCTTTGAAATTACCAGCACACTCTTTGAAGTTAACAGTTTGCTTTGGTCAGTTTTTAATTTTAAGGAAAAGATTTAGAACAGGAGTGTTAAACTCGCGACGTCACGTGACATTTTGCGACGTATCGCGGCTTTTTTTCCATTGCTAGCAATGGGGTGGGCGCGGTTTCACCATGACGCATCTGGCCCACGGGCTGGCAGTTTGACACTCCTGATTTAGAACCACATCACATATGCTAGAAGCCACTGATGTGAGTGGTTACAATACAGCTATTAGCTTAGAATCTGCCTCTTTTTGTCATTTATCAATGTCAGTCAACTTTTAGAAATGATCCTCTATTTTATGAATTGGGAGATCTATTCTAGACTTAAGTTCAAATGTGGTCATGACACTTTTCCTAAGACTTAGCTCACTCTCTGTAAAGTGAAAAAAGCCCATGCAAATAGATTATTTCAAAATAAAGTATAGAAACATAAAAGTCTTCTAAGCATTACAAAAGTAATCCAGAGAAGTTTAGGATTTTTTTTTTTTTTACTACTGCTTCTTGCTTTCGTGGGAATCAATACCTTCAGGTGTAAGCAGAATATCTTGGCTGTTAAAAAAAAAAGGATTATGTTTTTGTGATTGAGTAAAATGATATGGTCATGTGCAACCATATTTTGGAAGATAGACGAAAGCTGAGTTAACATTAAAATGATTCACTGTAAGGAATCCCTAATGCCAAGGACCACAGATAGCACAGAGATGAGTAAAATTTACAAACATTTCATATTATATATTGAAAGAATAGGGAATACAGCAGAGAAAACATTTAATGAGAAACAGTAAAAAAAAAATCCAGGCACCAAGAATAGGCAAGTGCAGGCACCAGCTTCTTTATAATGTCTCTCAGAACTGCAAAGAAATTTAGATTGCTGCAAAAACTTAAGATTTTTCACCCCAGTCCCTCCCTCCCTCCTTCCCTCTCTTTGTGTGTGTGTGTCTTTATGTGTGCATGCCTGTACACATAATTTTTTCAGGTCCTTATGCATTCTGGTTCCCATTTCCCATCTCACTTTCATGTTTTTAATTAAGCAGCTTTGTATTACAGCTGCCTAATCATGCTGGTTAATTAACACCAGCCTTATCTCTTTGCTCAGATGTAAAGTCACCTACACCTCATAGAATTGAAGCAGCTCCAGGAACTTCCTAATATGACTGTCAAAAATTCTGATTAGAGCTTTGTCTTCAATCCTATCTTGTCAATCATTCTTGCAGCGGAATTGGAGTCCCAGCTTGCAATGACCCGTGCCCAGCGTATTCGGGCAGCCATGTATCCAGAGACAGCCGAAGACCACACTCTTCTAATGACTACCCAAGTTGAGGGGCAGCAGACAAATGTACAGCGATTGGCTGAGCCCTCTCAAATGCTCAAGTCAGCCATTGTGCACCTCATCAACTACCAAGATGATGCTGAACTAGCCACTCGTGCTATCCCTGAACTCACCAAACTGCTGAACGATGAAGATCCGGTATGGCAGTGCAGTTAGACCCTTGGTGTCTCAAAAGGTTTCTGGGGGACTTAATAGAGCTAATTGCTTGATTTGCTATGATTTTAAGCATTGCTAATGCTTCAGTAATCTTATAATATACATAAAATGATACTTTCCATGGAAATGCAAAGAAGCTGCAGAATGCATTGTTATCAGCCCAGAACAACTTTGATCTTTCTTTGTATTTATCATGTACACTCAAATGAAAGCTCTGGCTGTTATTTTTTAGAGATATGGTTTGGAGGAGCTTAAACAGTTTTTGCTTCTAATGAGTAAGATTGTCATTTTGAATATTTTTGAACCTTGTAATTTCTTCCATAGGACTCAAAAAATGTTATCCAGCTCACAAAAACTGTTCCACTATTCAGAATAGGAGACTTGATACATGAACATTAATTATCAATTCATTCAGGACTCAGAATTTGGCTGCACACAATAGCATGGGCTTTTTAATGCAGAATGCTCACAAAAGTGCTTTTGCATTGGTTTGTTATAGTACATTTGAATTCGCAAATTTAAAATGATGATTTTTCGCTATTAAATCCTACATGGCTCCTGGCATGGGTGTCTAACATAACACCTTTTCTGGAGAGATTCTGCATGCTGCAGAAGGGAATGCCTTCTGAAGTTAGATGTGATGGGAAAGAGCTTGACAGCTGCCATCCCTGTAGAGGCTTCCTTTTTCTGGAACATCTCCCTCCTCCCCAAGATAAAGGTGACTCTCATGACCTTCCAAAGGCTAGTAAAATCTCAGCTCTTTGTGAAAGTTTCAGAGAGAGTGTGGAATCATTGGTACCAAAATATGTGTTACTGTTTTATTACGATAATAATACTAACCATCTTGTACACCAAGTGGAATTCCTTGGCTCTGAAGTAGTAAATTAATATAAATAGCACTGAAACATGGAATCTGGAGTTCAGTAGAACTTGGTGCTCTGAAGAGTGCTGTAATAATTGTTCCATTCTACAACTTCCATTCCTCTTCTTCTCCCTCCAGGTGGTAGTCAGCAAAGCAGCCATGATTGTGAACCAGCTGTCTAAGAAAGAAGCCTCACGCCGGGCTCTTATGCAGTCTGCTCAAATTGTTGCTGCTGTGGTGCGCACCATGCAAAACACCAGTGACCTGGAAACAGCCCGCTGCACTACCAGCATTCTCCACAACCTGTCTCACCATCGTGAAGGGTTGCTGTCCATCTTTAAGTCTGGGGGTATCCCAGCTCTTGTGCGCATGCTTAGGTAATGTCCCGGGGGTTGCGCCATGAAGAGAAGATACAAGGTTTTTAAGAACTGTTTTGTCACTGGAAGTATTGCAATAGCTTTGTCTAAGCACTCCTCCTATCCATTTTATTCAATATTATAGTTCATATGCGGCTTGGTGTAATTTGACCTTCTCTTTTAGGTTTATCTTTCTGAGCTTTGTTTATTAGAATTTTTCAATACAGTAAAATCATACAGAGTTAATGGAAGATTAAGGGAAAAATACAGAAAATAATAAAAGAAAACAGAAAATGTAGAATTATTTCTGTGCTTCTTTCTATTGAGTATTTTTCCTCTTCCTCTTTGATCCTTTTTAATGCCTAAATCAATAAGTCATCGTTCTTTGCTTCTTTCAGGAAAAACCCATAAAAGTCTTCCGGTCTTTTTTTAAAAAGGGATTATTGTTTTTTCTCTGATCAAACTGGTCAGCTTTGCCATTTTCGCAAGCTCCATCCCTCCTTCCTAGAGTTTTGGACTAAGTAAGAAAAACCAAATATACAGGTATAGTATAGGTGGTACCTTGCTCAATAGTAACAACTGTGAGAGGGATCTTGGAGTCCTAGTGGACAATCACTTAAATATGAGCCAGCAGTGTGTTGCAGCTGCCTAAAACGCCAACACAGTGCTAGGCTGCATTAACAGAGGGATAGAATCAAGATTACATGAAGTGTTAATACCACTTTACAATGCCTTGGTAAAGGCCACACTTGGAATGCTGCATCCAGTTTTGGTCACCACGATGTAAAAAAGATGTTGAGACTCTAGAAAGTGTACAGAAAAGAACAACAAAATGATCAGGGGACTGGAGGCTAAAACATATAAAGAATGGTTTCTGGGATTGGGTATGTCTAGTTTAATGAAGAGAAGGACTAGGCGTGACATGATAGCAGTGTTCCAATACCTCAGGGGCTGCCACAAAGAAGAGGGAGTCAAGCTATTCTCCAAAGCGCCTGAAGGCAGGACAAGAAGCAATGGATGAAAATTAACCAAAGAGAGCCTAGAACTAAGGAGAAATTTTCTGACAGTTAGAACAATTAATCAGTGGAACAACCTGCCTCCAGAAGTTGTGAATACTCCAACACTGGAAGTTTTTAAGAAGAGACTGGATAGCTATTTGTCTGAAATGGTATAAGGTTTCCTGCCTGAGCAGGGGTTGGACTAGATGACCTCCAAGGTCCCTTCCAACTTTTTTAGATGATGATGATTTACCAAAGTCTTAAGCTTTCCTGTTTTGCATTGTCCCAAGCTTGTCTTTGCATGTGACTACTGCTTTGAAATAAATAACAAAGAAAATATCCCTATTTTGAAAATGCATTCTGTTCAGTCGTCTACAACTATTCTCCACAGTCTGTCTCGGCACTACAAAAAGCTGCTGTCTATCTTAAAGTCTATTCAGAACACTCTGAATAATAAGTTACACACTACTTCTTCATTGATTATAGTATTTAAAATGTATGCCTTAAAATCAGATTTTTTAACTGCGCTTTGATTTGCTATATTCACTTGTCTGATTTTCCTGAAACACTGTAACTGCTTCTATTACTACTTTATTTAACCCTTTCTCCTAGCTTTCATTGAGAACTATCATCTGATATGTTCATTTTGTCTTTAATGTAGGGCTTTTCAAAGCCTTTTCATCTTGGAACTTTGGGACCAAAAAAAGGAGGAAAATAGTTGACATAATTTCCAACTGTGGCACTTTAGCATTTATTTATTACATTTCTATAGTGCCATATTTATGAAGAACCCATAGTTTGCAGCTAAAAACAGCACAACAAATGCATTGAGTAAATAATATAGTAAATAAAAGATGATAGTAGAATTATTCAAATCATTAAAATCCTTACTCTTGCTGTTATGCTTATAATATGATATCCCAGTGACCATGATTTTAACATCGTCAACTGAACTTCAGAAGATGGGTACCATACAGCTTTCCGGAGGAAATCTCTTCCAGAGAGTTGATGCCAAAATGAAAAAGACAGTTTCTAACTCTCCTTTATATCTCATACTCATTATCACAGGGCTAGGGAATACTTAGCATTCTTTGCAAGTTGGATGGTTATGTTATACCTAATGTAGAGAATATTGCAAGTGGCAAACTAAATAGGGTTCAGGAAATCAAAAACAACACTTTGAAGTGTACCTAGTGGTAACTATTTCAGAACTTGCTTTACTGCTATTATGTGTGAAGAACATCTCTTTAGGAGTACTGGCCAAATTTAATATTTAATATACACAAAGGGCAATTGTTTAAGATATGCTGACACTAGCTATTCAGCGCAGGTCCAACAGGAAATTAATCTGTGCAATATTTCTGCCAGCTGTTCCCACAACTCTTCTGTCTCTCCTGTTCCTTTGCCAGGCAGATCTTGCTGCAAGTCCACACCCAGTTGGCACAAAATGGAGCTGATGAGCAGCTGCTTTGACATGGAGGAGTTGGCTTTGTTGTGGAAACACAAGTCTCAGCAAGCTATGGCTGAGTCATACTCACTCTTGCTTTTTCCTTGCAGTAGAAAAGGTCTTACAAATTCCATAGTAGTATCTCTGACACCACCATATTGGAACCCCCAGAAAATAAAAATAAATTCTTAGTGGTTGACTCATAATTGGATTAACACTTTCACAGTACCCTATCACTGATTTCAGCCTCAGTTTACCTTGACAAATAGAAGGAAAATATATTAGAGGTGAGGGAATTCATAATTAAATATGCAGAAGTGTCCTGATTGCAAAAAACTTTATTCATTTCATCTCTTGCTTAGTGGCTTCCAATGCTGCTTCAGACTCAAGAAAAATTTCTGTGGGAAATTTAGGAGAAGTATTATTATGGAAGAGAAACAGCAAAGTTTTCAGAACTTGATTCGTTTAGAATATAATAACAAAATCTTGAAAGCCTACTAGAGAATCTTTCTGTCCCTTCTTACACCAAACAGATTCAAAGTGCAGTTACTTTGGGTTCTTTCTCATGCCTTCTCCTTTTCCATTACTAAATTTTCATTTTCTTTCTCTTAACCTTGATGAAGGAATTCAAGAACAGTTAGCTCCATACTCTTCTACAGTACGAACATTCAGTTTGGAGACAACTTTTTAACAATTTAATGAAACAATATTTTCATTCAGTTTGGAGACAACTTTTTCACAATTTAATGAAACAACATTTTCATACATACTAAGTCCCAGATTTGATTGATGGCAAAAAAAAAAAAAGCATTACCAGGTCCCTACTTTCAGTATACATTAGAATAATTAATTTTAGAAAATAACTTCCATGATCCTTAAACATGTTGGCTGGGCTTTTTTTGTGGGGATACCATTTTGCTTTCTGATATAGTAATTATTAGATTAAAAGAATTAGAGGTAGTCCTCAATTTACAAACACAACTGAGCCTGGAATTTTGATCATAAGTCATTGTAGTTGTAAGTTGAATCGCCATGTGACCAGACTCAATTTTATTACATTTTTAGAGTGAGTCACTGCAGTTGTTGAATAAACTACATGGTTATTAAGCAAATAATGTTGTAAGCCCAAATCCAGTTTATTCAATGAGTCGTCATTTTGCCAAAAGATGGCAACAAAGATTGTAAAACACAATTATGAGATCACAGAACCCTGCACAGGTTGTAAATGCAAGCCAATTGCTATGTACCCAAAATGTGATCATATCAGGGATAATATTGAGTCATAACTTTGATTGTGGGTTGTAAGCAAGTTGTATTGGGTCCTCTGTAACTTTGAATGCTTTTAAGTGACCGCCTTTTAAGTTGAGGACTATTCTTTTTTGTTGTTGTTTTATTTGTACAAAATGCCATTTTCTTTAGCCTCTTTACCAGGGGTAATTTGCATTAGGGTGCATAAGCAACGAAGATAATTTTATCTTAAACTCTATGATATCAGCTAACTTCACTTCTAACTCATTTTGGCTGCAACACATATATGCATACCATTTGTTATCTGTCTTTAATAACAAAAATCTTCTTTGTTATCCTCCCCCCTCTTCACCCATAGCTCTCCAATGGAGTCAGTCTTGTTTTATGCCATCACTACTCTTCACAACCTACTGCTGTACCAGGAAGGTGCCAAGATGGCTGTTCGCCTTGCTGATGGTCTTCAGAAGATGGTCCCCTTGCTGACAAAGAATAATCCTAAATTCTTGGCTATCACCACTGACTGTTTGCAGCTGCTTGCCTATGGAAACCAAGAAAGCAAAGTATGGACTTATATTCTATCCATGAAATACTTCTGGGGCTGGGGGGTGGGGACAACTGCAGTTTAGTAACTTAAATTTGCCCTTGTTCATAGAATACAGGCAACCATCCCAGTATAGGCAATCACCCCTGTGAGACACATCACAGCTTATGTGTTAGTTTAGGCACACCTGTATACATATTTCTGAGGAGTAGGTTTCCTTGTTCTCCCAAGGAAGAGCTTTATTTTGGGAGACATCAGCTGAAGACAGGAGTAAGAGAAAGTACACAATTAAGACAATGAATTGCAATTATCTTGCCTTTGCCCAGAGAAATGAAAGAATTCTATTCTCTGTGTTTGTGTCTGCAGCTTATAATTTTGGCCAATGGAGGTCCCCAAGCTCTTGTTCAAATTATGCGAAGTTACACCTATGAGAAACTTCTGTGGACTACCAGCCGTGTCCTCAAAGTCTTGTCTGTCTGCCCCAGCAACAAGCCAGCCATTGTGGAAGCCGGTGAGTGGTAACAGTTGAGACAGAATTGGAATGCAATCTGATGAGGACATGTATGACTAGCTTATTATGTAATCTTCTGTAGGCCAATTGCCTAAGCAATAGAGTTCTTTATGACAATTCTGGGAATTCAGGTCTAGCAAATAACTAGGTAGGGGGAAACTAAAATTCTGCTGCTTTAAGGTATCATGTACAATAATTTATCAATATTAGGTGCTAAATATTCTTTCAGTAATATATGTAAAGTATATGTTCCCCAACATTACATTAAGTTATGTATTTATTTAAATATATCAATCTGCCACACAATAAAACTGAGCATTGAATAAATAAATAGAAAATATGCATAAATTGTACATTTTTAAAAAGGATTAACTTTCATTACAATCAAAAGATAATTTGTTACATTATGTTGTTTCTTAAAAATATATAAATGTTTTTCTACTTTTTAGCTATTGTAGAAGCAAACCAATGATTAGTCATATAAGTCTTGCTGATTACAGAACATATCACTAGTCATACTTTGCCTTGCCCTTAAAAGCGCAACTTACATGTAGGTTATTATAAAGAGGTTATAATACTCTGAATACATTTTTCAAACCATTTAAATTCCATCTTTCCCATTTTCTTTCTTTTGTTTTTGTTCAGCCGTGGTTAATTTTTTGTCCTCTTTTCCAAAAGGTGGTATGCAAGCTCTAGGAAAGCACCTGACTAGCTCCAGTCCAAGACTTGTTCAGAACTGTTTGTGGACTCTAAGAAACCTTTCAGATGTGGCCACAAAGCAGGTGAACAGTGCTTTTTTCCCACAGTCTCCTTTATTTAAAACAATTCTTCAGCCTCAACTAGCCTTTTTTATCTAGTTACTTAAGATTTCTATTTAATAACTCTTTTCTTGGAGACATAATTAAGGAAAGGTTGTAAAAGGATTTATTCACCAAATATGTTCTGGCATATTCTGCTATTGAGCCTTCCCTGACTGTGTTATAGTTATTGAATTAAAATGAAGGATTGTTTGCTCCAATAACTCTGTAATGGTACTATCTTAGAGGGTCTGTCTGATGACTTCTTTATGTTGACCTAGCTTCTGTTTGAGGTAGTAATTCTATATGCTATTTATTGTCTTTAAAGGAGGGTCTTGACGGGGTCCTGAAGATTCTGGTCAACCAGTTAAGTTCAGATGATATCAATGTGCTAACCTGTGCCACTGGTACCCTCTCCAATTTGACTTGCAACAATAGCAAGAACAAAACCCTGGTGACTCAATCGAATGGAGTTGAAGCCCTCATACACACTATTCTCCGAGCTGGAGACAAAGAAGACATCACTGAACCAGCTGTGTGTGCTCTAAGGCACCTCACCAGTCGACATCCAGAGGCTGAAATGGCACAGAACTCTGTGAGGCTTAACTATGGAATTCCTGCCATTGTGAAGCTGCTTAATCAGCCCAACCAATGGCCACTGATCAAGGTACAGCCATAGGGAGATAATAGCTAAGTATTTATGGGCAGACATAAGCATTTCTATTCTTTTTTTTTTACCACAACAGGCTCATATTTCTGACTTGAGCACATTCCAGGGGTAATCACTATGTTCAGGGAAGTAGATCATAATTTTGGAATCTATACCCATCAGAATGATTATTGGGGAAGTGATGATCATAGTGAAACCTCTCTGATAAAACTCCAGATCATGGGACAACAATTATGGTTATTTTTTTCCTCATAGACTTCTCTATGAGAAAAGAATCTTACTAGTACTAAAAACTTCTTACCACATTGAATAATTGTGAGATATAGCGACTAAGTCTTTAAACTGCAAGCTACAATAGCATTACTTTCAGATCACAGTTCAGAGGTGTAGATTAGGTAGCCTTAAGCAAACTTCCTTTTGCTTTCACCCAGACATTTATCTTTAATATGGTTTTATAATAATACCAGCCACGATGGCATGCATGCAATAAAAATTGCTTACATAATTTATGTAAAGTACTCTAAGCATATAATTGCATTTCCCCCCGTAAGTGTTTAGGAGATACTATTAATGAGAATAGTATCCAAGAGGCTGATAGAAGTTTGAGAATCAAGCTTCTTTTGTGGAGGAAAAGACAAAGCCAGCGTGTGATTAAGCCTGGATGGAAGGTGGGGGAGGATAATTCTGTGTGCTAGTCAGAGATGGAATTTTACAGTGATGTTTTTGTATTTTAGGATTAATTTAGTGTAAAATATCCTGGCTTGAATTGAATACTGTCTTTCCTTGGTAGACCCAAATGACAAAAATCATACACCATAACTGATTAAACTATCTGAAAGCTTGTCTAGCTTTTCAGTCTACCACTGTTTTGAAGACATGCCTTCTCCTTTCTGCTCACAGGCTACAATTGGCCTCATCCGTAACCTCGCTTTATGTCCGGCCAATCATGCCCCCCTACAAGAAGCCGCTGTCATCCCTCGCCTTGTTCAGCTACTGGTGAAGGCTCACCAAGATGCTCAGCGTCATGCAGCTGCAGGCACACAGCAACCATACACAGTAAGAGAGCCAGATCATGTCAGCTGGATAAAAGCAACTTCTATTTATGATCTTAATTGGCTTTAGAAGTTATTTATTTAGGATTCCTGGAGGGTTAGGTACCCAACTATAATTTGAACTTGATGCCTTCTGAGATGCCTTCTCTGTCTGAAGAGGAGATCTTTGGTTGAAATGTTAGAAAAGATGACAAGTTACCGAAATTATTTATATTTGTCTTGATGAAGGGGGAAGCTATTTTTTATTATTTATTTATTTATTTATTTATTTTATTAATTGTATTTATATCCCGCCCTTCTCCTTTCGGACTCAGGGCGGCTCAGGGCGGCTCCTCCTTTTTCTTTATATTTTTATTTTCTATTTTTTCTTGTTTTCTTTTTTTTTCTTGTTATGTTTTATATTTTTATTAAATTATGTTAGTTTTATTATCTATTTTAATATTTAATTCTTTTATTAAAATCATTATAAAAAGGAATGATGCCTTCTTGGGTATAGGGTGCTAGCCTAGGAATGAGCAGTACTGTTTTTCCATTCTTTAATGGTTCCCTTATTTCTTCAGGATGGGGTAAAGATGGAAGAAATTGTGGAAGGCTGCACAGGTGCACTACACATTTTAGCCCGAGACCCTATGAACAGAATGGAAATCTTCCGTCTAAACACCATTCCTCTCTTTGTGCAGGTCAGAATTTCTGATTAGATGGAAGTTGTAAGGGAAGAGCATTCAAGGTTAAATGTGGGTAGGAACAGAGAGTTTGATTTCTGCAGAAGTAAAATAGTGAATAGGTATAAACAGTGCTAAGCAGAACATGAGAATTCAATCATTCTTTTTTGTAAACCAAGGCTTGTGACAATGTTGGGAAGCCCATGGGTTCCATGTGAGTCTCAGAATTATAATACCTAAGTAGATGGATAATTCCCAAAGAGTAAATTTCATTTATTTGCTTTTCGAGAATGTTTAAGGTACCAAGGCTTAATGTCCATATATATTGTGTTCATGAAAAAAATTACCCATTTTTGATTTCTTATTTGGTGAGAATTCAGATACACTGGGTTAGGTTGATACCCATGACAATGCAGTGAGTAAATATTCCTTGCATAATGACTCAACATTTGTCACATGTGATGATAAAATATAGAAAAATTGCAATACCCATGTAATAAATGTAATCATGATTGGCAAGCTTATTCCTTAAAATAGCTTTGTTAAAATTATCAAGGTATTGCTTACCCTTCTCTCAATTTGCATTAGTTCTTAATAATTTCGGTATATTATGATTAATACTGACCTCCTGAAGGAGACAGGCACTGCTAATTGAAGGCAATTTTTGTGGACTTGAGCATAGGTAATTTACCAAGAGGGAACTAATCCCTTGCTTATACTTATTCTTCCTGTTTATTTGGGAGAACAGCTCCTATATTCTCCAGTGGAAAACATCCAGCGTGTGGCAGCTGGTGTACTGTGTGAGTTGGCTCAGGATAAAGAGGCGGCTGATGCCATTGATGCAGAAGGTGCCTCAGCACCATTGATGGAGCTTCTGCATTCTAGGAATGAGGGCACAGGTAAGGATTATAGACACATGTCCATGTATACCTGTTTCATCACCATAGTATCACCATAACTTAATTTAACCATTGGGTTTACAGTATGTACTTTTCCACCAGTACCCCAGTGAAACTTCTTATATTTTCATACATTTCCAGGTTTGAGAAAAGTCTTGGAGCAAATGTTAAAAGAGTGAAATTAGGTGAAAGGTGAGGTGGAGGAATAATATAGTGTCTGGTTATTAAACTTACTATTTAAAGGAAACAGATTGTGTATATTGTAGTTGAACCATTTGGTAGTAACAGAATATCACCATCTAGGACAGGGGTGTCAAACTGCTGGCCTGCAAGCCGGACGGGTCATCCGGAAGCCGCGCCCACCCCATTGCCGGCAATGGCAAAACCGGCTCGATGCATTGTGCAACATCACGTGATGTCACGAGTTTGACATGTCTGATCTAGGAGTAAGATTGTAACTTAGTTTTAGTCCTTTTTAATTTAGAAATCAAATGTAGTCCTCCTTTATATATTGTTTTGTTAATGCTGGAGCCCAGAGACAATGATTTTTATTACAGCAAAGGAGTTAATTATATAAGAATTTACTCCAAAAGCTCATGATCATAATAATATTAAAGCTCTGGATAGTTTCAATTACCAGATAACTCCTCCAATACAAGAGTATTCTAACATGCAGCTCTTCTCTTAAAACCTAGAATGTGATATAGGCCAGAAGTAATTGTATTGTAAAACTGGCCCCTAAAATGCTTGCAAAAATGAAAAGCTTTATTATCAGAAACTAGTGGATTTTGTTACAGTATGGGAAAGAAAACTGGGGAATCAATGCCATTCACATACTTCTCAAAGTAGTCAATGCAACAACTGATCAAGGGGCAGCTTTTTTTAGCTAGCAGCTTACGGTCCCCTTTTTACTTCTCCAGCTACATATGCAGCTGCTGTGCTGTTCCGCATCTCTGAAGACAAGAACCCAGACTATCGGAAACGCGTCTCCGTGGAACTCACCAACTCACTCTTTAAACATGACCCTGCTGCTTGGGAAGCTGTGAGTTTTTCTGTTATTTAGATGGTATGGGTTTAGTTGACGTCCCCAAACCAAGACTGAACATGGCAATTCTTCCAAGCTGAGTTTTTTATTTTTTTCACACCTATAGACTGCCAGGCTGAGGACTCTACTATCTGCATCTACAGTATACTCTGTGAATTTTTAGGGAGAGGCTGCCTTCATCCTCTTTCTCTCCCACATGATATCTGGGCTGAGCTTGCCTCTTACTCCTCTGGAATGCAGTCTCTCCCTCCTGGAAATCCAACCCCTTGCTACCTTCACCATCCATTTCACTTCAAAGGCAGAACTTTGGAAATATTAAGGAAGTCAGACATTTCAAGATGACTTCAAACATGCCTAGGAGAATTCTTTTCAGTTCTGAGAGTAGTACTTTTCTGATTTTGTCTGTTACCATCCTCATGTCTAGATCTTTTTGCTACTAAAAAGGTAGAAAGAATGATCCTAATTAATGAAATCTTTCTCCCCATTTCCCCAGTCCTCTGTCAAAGCAGTTTACTCCTTGATTATAAGGGAACTGGCCATAATTGGAAGGAGAGCTACAGATATCTGGAATTCTGTCTAAAATAATCTCCTGAGAGAAAATTGCAATCTTGGCATACTTGAAGTCATCTGGAAATCTGCCAAAATGAAACAGAATTTGTGGACCTGGTTTCAAAATTATCTTAAAGTCCACCTGAATCATTGCTAATTGATATTCCACTTTTGTTAAAGTAGTGAGTCTTTAGTAAAGTGCTGAGGAAAACCATTATAAGTCTTTATTTCATGTATGGAAACAAATACATATCATATGGAGATTACAATCCAACATCTGTTTTACATTAAAGGCAGTACTACTGCTAGTAGCAGTGGTAAATGTTGTAACATCTGCACAAATTTTATCAATGGATAACTAAGGAAGAACTTGAGAAAAAAATGCCCGTCCCTCATTTATTCATTCCTGTGCCAGTATCACCCCTGGGAAAGACAGCAAAGGAGTAGCCTATTGGGATAAGCTAATTATGCATAAAAGAAGACTTAAGCCTTCTGTTGTGTATCCCAGCCTAAGTAAGCTTAGTATCTAAACTATTGGCTCTTGGGGTAGGTTTAATCATTCCCCATGGATGGATCATTCCAGAAATTAGCAAACTGGATGTCTCTAGGCTCTCTGGGTCAAACATTTAGGATTGCTTGCCTGAGTTCTGAAATTTTTGCTATCCTGCTTATAGGCAATCAAAGTTAATTAGATAATTACTTTGCCATGGGAAACCAAAGCTCAGATGCATAGGTAGCATCCTTCAATAGTGACCTCTTATGGCAGGTTTGGTTTAACTTGCAGCCATTGCAAGTTTCTATCATTGTTCTGACAACTGTTGGGTTTCTTTCCACAGGCTCAGAGTATGATACCGATTCACGAACCATATGCAGATGGTGAGTATATAGAGGGCTTGTCATTTCAGATGAGAGGGAGAATAATGATACATAACCCAGGCTGCTTTGCTAAAATGTCTTATTCTTACTGGCTTAGCTATTGTTTATTCTTGGAAGCTGCTCATGGAAACATCTATGATAGTTAAACAGGCTGTTTCTGGGAACATGTATGATAGTTAAATTAAAAGTCTGAACACATCTGAAAAGACTCATTTTGGGAAATTCTGCTTTAGAAAACCATTTTATTTTACAGCTTACTGCTTGTCTTGCCAAATATGAATGATATATCCCTTTCTTCTTTTTACGCTTCAATAGAATTGGATGCAGGATATCGTGGCATGTACTCTGCGGAAATTCCTATAGATCCCATGGACATGCACTTGGACATGGATGGAGACTACCCCATGGATACATACAGTGATGGTGTGCGAGCACCTTACCCAGACCACATGCTCGCCTAATATGTCCCTTGGACATGTTGGGCAGGGCTCAAGGTAAAAGCATCTAGTTTAGTACATTTGGGAATTGACCAGTTAATGGAAATAAAACCTAAAAGAAGATAAAATGGATGCTTTTGTTCTTTATAACCAAACATATTTCAATTTTCATTGACCTGTAGAACATATCCATGCTTCCCATTCCAGAGGAAAATAGATTTCTGTCTTGCCTTTCTTTAATAAAAAATTAAATCTTGATAATGATTACTCAGTAAATAAAGGGCAACTTTAGACTAAGCAAAATAAAAGTCATGCAGGTTTATCACCGACAGAACTCGATTGTTGTGTTTGATTAAGCCAAATTTGCCTCCTTTCCAGCTTTCTGCATCTGACAGTCTCCAACCACATTGCCCATGATTTTCTGAAACCACCTGGTAAAATTGATGGAAAAAATATGACATTTTGAAATGGAACCTCAATTTTCAATGCTATAAATGCCCCTTGTGTATTCTGCTAAATATTACTTCTCTTTTTTTTATTAATGAGTTGTTTCTAGTAGCTGTGAGGTCCTTGTGGCTGTTTTCCACTTTTGGGTAGAAAGAGAAAAGAAAACTTATACAACAATGCATAAAGTGTAGAAACTAGCCAATGCTTAAGAAAAAGGAATAGGGGGTACTCTATATTACCGGGCATACAGACTGGCTGCACTGTTAATTAAGCTCATGCTAAAATAAATATATAATTTCTGTTCATAGGAAACAGTGAAGATTGGAGCATTGCCAGTCTTGTCTTTTACATAATATATGATCACAAACTCTCATCAGTCTCTGCCAACATAACAAATATGGCCCATCATATTTTGGTGATCTGAGACGGGGGAAGTCAGAAGTGGCTGTTTTGTTTACAGGGACCAGACAGCCCCCCTGCCCCCCCCCAAATTGGGACCATAAAAGTAGACAGAGCTTGTTAGATGGACAGTGGCCTGACCTGATGCATTCAGAGCAGCTTCCGCCATCCTAAAGGGAAATCTTGCTTTCCTGTATATGGTGTAAATCTAATTTTCCCTTCCTTTGTTTTTCTTAATCAGCAGATGTTTCCTTAACACAGAAGAGGGCAGCCCCAGTGCTCAAGTTCTGGGAGTTCAGGAGACAGAAGTGCCTGAGAAAGATGATGACAAAATTCTTCTTTTCCCTTTGAGGCGGTTTCATTTTCATGTTTCCCTCCTGTGGGCCTATGGGAAAGATTCCCAGTCCATAATCTGTGCTTCATCTAACAACATTGTACTATTAGCAGTCAGCTACTCTTTCTGCGCTTTCCCGCAATATTCTTTGTTAACATTCAATATATATTTTTCTTGCAAATTGGAGCACTATCCTTAAACTGCCGTGGGATCCTAATAAAGTACTTTTAAATCTATACACTAAAACTAACACACTGATAATAGAACGTAAGAGCATAAATGCATAACATAGATTGTGTGTTTGGTGCAGAGTTTTCCATTCGATAGGATTTTATTTGCCTCTTTGCATTTTTAACATAAATGAGAACTAAATCAAAGAAGACAAAATGAAAATATTTCTATTCTACTCCTCTCACTTTTTAAATACTTAACTTTTAAAAATAAAACAGAAGGAGCCACTGGGTGTAAATGCACCAAGAAATAAACAGCTTTGCGTTTGTCCAGTTTCTTCCATTTTTTAGCCCAACAGATACATCTATAGATTTGGGACCTCAACCCAATCGGCTTTTTAAATTGCCGTATAAATCGGAATAACTAAAAAAATTAGGTAAACTCTCTTCCTGCCCACCAGACCACCTTTTTCATATTTTTAATCCAATCCCTATTTTTGGTCCCTCCCTTTCTCTCAATCTTCCTGGTGATTGGTGTGCTCTCTTCCTCCTATTTCCTTGCTCCTTCTAATGCATTTTTAAAAGCAGCTCTCAATGTGATGGCTTGAGGCTTCCACTGGAAAAGGGATCGATGTAGCTGCAATTGTACTTTAGAACATTTTATTATTATTTCTCTAAGGGATTTTTTTTTGTATAGACCAAAGCTAAAAAAACCCAACAAAAACAAATAAAATTTTAAACCTAAACTTGCAATGCAAATGAACTACTTTCTTGTGTTTACGTAGTAAAATTCTGTTGAATGAGGGGGGGGGGACAGGAAATGCGTAGAGGGAATGAAATAAAAAATGTATGTTCAAATTAAGTTATACATATTTAAACTGAGGGAAAAGGGGGAAATATTTTCCTTGACCCAGTTTTCATGAAAGTGGTGGGCCTTGAGAGAGAACAATGTGTGTGTTTGCGATGTTTAAGACCAAATTGTTAAGTGTTTGAATTGGTGTGTTCAATTTTAATTACAGAGGCTGAAAAGTGAGAGTACACAATTTCCTAAGGCTGATCTGGACTGCAGACGGGAGAAGGAAGAGAATAAAAAAGAAACCATACATTCCTATGTCACACTATTCAGATTTCTTTGAATTCTATACTTTGATCTTTCAAAAACAGCTTTTATTGAAGTTGTGGTACTAAAGCAGCTTTCAACAATGCATTGAAAGCCCTCCAGCACGTATTTGACTGAACCTTTTGTACTAAAGACAAAGTTCAGGAGCTTGAAATCCTTCCTTCATGCGGATATACATCCGCATGATAGAAAGGCTATACCCCGGCTGTATGTTGTAGCAGTTAATGTTTGTTGAACATTAACTGGTATACTGATGTATTGCCAACATGTGAAATCACATATTTGCCCTTGAAGTCAGGTGTGAAAGCTGCCATGTGATTAGCTAATCCTATAGCAGGAGATGGCTGGCTTTACACTATCACAATCCTTTCAACTACAATTTCCATCAATAAGTACCATGGGCATGACCAATGGCAAAAGGACAATCCTTGACTATTTGAACTTAGACAAGCCCACAACTGGTGTTTTATGGCTTGTAAAGCACTTCTGGCCATCATAAAATGTCTTCCTGCCCTTCATCTCTCAGGGCTATGTGACTGCATTTCAGGTGCTTGGCAATTCATTCGCCTTTACAATGGGCAAAAAATACTCTCTTGGAAAAATGGGTTTGCACTTAAAACTGCACTGTTTGCGTAATGGCTGCAGATTCAACAACCATAGTGATTCACTTAACCACGATTGCAAAAATGTCATAAAATCAGGTCTGATCACATGGGTACCTTGATTTATGACTGTAACGACTTATAATTATAAATCCGGTCCCAATTGCAGTCATAAATCAAGGACTACTTGTATAGTCCAAAATGACTGCAGAGCACTCCTATGGGATGTGCCCCACATTTTCCACTGTCTTAATCGTAAAGTAGTGGGAGGGTAGCTATAGCTCCAAGACCACGTGTATTCTTTTTACAGTCCTCATACCATCCTGATCATAAATGCTCAGAACCAACAGCACAATTCCCTGTTATTTTGAGGTGGGAAATGGAAACTGCAGTAGAAGAGAGATACATTACAGATACAACTTATCCCAAAGCCTAGTCTGATGTCCCTAGCCATTCTGTAACTCTTATTGCCATCCCCCCAAAATTTAAGAGACACCCTTGTTATCAAATGGTTTCTGCCTCTTCTATGCTGCAGGAGCATGTGACTTAATCTATATTATCTATACCCCAGAAGTCTGCATTGATTCAGGTGTTGTGCCACTTACCTGTGAATGCTACAAAATATCTATCAAAGATGAACATGAAACTATTTGGATGAAGTTCTTTTCTATAACTTTCTTTGCAATTTATCTCTTCTCCATAAACAGTAATCTGTCATGTCCTACACTCCTAAAATCTGTATCAGGACTTCTACTTTGGTTCCTGACACTAAGCAAGTTATTCTAAACATTCCCTGTTGAGCAGACATCTGTCTCCCAATGACAATGAAAACATTATTGAGAATGGAAAAAATGTTAGCAAGCACAAGGAAGTACTAAACTTGTACGTTAAAAATCCCAGTGAATGTGCCTTGGATAGGAGTCACAGTATTTAAGAACAATTTTCTCCTGGGTTAATTGTGTTTGTTTGCAGAAACACTCTGCAATATCAGTTTCCTACAGCACATGTGATTATTTAAAACAAACTTTTCCAACATGGTACCTTCCAGATATTTGGGACTAAAATTCATAACCTGCATTGTCAAATATGGTGGCTGAAAATTCTGATTTTTTTCCTAGCCCTCATCCTATATGGATTATGTAAATTATGGAATTACTATGATGAAACAGCTATTTTCACCTAATGATATTTATAGTTTTCTCTGATACAATGGGATAGGAAATCAATCTCTTTTTTCCCCCTCCTGATTCTTTGCCTTTCTCTATATTTAGCTCAACTGCCAGTGTTACATCAGCCATAAGGGTCTGTAATTGTTTCCTAGGGAAGAGAAAGTATAAAACAACATAAGCAAAGTTGCAGTATTGATACTATACTTCTAAATGACCTGGTTCTCTTACAATAAAGTGTAGGGAAGTAGGCCTTTATGCTTTTCCCCAGGTTTTTATTCCCCACCCCCACTGCTGAGATTCATCCTTTGGGTCTACTGGAGCAAATTGTATTTTTAATACCATCCCGTGAGCCACTAATCTTTCTAGAATGACAAATGAAAGGAGTCAGGATCAAAGGGATCTAGGAAGCAAAGTTGCTTCTGTATAATTATTGCCATCCAATGTCAAGCCATTTACTCTCTCCTGCCAGCTTACTGGTATGAATTAAATTTGATTTTCCAGAATTAGACATGGCATAATCGAAGAGTAGAAGGAGAATGGCAAGATGGATAACAGAGTAAAGGGAAGATTAGAAGAACTTCAGGGTTTTCCTTTCCACTACGGAAAAGCTGCTTAAAAGAAATCATAATGCTGACTGTGGTCTTTTCTTAATTTCTATCTATCATGCTCCACAAGTTGAAATTTTAAACAAGAAAAGAAGCAACATAGTAGATTTGAAAGCAATAATATTTTTCTCAGTTCTTTTATCTACCAAGAATCATGCTGACAGAATTATTAAAACCAGTTTTAGTTTTGAGGTAACAGTTGGCTTCTACTTTTATGACTGCTTGGAAAGATAAATGTGTGAATGATAAAATTGTCAGATTATTAGATAAGATTTTGGAGGGAAATACTTTTGTGTTATTCTTGGCTTCTCTTTGGATATATAAAATCCACCCAGTGATTGTACACAGGGAGGGTTACAAAATACTAACCCTAAATCTCAATTATATGACAGTATAATATATAACATTCAAGTTAGCTTGCTGTAACTGGCTTGTGACTAGCTTAACTACTGAAAACCCATCGTTGAGATATTTGATGGCAGATGGGAAACTTCATTTATTTTCAATTTGCTTGCTTATAACCAACACTGTCAAAAGTGACAGATCTCAAAATTTTGACTATGTCAACAAGTTGGTGCTCTCTCAGTGTAGCAGGGGTTTAGAGTTTTGTTTGTTTTTAGTGGCTTTTTTCTTTAGCTAGCAGAATTTTATCTGCCAAGGTGAACTCCTTATTACTTCAAATGATAAGACCTGAAGATGTTTGTATTCACCTGAAATTATCTTCAATGTAGATTTCAGCTTATGTTAGGGTGTGTTTTTGTTTCTGCAACTGTTTTGTTATTACTGATAGGCAATGTTTTATATCCCAATATCTGCACGTAAAAAACAAAAAAGATCTTCCTCTTCCATACTACCAATAACAAGAGTTAATATGAGAAATTTTAGATATGGCTAGCTGGTATAAGTTGTCCCAAAGCCTTTGGGTTAGCTGGCTAGAAGTTGTTAAAGCTAGTACAAGTGAAAGCTTTTGTTCATTAAATCAAGATATTTCTTACATTTTAAAGGAAATATTTTGTCTGTACAATTTTGTTGAACAAATGCAGACAAAAACAGATCCTACATGCGTGACCTTAATCAATAACCCAGGTTGAATATGTGAACTGACTACTGAAAAGCATTGTGTGGAAAGTTTTGTTTATTGTGACCATCTCTTGATGAAGTATCTATGAATGAAATTCATGATCATGCATCATTGCCATCAACTGAAGAAGGTGCAAATGCAAATGAATTGTGGGCTAGCACTATAATTTGTGAAGGAACGTGCTATAGCTATTTTGCTAAAGTTAAAAAGCTTTGTCTCATTCATCAGTTATTCTGGGGAAAACCATGTTTCCCAGTACTCTAAAGAGTTTCTCAGCCTTGGTCACTTTAAAATATGTGGACTTCAACTCCCGGAATTCCTCAGCCAGTGTGCTGACTGTTGAATTCTGGGAATCGAAATCCACTTACCATAGAGAGGCCAAGGTTGAGAAACATTGCCACTGTCATTCATTGGAGCTGATAACCTACCCTATGCATCCTAGTCCCCGTAGTGAAGGTATGGCCTCATCTATTAATTCTTCGCCATTCTCTGAAGTCCCCAGTGTGGCATAGCTTTAATTGGCTGTCTATAACTTGATTCTTGAGACTTCTGCAGCCTGAAACCAAGGGGTTGTGTTGAGCAAGAGGGCATTATGCCAAGTTCCCCCATAAGCCTCAGGTTAGTCCTGGTTTCATCAGTAGCTGCATGGGAGATAACATATTTTTTACAAATTGTAATATTCCTGTGACATAATGTATTTCATAAACATGACAGATCAGCAAGAATGCACAGACCTATTTGTTGACTTTCCCACTGCTGTCTTCTGACAGCAGTAATTTATAGCTTTGTCCAGAACTGTCCTGTATATGCATCAATATGTTTCTCTGCCTCTTGTTCTAACTTGACCTGCCAGTTATTAACTTCATGTTCTCACCTGAGCAACAGGTCTTGTCAGTTTCATTTAATCAGGTGGCAGCAAGAGAAAGAATTATTTTTGATGCCATCAGCAATATGTTACCTTGGCTGAATCAAGATGCTTCCAGCTTCTGGGCAAAATATGTTGAAAAGGGCAGTTCTAACATTCCTGGATCTGGCTCAGCCTTCTTGCTATTTCTGTTCCTGCTCCTATGGACAGACTGGAAATTAAATATTGCTGGAAGAACCCTTTGAGCTATGTATTCATTTTCCACTTAATCAGGTGTGTTGTTCCTACAATGTATGAATCTCTCTGTTTGCAAATGCCACCTATAACCTAACTATTTGCATTATTTTTCCTCCTTAGGTGAAACTGAAATATATATTCCATTTTACCTTAGTTTTTCTATTTTTATTAATGATTGGTCTGTAAAACAGGATTGGTCACTGTATATTTAAGCTAGATTCAGCTATTATGTAAAATTTGGCATGTGAAGCATAGTTATCCATCACTTTTCAAAGCATTGTTCAAAATTGTGTAGGTAATACAGTCACCTCAAGAAGGGAGTCTGAGTTGTCATTTCCATCTCTGGATTAGGAGCCAGTTGAAACAGCTCCATTATTTCAGAATTTTATCTCACTGTGGTTTGAATTCTGATAGGTATACAGATAACTTCTTACTTACGCTGCAGTTTATTGTTTTAATAATGTTCTTTTCCAGTTATGTTTGCTTTACTAACAGAGTAGATATTTGATTCAATGTACTCATTTGCTCTGAGATTTGTTCCAATAAGTATGATGATATTTTTACTATCTGGTAGGTGAGCCTTTCTCAACCTGGTGCCCTTGGTATATGTGGGATCTCAAATCTCATAATCATTAACACAAGCCCCATCCTTGGTGTTTGGGAATGATGGGAGTTGCAGTCCAACCCCTCTGGTGAGTACCAAGATGGGAAGGCTTCTGTAAGTCCTGACACGTGAAATTATTGTTTTGGGTTTTTTTACTTGGGAAGTCTTAATATTGGATTCACCACTAGTTGACATTGATAGTATACAGATACAGGCAGTCCTCAAGTTATGACCATTCATTTAATGACCATTTGAAGTTACAATGAAAAAAGTGACCTACAGTTGTCCTTGTATATCTGTTGCAGCATCCCCATGGTCATGTGATCAGATTTTGGGTGCTTAGCAATCCACATGCACTTAGGACAGATGTAGTGTCCCAAGATCATGTGATCACCTTTTGTGGACTTCTGAAAAGCAGAGTCAGTCAGATTTGCATAATTATCACAGCAAAAAGGTTGTAAAATTGATTGTGATTCATTTAACACGGCTTAGCAACAGGAGTTCCAATCCTAATTATGGTTGTAAGTTGAGGACTATCTGTAAATTGGTTTTCAAGATATAATCTTGTAATGGATGCTCTTAACCAATTCTTCAAGAAAGGCAAAAAAAGGACACTTTTTCTCTGAAATATTAGTTCAGCCATAGTATGCTGTTGCCACATAGTGGCTGTTTTGAAGCACAGCAGTAAAACATCAAATTCTGGAGTCTGAGCTTGGAAGATTTTGAAAAGGATCTAAGCAGCATCACCTCAGCTGAGCAACTGAGTTCCAGCCCACTCAGCCATTGTAAGTTAAGTTGGAGAATAATATATAGGAGCACAGCTTATTTGGACCCATTTGGGATCTAAGTGACTTAAATCACAAAAAAATGTAATCTATGAGTAAGAATCCTTCTACACAAAGGTCTTCCCATAACCAATCTCTCCAAAGGATTTTCAAACCAGCAATGATGATGATCAATCAATTGTTGTCTTTCCTGATGAGCTATGGAAGCTGAGAAGAAGCAGAGAGTACCATAAATGCATTCAGCTGTTAGAGAAGGCAGAAACTGGGATTCATTTACTGCCCTCTGCCTAGGTCTTAGCAGCTTCTGGAAAACAATTCTTGCCGATAAAAATAACTTTCTTTTTGTTTCTGGTAAATGTGGCATTCACTTTGCAAATTTATGAGCTCCCCGGCCACCAAGACTTCACACTTGTCAATAAATTCTCATTGAAAGCAATGATGGCAGGACACTGCAGCGTTGCAACTGGAAACTTTTTCAACAGCTTGGAACATTATTTGTGCTTGGAAAGACGCAGAGAGAAAAATGACTCGTTTAAGTCCAAAGGCCGGGAGATGAGATGAAGCAAAATTTTGCATAGACTGCTTATAGAAGCAAGGAAAATCAGGCCACTTTCTTAACAAATTGTGAAATTTGCTACAAGAATAAGATTGAATTTGTTGCTAAGCTGCGTATAAAACCTACTGAAGAACTCCATGGAAGATCTGGTAAGCAAGATGGAAAAAGAGTGCATATCACTCTGCAGAACCCAGCAGCATCACAGATTTAAAAATATGGCTTGTCAGTGCCAAAAGCTGTGCTATTACCGAACCAAAAGAAACCTTAAATGCCAAGGGGGAACAATGTGAGAGTGCAGCAGTTCAGTAACAGTGTTGGATTAACAGAAATATATGAATAGAAGGCCCTAAATTGGTTTTCAACCCATTTTAATTTTGGCCTATATTGTTTTTTTATAATAAATATACTAACTATGAACAGCAATAAGCAAGAAGTCTGAAATTTGATTCCTATTAAAATGGAATCATGAGATTCAGCTGAATACTCAGCAATACTTATCTTTCTTTACTAATTTTCTATTCTGGTTCTGATTCAGCAACACTTTATATTTTAACTTGGTGCTAGTTGGACAGAAACTTAAATAGGTATGAGCCAGCAATCTGCTGTAGCTGCCAAAAAGCTAATGCAATCTAGGTTGCATAGAGGAATAGTTTCAGGATCATATGATGGCAGCACTTTATACTGCACTGATAAGACCACACTTGGAACACTGCATCCAATTCTGGCACCACGATATGAAAAGATGTTGAGAAACTAAAAAGAGTGCAGAGAAGAACAGAAAAAATGATCTAGAGGCTGCTAAACCATATGATGCGTAGGTATGCGTAGTCTAACAGAGTGGACTAAGATGAAATGAAACTAGTCTTCCAATACTTGTGGGGCTGACCCAGATGAAGGGCTCAACCTATTCCCCAAAGCACCTACAGCAGGAAAAGGCAGAAAGTCATTAAAGAGAGAGCCAATCTAGAATTAAGGAGGACAATCAGTGGAATGAGTTACCTCAAGATGTCATGGGTATTCCATCACTGGAGGTTTTCAGATCAAGGCTAGACAGAAATTTGTCTAGAATGGTCAAGGAGCAGGAGGTTTGACTAGAAGACCTCCAAGGTCCTTTTCAACTCTTATTATTCTATGTTCTATATCTAATTCTGTGTTAAAATATTAGCTCCTATGGAATTTTCTAAACTTAGAATTATTTTGGCACTGAATGTTATAAGAATAGACATCGTATTTTTCCAAACAAAAAATGGAGCCCCTGTTTATTGGGGGTTTTTTTGGTCTTCTTCTGAAAAATGAATAATTATAATTAGTGCTGCTATATTTAGAATTCATTTCTAATTACCCTTCACAAAAAATGCATCTAATTCAAATATCAAGGCAAATTGAAATGGCATCAATGTCTCCATTTAGAAATTGACAAACAAATTCTGTTATCATGAAACTTTAAAAAGGAATAGGAGGGTAGGATAGATAGGATGCATGAGCCCTTCTTAATAATTGTCTACTTAAAAGCTGCCTAGCTAATTATAAAGATGAAAAAAATGAAGAGAGAAGGCAGAGATTTTGGACCTGCCTATCAATGCAGAACATCATTTTCTAATGACAACAAGCATCATTATTGTAAATTTGCATATAGAAATTTAAAGTGGATTGATTTTTCCCTGCAAATTTGCACTTTCCTTTTTTCCTTTTTCCCATTCATGTGTAAAGTGGCTGCACAAGTAAATATGTCAAATGCCCTGGCAGTTTAATTGATGATTCCTACTCAGAAGATGGTATATATGAAATTTGATTGCAGCTGACAGAAATTGAAATTCAACCTTAATGGCTTTATGTGACGAAGATGCATTTCAACTGTCCTTGCTTTTATTTTTACCAAGATAACCCTGATGGATAAAAAACAGAACAAAACCAAGTAAAGGCCAATATTTATGTTTCTGTTTAATTCTCACTTGCTTCCCTGTAAAGCAGTGTTTTTCAACCTTGACAATTTTAAGGCATGTGGACTTCAACTCCCAGAATTTCACAGCCAGCATTTCTGGGAGTTGAAGTCCACATGCCTTAAAATTGTCAAGGTTGAGAAACACTGCTGTAAAGGAATAGCTTCTGAATATAATTCAAGGTCACCCTCTGAGTCAGCCAGATGTTCCTGATTTCACTAAGTAGATACCTGACTAGCCTCTCTTTGAATCACCTGAAACTGATATTTTTTAATCATATAATTTAACCCCCAGTTACCATGTTAGCTTTACTATTTCATTTGGGGGGGGGAAACATCTGAGCTTGGGGTCAAGAGAATAGAGGCAGGAGGACTATTACTAGATCCAGAGGGCTTCTCTTCCATCTGTTTAACCTTCAACTTCAAATGGCCTTGCTGTGATACAAATTGCATATTTAAGGGAATGGGAAATATTATCCACATTTCTGCCAGCTGTTAATTACCTATAATCTATCTGAAATGGTCTGGAGACTTATTCAATAAGCTACCGACTTACATCTGTATCACAAGTAGTGTTAAGTTATAATTTGAAAAAAGGGTAAGCTGGTAGCCAGAATGGTGAAATTGAAGCTCTGTCCATTTTATATATGCGATGGACATAAAAATAAGAGATCTGTTTGCATCATGACTGTTGCCATCTTGACATTTTTTGCTACAGCCTGTAGCCATTCATGATCACTTTTTGTTCGCTACCTTGAATTATTTAAAATAAAGCTGTGCTATAAACAAATAATTCCCAACATACAAATCATGCAAAAAAGAGGTTGTGCTTCAATTATGCCATTGCCAGTTTGATTTTGGTTTAATTCTTTGTAGATATTCAAAGGATTGAATGTTTTTATTCCTTTTCTAAGAGTGCCAAGAAACCACAGTGACTCTGCAGAACTGGCTGCAAAAACTTGGCAGTGTGATAAAACCATTCTTTAAGTCTTCTAATTCTTGATTTAATATTTATTTTGGGGTTCCCTCCCCCTCAGTTTGGGATGGGTTGTGCTATTTTTTCTTTCAACCCCACCTGTATTAGTCTTGCCCCCTGCTACATTCAAACCACCACACAGAAAACCAAATGTTGTGGCCAGCCACTTAAAGGTTGTTCACCATTTTTAAATTTTAACTAATTGCAGGCTGTGTACCACCTTTCAAAGTTAATAGCCTACACAAAGTCACTTAAAGCTATATGAGTAATTGTAAGTAAAAGTACAATAAACATTACTTTAACAGATATCTAGAATTCTTCTCTCAGGGCAGCTGGTTAAAAAATGGTTGAGTATGGAAACTAGGGAAGCCAGCTCCTTTGGTGGTGATGGCTAATAGATTTTTTCAATCTTCAGGGTTCCTCTTTCTAAAATTAGGGGAGAAATATTGACTGCTTAAGTCTCTACCTTTTGAGGCAAGATTCAGTTTGTTCAGAGGAGATAAGGATTGCAATTTAGATAGACTATATTACTAAGAGATAACTCTGTTGCTTTTTTTAAAATAAAAGGACCTTCCCATTTTTCTTGAGAAAAATTCAATGTTCACTGAGATCCACATGAAATTCTTGCGAACAAAATATTGCAAAAAAAGAAAGGAAAGAAAAAGAGAAAAGAAAAGAAAACCTTAAAGGAGCAAAATACATTTTCACAGAAGTGGTTGTGGTTCTGCCTGAACTACTTAGCAAACTTAAACACCAAATTAAAAACAGAAGAAAACCAAATTTGTTACTGATTCAAAACTGAAATAAAGAGTTAGAAAAGAAAAACAAGCAGATCTGAGTACTCAGTAAATTCCAAACTTAGTAATAGGTAGAATCTAATTTCAGACTTCCCCTTATGTCTGGGGCTAAGGCATTTATTACAGAAAACAATACAGACCCAAATTAAAATGCTCTGGAAGTCAACAAGGCTCTTTTTCCACAATAGTTGTGCTGATTCAGCATTGTCACTGACTTGACTTGTTTTATGCCCCCATTATTCCCCTTTGTTATTTTGCAATAGGATTGTTCTGATTCTTTCAAATTTCAGATGCACTTAATATCATTAAAACTTAATCTGCAACAGCCTATGTGTTTGATGGATTGTCTCACCACTGTCATGTTATATCCCTCCTTAAATTTTCAGAGGATATTATTTTAATTTACATGCCTACAACATGGACATTAGAATATAAATGTATTCTTTGTGCCCTTCCTATGGCCAAAACACTGATATAGCAGCATTGGAAAGATAAATGTAATTGATCCCATTTATTCAATGGATTGAAGACCTGGTTAAATTTGCCATCTATGAGTAGTTTGTCTGTAGATGTAGAACTTTGCATAGACAAGTATAATGAAAGATGGAACTCAGTTTTACAAAATGGAATAGATTAAAGATGAATGATAGTTATATAAATGTATTGGAAATCAATATATGTGCACCTGTATTTACATTAGATAAGTATCGATAGAATTGTAACTCTTATACTGCAATGATATACTTTGTTTTTTCTGTTGGTATTTTTCTTTTTCACTTTTTAAAAGTGCTTTTTATGTAGTATCTTTTTTCAGAATCTATGTATCTTCATTATAATTATAACTTTTTTCTTTTTGTTATTTTAAAAGCAATAAATAAATATTAGATGATTGCTATGAGAAGTGTGCTGGCTACTGGTGTTTTTTTGTTTGTTTGTTTGTTTTTGATGGAATACTTGATGCTTGTCAATACCTATAAAGCCCTACATAACTTGGTGCTTGGAACATTATCTGCCTAAGTTGAGTGACCAGAGAATACCTGTGGAAGATTCCTCTCCTTCGAAACAATTTCCCATCTAGAAATAAAAGTAGCCCTATTTTAAGTCCTTTCAAAGAAAAGTGAAACCTGGGTCTCTTAAAATGTTTCTCTGGAAGTTGCTGCATGCAACAATCAACACTAGAATGATAGGGTTCCATGGTTATTTTGTATCATAATTGTATGTCTTATACAGTGGTGGGATTCAGCCAGTTCGCACCAGTTTGGCAGAACCGGTAGCTGATTTTTTGTTGCCCAGGCCCAAAATGGACTTCTGGAAGCGGCATCCACACAGAGAACCGGTTGTTCACATATTTGAATCCCACCACTGGTCTTATATCACTTTGTTACTGTCTGTGCGTTTTGTGCAAAACCCTTCAGGATTAGTTTGTAAGATTGATAAATCTTATAAACAACAAAAGAGATTCTTCTCAATATTATACCGTAGTTTGTTTGTAATTATTCTTCTCCATATGTTTTATTGATTTTTTAAAACATAAATCACTTAATAGTTGGTAAACTGTGTGTTTGCTGGGTTTACATTTGTAAAGAAAAATCATTAACAAATGGTTTCTATAGTCCATAATCCACATAGTACATTTAATTGATTTCCCCCTTTCCCAAAGATGTCTTCTTTGCAAACCTTGAAATAATACAGTTCTTATTATTTTGATAAATAACAGTTACATATATGATTTTTCCCAATATTCCTAGAAATAATGATCACATCAATATAATATTTCTTTTCTATCTAATCATTCTGGTTGCCTCATCTTATATCCTGTTACAGTCCTTATTTAGATTTGTTTCTCCCATTAAGTTCATAGTATTCTTGCTGGTTAAGATTTTCTCAACAGATAATTACATTTAAAGATTTAAATCCATTTTTTCCATATAAACCATCTTAACACTTTTACATTTCTTAAAGAATAGGTAAAAACAGTAAAGAAAAGGAAAAAAGAGCAAGAGGTAAAGAGACATAAAAAGTAAAATACTACTTAAAATATATATTCCTCCTAAGCTAATATATATTCATTCCCCAAATTTCTTATTCTTTTTAACCATGATTAAAATATATATTTAATCTTTAAATATTCCATTTAATGTGTCTAGTCATCTAATCCTTTAACTCGTATTCAAAACATTTTTTTCTTTTTTATACATTATAATTTCCCTAAATTCAGACACATTTAATTATCTAAAACATTTCTGTCATCTAGGCCATTTCAGCAGTATTATATTACTTGCTTTGTTAAGTTCCATCTTTGAGTCTCTTTCAATTTTATGTTCACTTATTTGTTTTTTCTGCTCCTTCTTGTTTGTAATTATTGTGTGCTGAACAGATACACATAGTATAATATCAAAGTCATATACCTTCATATATAAATCAATGCAGTTTTCAAATATATGATAAAGCCTGACTTGGAAAGCCAGACCATTTCTATTTGCCTGGACATTTGCAGTAGAATTTTATTTATCTATTTATAATATTTATTAACTGCCCATCTTATCACATTGTAACTTTGGAAGGCTTACAATATTAAAAGATAAAACTGGGCAAAATCTAACGATATAAATGCAGAACTATAAAAAATCAAATTAGGTAAAATGATGGGGAGGGAGGGAGTATGATGAGAAGGGGAGGTAATGGGATCTGTTGTTAATCTATCAACCACGACCGAATTGAAAACCTTACACTGGATCTGCAAGTCAACTGGCTGAGCCAGGCCTTTAAGCTCTTATGGAAAGTAAGGAGGGTTGGGGCTGGCTTCACTTGGGGTAAGATGCTCCAAAGGGCACTCCAACTGCAGAGAAATGTCTTCTCCTGGACCCCACTAGCCTGAATACCCTTGGCATCCCATGTGGCTCTTGGCATGCTTCCTCTGCTGGCACAGCTCAGGCAGGCCAATCCCAGTGAGATGAGATGGTCTCTCAAATAGCTTGGACCCGTGCCATGAAGGGCTTTAAAGCCCTTGAATTGCATTTAGAAGCAAACTGGTTGCCAGGGCAGGGGTGTTACATGGGCCATCCTTGGGGGCCCAAAAATTGCCCGTACCACTGCACTCTGCACCAGCCCCTAGCTTCTGAATGCTCTGCAAGAATCATAAAGATTTCTAAAAGTGTATCTCTCAATCCATCTGCAACCATTGACTATTATGACAAACATCTGGAAAATGCTTTAAGAGTTTGCTAATCTTCAATAAATCTAGCATTGCTGAAAGATACCAGTGTATGTAATCTTAAATGGGAAAACTCTTCAGTTAAGACATAGCTTGGAATGGCAATATTGGTTCAGAATGGTGGAAATCATATTTAAATAAAGAGACATGGAAGAATATTTCAGAATAATCCATGCAAGATTAAGATTAATACCACTTGGTATTTAAGCTTTTGAGTTTGCTGAACTAGGTCCAGAATATCTAGCATAGCCTACTTTGCCTTCTAATTTCTGATGAACTCATGCTATAATGAATAAAGCTGCATGCATGGGTTAACCATATATATATATAGGGTTAACCACACACACACACACACACACACACACACACACACACACACACACACAATATTCAAAATATTGAAAGCAAATTTCAAGTTTGAGTGTGGCAATAGTAAGAATAACAATAATAAAGACAACACCCAATTCATATGCACTCAAAATATATACTGATTTACAATGGAATTGGGGGGAAAAAGCACAGTAGAAAATGTAAAAATAAAATACTACAAAAGAAGAGTTACAAAGCGTCGGGAACTTTGCAGTGCTAAATGTATTTGTCCTGATTCAGAAAAGTCATAGAAGAGATTTAAGAGGGGGGGGGGAGGAGGAAATAGTGAGAAAATACCAACGAAAAAGCTGGAGGGAAATTGGACTACAGTTCCCAGCTGGCAGTGCGGCCAGCCCTCTCCGCCTTCGCACCTGCTGGAGGAGAGGCTTTGTCTAAGGAAACATAAAAAGGAAGAAAAGAGGAGGAAAAGTTTCTCAATGTTCCTTCTGGGCTGTATGTGCCGGTCGGTCTTAGAAGGACGAAAAAAACTGAGAACAAGAAAAGTTCAGGTAAACAGATTTGGCTGCTGTTGTATAAATGGCAGAACAAGTAACTTGAGAATTCTGCTGGGCGCGGGGGGGGGGGGGGGGGGGGGGGGGGGGGGGAGCCGGGGAAGGATGCTTTTCAAAAGCGGGGAAGAGAGTCCATTGCACATTTTGTGGAATTCGTGCAATGTGGAGTCCCTTTTATATCGGTTTTTGCATTTTAAGTATGACTGTCTCCCTTGGGGAACTTGCAAGGGGGACAGAAATGGTGTAAGCTTTTTTTTTATTTATTAGAACTCTGTCGCAAACCATAAGATTTCTGCTTTTAGGGCTGCCAAAGACACGGGAAATTATTTTCGGGAGGAAAAAAGTGTGGCAGCTTCTTTTTATTAGTGTGGCTTTATGACTCGGGAATGGATATTCCTTCACCTTCACCAATTTTTCCTCGCAGAAGAAGAGAAGGCTGGGTGGGAAACGGAATATATAAACTTGAAAGGGTCAGCAGCGGTTTGGCTACCGAGCCTAAATATGAGATTTATTCTCTTCCCGGTCTCCCAGCGCCTCGGATTAGCCTATGTACTTCTCCCTCTTGTCCCACGGAGAAATGGGCGCCAAAAAACCCGAGAATGGATGGGTCCCCCTACAAACTAAAATACTGCTTTGGTTTTCATTTGTCTGATTCTGCTTTTGAAAGAAGTTCAAGAAAGTACTAGCCCTGCTTTGCATTCACTGCTAGCTAAAAGTTAAATTAGCCAGGGCATAGTTAATAGCTTTTCATGGTTCATTAGTAACATTCATAATCAAATCCTTTGAGAAATATAGGCGGGCTTGCATGCCAAAAGATGTTTCTCCAATGGTGGTACAAGAAGGGTAAGTTAACATTGGGAGTATTTTGGTGGTCTCTCTGCCTTAGCCAGGCATAACTGTTTCCCACTACTTGAATCTGTGCTATTTGAGTCACTGAGACTGGAAAAACACATATAGAGTAGCATTTAATGAAGCCCACAAAATGGTCATATAATTTGAATTTGTACTGCTATATTCAAAGTGATATTTCAATGGAAAATTGTTTCCAATTTAACAGAAATAGGGAATGAAAAATTTTAAACATACGTTTTTTACATGTAGTTTAGTAAACTTTTGCACTAAAGGATAAAAAAAGCTATAATGTAAAAATATGATTAACAAAAATCACAAAATGGTTATAAAAAGCAAAATGTAAAAAAAAATCCATAGATTCAAATATTCCAACTTCCCATTCTGTTTTAGCATGGCTAGGACCAGGTTCATATAATTCTATTACATCAATTTTTAATTCTAATGTAATAACAAGTCTCTTATTTTTTAAGCATGTCCTCCTGGATACTTGGCTGTCTTTAGACGACCATATGACAGCCGTGGCCAGGGGGGCTTTTCATCAGGTTCGCCTGATACGCCAGTTGCGCCCCTTTCTGGATCGTGACGCTCTACGCACGGTCACTCAAGCCCTCGTTTCCCGCCTGGACTATTGCAACGCTCTCTACATGGGGCTCCCCTTGAGGTGCACCTGGAGGCTCCAGCTTGTTCAGAATGCGGCCGCGCGGGGGATCCTGGGGGCCTCTAGATACTCCCATGTAACACCTCTCCTGCGCGAGCTGCACTGGCTGCCTGTGGCTTTCCGGGTGCGCTTCAAGGTGTTAGTAACAACCTTTAAAGCGCTCCATGGCAATGGACCTAGGTATTTGCAAGACCGCCTCCTACCAAACACCTCCCTTCGACCAGTCCGCGCCCACAGAGAGGGCCTCCTTAGGGTGCCGTCGGCCAGTCAATGCCGGCTGGCGACCCCCAGGGGGAGAGCCTTCTCTGTGGCAGCTCCTGCCCTCTGGAATGACCTACCCCCCGACCTACGTACAGTTGCGGACCTGCGCCTTTTTCGCCGAGCCCTGAAGGCCCATCTATTCCGTGCGGCTGGCCTGGCGTAGTTTGATTATGTTTTGGTGGTTTTGTATGGGATATTTTAGAGAAGGCCTGTTATTTAATTTGATTTTAGAACAGAAACTTGCGTATATTTATCGTGGTTTTTATTATCGCCTGTTCACCGCCCTGAGTCCCGTAAGGGAGATAGGGTGGTATATAAATTCAATAAATAATAATAATATTAATATTAATAATAATAATAATAATAATAATAATAATAATAATAATAATAATAATAAATAATGTATTGTTTTCCTCTGATGACATATTCCTCTTCTCCACTTTGCAAGCACAAAGATTAGCAATATTTAAAATCCCAACTGCACCTTGCAGCCACTAGTTAGTTGCACATGTGCTACCCTTGCATTAGGTGGATTTTGGATTGCATTAATCACAACCTGGAATCAGTTTTTAATGTGCATTAAATCAAATATTGCAAACATTTGTGGTCAGCTAATGAGCAATAGATTACTGAAATTGGCACTGAGAAATTGGCACTTGTTAAGATCAACAAGCCAGGCACTTATTGTCTTCTTCAGCAAAAGTTACATTTTGATTGCAGAAGAGACGTCAGCAATCTGGGTTTCTCCATGAGTGTTGAATCCTCAACTCCTTTCAGCCCCAGGCGTTCATGGCTAATGGGAATGGACTGTAGGAATTGGAGTCCAAAATATATGCCTGCAAGTTTGCAAGAGTTGAAAAGCCATAACAGCTACTGTATTTCACTTGGTTCAATTGAATGATGGTCTGAAATCTTATATTAGCATCTCCTTCAGAGTATGGAGTACTGATTGGTTAAAAATTCCTTCACAATTCTGCTATCTTTTTGTGTTTAGAGTGACCAGGTGAATGGGGGGAAAAACTCCCTCCCTTCTCCCTGCCTCCCTTTTTCTTATTCCCATCTCCTTCTGAAGAAGAATTTGAACCCCCCCCCCCCCATATTTTCCCTCTTCCATATATTGATCAAACAAGGAAAGGCCTCCAGAGACACAAAAGACAAGCTGCTGAGTGAACTAGCTTAAAAAGGCACATTCCCCTTTAAGAATTAGCTACTGGCTAGAAAGGAAAGTAAGGAGTGCAGCCAGCCGCTAAGGCAACCTCCCCAAATGGCTCCATTCATAAGTAAAGGAATGCTACAGGCAAAATCCATTCAGGAGTAAAATACTTCAAAATCCCTTGCAGCAAAACTTACAGCTAACAACAGCAGAGCAATAGAAGCTAACACGAGACATCAGCCATCAGCCAAATAGAAATTGCCAAACACTCCTTAAGAACACAAAGCCCTCATTGCACAAATCCCAGAACTTCAAAGTCACTAAAGCACATAAGAATCCTTCCACTCTCCATCTCCCTCCCCCGTGCCTCACCTCCAGCCATTGCTGCCTTTTTTCATTCCTCTTGGAGGGTGACCCCTTCCCTGCTTCATTTCTTGCCTGTTTGCTGCTGCCAGCACAGGTGGCTGCCACAGCAGTTGTAGATCGGTTCATGGCCAGCCTGCTTGATCTCCTCTCCCTCCCCCTCCTCGTTCTTCCCCTTCGGTGCAGCTGACTCTGCCTCTGCCCAAGGCTGCTGCTTTTTTCCCTCTCTCCCTCTCCTGCCCAAACTGCCTCCTTTTATAGGCTCTCCTGTCTCTGCCCCCCTCCTCCTTTCTCATGGGGGAGGGTGAGCCAGAAGTGAGCCTGGGGCCTTTGCAATTCCAGAGGACTCTCTCACTGCAAGTCCTTGCCTGTGCTGGCTCTTTCCCTCCCCCACTACATTTGGCTAGGCAGGGCTGCGTACCATCTGCCACTCATTAATGTACCACAAGTGGTTATGTGTACCATCGGTTGAAAAGCCCTGCCTTATATGCTTTAGCCTCCAGTCCCCTAATCATCTTTGTTGCTCTTCTCTGTACTCTTTCTAGAGTCTCAACATCTTTTTTACAGCGTGGTGACCAAAACTGGATGCAGTATTCCAAGTGTGGCCTTACCAAGGCATTGTAAAGTGGTATTAACACTTCACGTGATCTTGATTCTATCCCTCTGTTAATGCAGCCTAGCACTGTGTTGGACTTTTTGGCAGCTGCAGCACACTGCTGGCTCATATTTAGGTGATTGTCCACTAGGACTCCGAGGTCCCTCTCACAGTTACTACTATTGAGCAAGGTGCCTCCTATACTATACCTGTGCATTTGGTTTTTCTTGCCTAAATGTAGAACCTTACTATTTTCACCATTGAATTTCATTTTGTTAGATAGTGCCCAGTGTTCAAGTCTGTCCAGATCCTTCTGTATCCTAAGCCTGTCTTCTGGAGTGTTGGCTATTCCTGCCATCTTGGTGTCGTCTGCAAATCTGATGAGTTCCCCATCTATCCCTTCGTCCAAATCGTTGATGAAGATGTTGAAGAGCACTGGGCCCAGAACAGAGCCCTGGGGCACCCCACTACACCCCTCCACGTAGATGCGGTTCCATTGAGGACCACGGATCCATTTGGTATATAATATATATTATATAATATATATTATGTAATATATTATATAATGTAACATATATAATACATACCATTATGTGGAGGGTGCTGATGTGAAAACCTCCTCAAAATGGATGGAGGTTTCCATCCCAAGTCCAACACCCAGAGATGGTATAGCACAGGGGTATCAAACTCGCAATGTCACATGATGTGTCGTGACGTATCACAACTTTTTCCCCCTTGCCGGCAATGGGGTGGGCGCAGTTTTGGTATGACACATCTAACCCGTGGGCTGGTAGTTTGACACCCTTGGTATAGCAGCTGGAAAGAGGGTGGGTGGATATGTATTTATGGAGATTCTGTGAAATCATCCAGATCATGCTTGTTCCAAAGGTGCTTTTCCAAAAAGCAATTGGACTTTCTTGGGTTTTTTGTCTTTGAAAACATTTCTGAAGCATTGAACAAGCTTCTTGGATGAGAAGCAAAATGTTTTCAAAGAAAAAGCAATAAAGTCCAGTTGTCTTTTGCAAAAGCACTTGTGGGTAGATATGAGAGACAGCAGCAGACATGGGAGGAGGAAAATCAAGCAGACGTGCCATGGCAGGACAGGACCCTGAATGGGATGTACCATCAATGGATAGCAGGAGTGGCTATCCATTGGGAAATCCTACCAGTGGTTGGAAGAGCTGGATTAAAACATCATGGAGGCGCTAAACATAGCATCACAAGAACGGGCACGAAGCACCAGATCCACAGAAGCAGGGGTCTACCACATTAGACAGGACCTGAAGTGCAGATTTTGCAGTGAGGCCTCAGAGACAGTCCAACACAGTGTCAAGGTGTGAATAGCATGCATTGAATGACATAACCAAATAGCTGGTAATGTGTACAGGAATATCTGTACAGTGCGTGAGCTAGAGCTAGGTCATGGGGAATAGCAGGGCTGGGATCCTATGGGACTATCAGACCCAAAAAACAGACAGTTAATGGTAAATCAAAGAGACAAAGACCAAGACAGTGGTAGTGGTAGTGATAGAAAGTGTTGAGGGAAATCAGGAAGGAGTATGAGCAACTGCTAGAGCAGGCATGTCAAACACAAGGCCCGGGGGCCGGATGCGGCCTGCAAAGTGGTTTTATGTGGCCCACGAAGCCATCCTGGAAACAGTGAGGGAACGGTCCCTGCTGCCTTGGCCCTGGCCCAGGCTGGCCGGGAGCCAATGTACAATTTTGTGGTGGCCATCTATGCTGAAACACATTCAGTCTTAGCTCCACAAGGCCGTCTAGAAACAGTGAGGAACCAGCCCCTGCCGTGTCGGCCCCATCCCCTGGGTGCATGCTGGGGAGGTGTCACCCTTTGTGAGAAATGAAGAAATGGACCATGCCTTGGTGCTTGCCCGGTCCACCCACTTCTGCCAGAGAACCTCAGATCTGTCCCACTCCTGCCCAGGTCCCACAGGCCCCCTTGATGCGAACGATGTAGAGATGGCCACGTCCACCCAGTAGGCCACACCCACTCCATCCACGCCCACCCAGTAGGCCACATCCACCCTGGTCACACCCACCCGGCCCCCCGAGGGCAACTGCAATGCTGATGCGGCCCTCAATGAAATTGAGTTTGACACCCCTTTGCTAGAGAAATACCAGGGTCTGAAGGAGGAGCTAGAGAGGATGTGGAAACTAAAGGCCAAAGTGGTCCCCGTGATGGTAGGACCGCTCAAGATTGTGACTCCTAAGCTGGGAGAGAAGGTGGTTGAAATAATCAATTTTAACAAAATTTGTTCAAAGCAAATGGCTGTTGAAATAAGCTCTGCTAGCATTTCTTTTTCTTTCTTTCTTTTTTTCCTTCTTTCTCTATTTTTTGAGGAACTGGGGAGATGATGATGGAGGTGAAGCTGATAATTCTTTTGAACTATTCAAAAAAAATAATAATCGCTGGTTGAAGCTATTCTCCCTGCTTCCACTATCAATGAAAAATGGTCTGGCCAAAGTCTTTTTTTTTTTGGCTTTTAAAACCACCTGCTAGTTAATAGGGATATATAAAGGGTGGAAAGTTTTGCACAAGCAATATTATGATAGTTAAGAACCGTAAAAGAAGACTCCACTTCAGTAAGAACTGTACAAAAAAGGCTTTCCAGCTAAGCTATAGACCAGGGGTGTCAGACTCAATTTCATTGAGGGCTGCATCAGCATTGCGGTTGCCCTTGGGGGCGGGCGGGTGGATGCGGCCTACTGGGTGGGTGTGGATGGAGTGGGTGTGGCTTACTTGGTGGGCATGGCCAGCTCTACATCGTTCGGGTCAAGGGGGCCTGTGGGGGCCTGGGCAGGAGTGGGACAGATCTGAGGGTCTCTGGCAGAAGAGGGTGGGACCAGGGCAAGCGCCAAGGCATGGTCCATTTCTTCATTCCTCACAAAGGGTGACACCTCTCCAGCATGCACCCAGGGGGCGGGGCCGACACAGCAGGAGCTGGTTCCTCGCTGTTTCTAGACAGCCTTGTGGAGCTAAGACTGAATGCATTTCAGCATGGATGGCCACTTTGCGGGCCGCATCCAGCCCCCAGGCCTTGTGTTTAGCATGTCTGCTATAGACGTAGATCTTAATGGATTTTTTTTCCTGCTTTCACTTGCCTTAACCCTGCTAAATGTTGGCTACCTTGCCTTGTCTGGGCTTATGATAGGGTTGGCCCTTTTCCCAGACAGCTACTATGCCATGAGGACAGATCAAGAAAAGCTGCAAAGCTACGCAGCACCAATCATTGAGCTTTGAGAATTGACTCATTGAAGCTACTAGTTCCTTGGGAAGAAGCCATAGGATATATCTCTTCCTGTGATTAGGGAATGGGTTGGAGATGCATGGTGATAAATATATGTAACAAATAATAATTACTACGGATTGGGATGGCTGTATAGGAATGACAGAAGCAGTCAAGGTGTGGAGGGTGACAGCCCACTGCTCCTCCAGTTTTGGATAGCAGCCAAACTAGCAGATAACTGCCATCCAGGCAAAAAATTATGATATGAATTGCCAGCAGCCAGCATAGATTTGGAAATTCATCTGGATTGCTGGCTTTCCTTTCCAATCTCTTCTTGGAGGCTTCTAGCCCAGTGGTTCTCAACCTGTGGGTCGGGACCCTATTTGGGGTCGATCGACCATTTCATGGGGGTCGCCAAGCAAGGCTGTCCGCCATTTTTTTTGTCCGCCATTTTTTCCCCTTTTCTGGCGGGTGCCTTACCTCCCTTGGGCTGGGCCAGCTGGTGGTCGGCCTGCTCCGTCTCTGCCGCTTGCCAGCTACGCCTCGGCCGGCACAGGGGGCGGAACCACGCATGCGCAGCGCTCCCGGGCAGGGAAAGTCCTTGACTTACGACCGGCTGGGTAGTCCTCAACTTACGACCGGTTTAGTCCTCGACTTACAACCGGTTTAGTCCTTGACTTACGACCGGTTGGGGTCGTGGCATTAAAAAGGTTGAGAACCACTGTTCTAGCCCTTGGAAAGCTATGGCTGGTAGATTCTTTCAAGGACTGAAATAGAAGCTTAGAGTATGTGCACTCATAGGCTGCAGAAGCAGGGGCCCAGTGATCTCGCCGATGTTGCTGAGTTTCCTCTTCCATCATCCAGAGCAGCTTAGAGACAACAGGGGTTGGAGAGTCATGTGTTCCCCAGCCTAACAATGAGCATGTCATATGCAGGTAGAGAATGCCTGCATCTGTATATAACAGTGGTGGCGAACCTATGGCACGGGTGCCAGAGGCGGCACTCAGAGCCCTCTCTGTGGGCACGCGCACCGTCGCCCCAGTCCTAGGCCTTCATCTGAGTTTTATAAAACCTTTTCGCTTTAGGCCTCCGCTGCCATGTGCAAAAAAAAAAAAAAGGTTCAATCAATCAGTCAATTTCAACTTCTCATGGGAAAAAAAAGATCTTGCAAAGTTGGAATTGATTGAACTTTTTAGTTCTACCCAGTCTGCCGTTACCACCGCAGCCACGCCCACCCAATGGGCCACACCCAGCTAATGGGCCACACCCACGCGGCACCCGACGATGCATAAGTTGGTTTTGGGTTGCAGTTTGAACACTCTATCTCTAAAAGGTTCGCCATCACTGGTATATAAGCTTTCTGTCTGGGCTTGCACAGAGGTATGTTTTGTTACTTTGCAGCACCCACATCACTGTCATTGTGATTTATTGCAAATAATCTACCAAATACCATCCTGGGGTGATTAAAAGACCTATTTCCACTCATTTCAGTTTTTCCTTACTATCCCTTGTGCAGTCCCATGGGCAAGCCAATTGTGAGAACACACACACATGTTTTGTGTCAGTCTTTTAAATAGTTTAAAAGAAATTCAGAAATGAAAAGCATTGCTAGTCGTCATCATTCATTATATAATTCTTTTATTATAGTAATGTTTTTGTAACAGTGAACATTGTTCTTTGCAATGAAGCAATAATGCAACATTCTTGAGCTAGATGAAGTGTTAAGATGTTATCTGATAGAAAATTGGTATTTTAAGTGTTTTCTGTGCCTTCCCCTCTAAGTATCGGTATGCAGTTGCAGTGCAGAGCTGGGGCTTCTCCCTAATGGTTTGAGTGTGTGTTTAGTGGGGTCAAGAGTTTCTGAACTTTGTATGTTTTTGTTTATTCCATATTTTCCCTGATTCTCCTTTGTTTATCCAATTTTCTTTCACTTTCAATCCTATTAACAATTCTAGTTTGATGTTAAATACGGCACTCCCAAGGAGTGACAGTGTGCCTGGTAAAGCATTCCATATACAGTTTTCCCATGTTTGCAATGTGTGTGTGTGTGTGTGTGTTTGTATGTATTTGTGCAATGCCTATTTTTTATTTTGCTTTTGTTTCTATTTTCCTTACATGTTTCAGTAGATTACAGGTAATCCTCAACTTACAGCCATTCATTCAGTGACCATTGGAAGATATAGCGACACTGACTGAAGGGCCTTATGACCAGTCCCTGAAGTTCTGGCTTTGTATCACCCCCATGATCAGAATCCAGGTACTTGGCAACCTGCCCACACTTATGACTACAGGATTGCCTCAACTCCTCACAGCCACCTGACTCCTTCCCCCCATTTATTCCCTTTGGCACTCAGCTCCACTCCTTTGGCATTTAGTCCCTCCTGCAGTCCATGCTCCCTGCTACCCTAGCTGACCTTTGCCAACTTCTTGGTTTTGTTACTGACCAAGCATGCCCTACCTGGCCCTTCATGAGACAGCTGCTGGTTCACGAGGCTTCCTTATCCAGGTCAAGCATGTGTTTTTTTCCTCATGAGATTTGGGGAAGAAGGCATCACATGGCCAGAAGGCGCCTCACAAAGGGCCAGGGCAGGCCTTCCTTATCAGCAGCAGAAGTAAGGAGATGGGAAAGGTCACTGGTGTGGTGGAATACAAGGCAGTAGAGGTCTCAGAGTGCAGGCTGGCAAGGGCGACTGCAGCTGAGACTGGGATAGCTGTGGTTCCCTGGGGGAGCTGTGGTTTTTGTGCGTGCTGCTGGGCCATGCTGGGGTTGGGCTTTGTGATGTGAAGAGCTTCAAATTGCACTGCAACTCAGGGGCTTCTTGCACCCCCAGAGCCGAAACTCAGGGCTGGAAGGGATCAACAGCAGAATAGGTTGGATTAGGGTGGATCCAGTTAATGACTGGTGGAATTTGGTTAATGGTGGCAATGATGAGTGAGAGGACTGCTGATGTGGTTACATGATGCCCCAAAGATGCTTTTTCCAAAAGGAACTGAACATTCTTGATTTTTTTTTTCCTTTGAAAATATTTTGCTTCTCATCCAAGAAGCTTCTTTGGTTCTTTTCAAAGAAAAAAAAAATCAAAGTTCAGTTGCCTTTTGGAAAAAGCATCTTTGGGACAATCATGACTTGGATGATTGAGAATCTCCATTGACATTGTTACATGATGTCCTGCTTTACGACCACAATATGGCTGTGCTTGAAGGGCAACCTCTTGGTTGAATCGTAACCATGATGTGAAAGTAAAAAGAGTATTGGGTTTATCTGGGCATCTGTCCCAATTGTTGGAAAGGCAGCGAGAAGAGCTTAAAGAGCAAAATCTTCTTACTTTCCAGAATTCATCCCATGAATGAAAGTGTCCCAGGATAATGTTGCAAGATCCAATCTGGGTGAGTCACCGGGACCAGAGACTGAATCTTCCGAGCTTTCGGACTCGTGCTGGGGCCCCCATCCTCAGGGAACTTCTCTCTCACCAGAATGTCTCTCTCTAGTCTAGCAGAAACACTCTGCTAGAGAGAGAGAGAGAGAGAGAGGTTCCCTGAGGATGGGGGCCCTGGCACGAGTCCGAAAGCTCGGAAGACTCAACCTCTGGTCCCAGCGATGATTCTTGCAGGATTCATCTCATTCGAATTTCATTTCTTGAAACCACGTTATTCTAGGTGGATTCCAATCTTAGAAACCTGTTTGGCTTGGAAAAAAAAGTGTTATTGGAAAATAAGGACCAGTATGGGCGATTCACTTTCTTTTACCTTTTACTTCTCTGCTCTAGTTCTCAAATGTTATGAATGTATAGTACATAAGATTTACCTTCTCTTGTCAAATATTCTACTTGCCTGTGGCTTGTTCATTTGGTTAAAACTGTGCTTCTCAATCTTGGCAATTTTAAGATATGTAAACTTTAACTCCCAGAATTCCCCAACCAGTCCACATACCTTAAAATTGCCAAGACTTAAAAAAAATGGGTTAAGACATGGGTTTAAAGCAGGCAATCCCCTTTTGAAGGCTTCAAAATTCCAAATGACTATGCTACCAAATTCCAGCATGATTTCTGTAAAATAGCAGCATAGTTATGGCAACTTTGAGGTCGAAAATATGAAAACCTCTCTACCTACTGTCACGCATTATTTTCATTCTGTTCTCCCCCCATCTCTGATGCATGCTACTTGTCTTCATGCTTGTTTGCAAATTTGTTCTACTGACTTTAGTGAAGTACAGAAAAGTACATAGACAGTCCTCGATTTACATAGGGCTTAAATCCCATTTGAAGTTATGAGGGACCTCCCCAGTGCTACTTATGACCCAGGTTCAGGGTTCCAATGGCTTTCCCTCCCCTGCAGTCATGTGATCATATTTTGGGTGCTCAGCATCCCACCCTGCATTTAGGGCCCTTTGCTGTATCCCATTGCACCTGACCCCGATTTGCAACATTATGTTTTTTTTGCTTGAAACCAGTATTTACTTCCAGTTTCCAGCAAAAATTGCCCACTGTGGACAATAGATTCACTTAATGGCTGTTGTGTTCACTTAACGACCATGGCATTCACTTTATCACCACCGTATTCGCTTTACAACTTTGGGGCTCAATTACAGTTGTATCCATACTAGGCATTTGGTGTGGAATTGCAACCCCTTGTTGATTCATTTCTATAAGGCATCCATATAACCTGTAAAACAAGTCCTTATGAAACCAATGCGATTTACTTCTGAATAAATGTATACCTTGGATGGTCTTATAGATGAAACAATGTATAATAGTTGGTTGAAACAAAAATAGAAAAGCTGAGTACCTTTTCTAGTCCCTACAATTTTAGTAATTAAGTTACTACGCTTATGTTTGTTTTAATTATACCCTTCTATACTTCTGAATCAAAATGAATATTAAACATTAGGCATGGGGGGAGGTAAATATATTTTTAAACAAGTGCTATAGTGTAAATTAGTGTAAATATAATGTATTTTTAATTAATTTAATTAGAGCCTTGCTAATTAAATTTTGCTCTAAGTGAGTTTTAGTTTGGTCTTAGATAGGAAAGCCAGCTGGGTGATTTTGGGCCAGATACCCCCTCCTTCAGCACAACTTACCTCACAGGTTTGTTGTAGGAAGACAGGCGGAGGAAAGAGTATTAGTATGTTCATCACTTTAACTTATTTATAAAAATAATAAAGTGAGGGTACAGATAAATTAAAAATAAAGTAAAAATAATTGATTTGGATTTTTATGTGGCTGTAAAGACAAATTACATTTTTACTATTAAACCTGCTAATGTGTGATGGAGCAAAGCAGGTTTGTGTATAGAAAAAGCACAATGCCTTCTAAAGTGTGTGGGAACTTAATTGCAATTCTACTTGCAGGGGAAGAGCCATTATTAAATGACCTTAAGAGCTTGTCTCCTAGAAGCTCCTTTGGGAACTGTGGGTTTAATGGCATCCAAATATTGTAATTTATATAACAGAAAGTCAGACTCTGCAAGGATGAGCGAAAAGAAAAAATACAGGTACTCCTCAACCTGCAACAGTTCGCTTAATGACCGTTCAAAGTTACAACGGCACTGAAAAATGCGACTTATGACTGTTTTTCACAGTCACATGATCAAAATTCAGATGCTTGATAACTGGTTCATATTTATGACTGTTGCTGTACCTCAAGGTTATGGGATCCCCTTTTGCGAACTTCTGACAAGAAAAGTCAGTGAGGAAGCCAGGTTCACTTAACAACTGAGTTTCTAACTTATCAACTGCAGTGATTCCCTTAACAGTTGTGGCAAGGTTGTAAAACAGGGCAAAACTCACTTAACAAATGTCTTCACTTAGCAACAGAAATTTTGGGCTCAATTGTGGTCGTAAGTCGAGGACTATCTGTATGTGGAAACCACCAGAAACTCAAGTGGGAGATAGTGCTCCTTGGTTCTTAGATAATACCACATACTATACGTAAAGACTCTGAATGGAAGTCAGGAAGCAGGAAAATAGGATGGAGGTTAATATAAATTGCAGAGAAAGCAACAGGGCTGCATAAATAAATAAATGGCATACCTCATATGTGTACACTTCTCTATCATGTGCTTCTGCCAAAATAGAAAGTATCTGCCAGGGAGTTACCCATTTGCACTTTCCAAGATATAAATAGAAAAATTTATTGCACTTTTTCAGATATAAACTCGTACGTGCATGGAAGGAGGCACACCATAATCCAGAAAGGAACCCATTATACGTTTTGGTAGAGGTTTTTGCTTTGTAGGGCCAAAAAGAAGTCGTTAGCTGGCTAGTGGATCTGTAGATCCAGAGGTCTGTAAGCCTGAACATTGGGAATGAAGGGAATAATAATTATATAAGTGAAAGAAAAAGAGAGCAGTCCTACAGCAGCAAAGGTCAGGCTGATGGTCTCCTTTTATAGAGCATTGAGGTATTTCAGGATCTCAACTGTGGAGCCTTAGACAAGCTGATGGCAGGTATGTAGTACTTTATCAGAATTTCCGTACTGCCTCCCATCTTAGGTTTTTCTGAAGCCTAAAGCACTTTCACAAAACTCTTTTTGGTAACCATGTTATGCAAGAGATGCTCCTGCTTTAGCAGTAGAGGTAGACTACAGTTCACTTGAACTTATAACAGCACTGAAAAAAAGGTGACTTATGATCTTTTTCACACTTACGACCATTGCAGCATCCCCATGGTCACATGATCAAAATCCAGATGCTTGGCAACGGACTCATATTTATGACAATTGCAGTGTTTTGGGTTCATGTGATCAACTTTTACGACCTTCTGACAAGCCAAGTCAATGGGGGAGCCAGATTCACTTAAAAATCATATTAACAGCTGTAGTGATTCACTTAACAATTGTGGCAGGAAAAGTTGAAAAATGGGGCAAAATTCACTTAGCAACTATCTTGCTTAACAATTTTGGGCTCAAGTGTGGTCATATGTTGAGGACTACCTGTATGTGAAGAATCCCTTGGATTTTGGGGGTGGATTGGCCTCTTAACACTGAGCTTAAGAACAGATATTACCAGCAGCACATTAGAAAAGCAAGCATAAATTCTGACTTGGTTTGGATAAAGGCAAGCTGGTTAGGGTTATTTGCCCTTTAACCAAGTGTCATCTGCTTTGACTGGCAGGGCTTCTCCAAAACCCAGCCCTTTGTTCCCTCCATTTCCTTCTACCTGATTATTTAGCCCAGGACCAGCCAGTGTCTTCTGCATCCTGGAGAACACATTTCTTTTAAAAACAAAATTTGGTCTTCAAGGGCTAGAAGGGAATGTGGTGATGATAGTGGCATTTCTGGGAAAGGGTCGCAAGACAAAACAAAGTGTGGGGTGGCGGGTTTCAAAGGTTGTCCATGCTCGATTTAACCAGAGAAGCCAGGAATTGATGGTTCTTCAGTAGCCATGCTTCTTCTGCCAAGTTCCTTGATTAAGGAACTCTTCACTAAGTGCTTTAGAAGCAAGATGAAAGAACTGTCTAAAATCTAGAAACTACACAAGGGAGGAATTCCACTTTCTTAGTAGACATTCTATTGTTTGGCCATAGGAGTTGGCATCCCTGATACCTCTTCAAAAGAAAGGCACTGGTTTACCATAGATAGGAAAAATTGTTCCTGCAAAGTTGAGGCAGCTAGAACATACAACATACCAAAACACCCACAGCCCTGCCGTGCTTAAGCTTACGCACTAGCTGGAGATTACTGCTTCTATCAGATGTTGCTGAAACTAATAAATACTTGAAGGGATATAGGCATTCTGGTTTTACACTAGAGTCCCAGCTCTTTCAATAACCCACTGTTAAAAAGGCACAGAAGGGTGTTTTACATTGGCATCAGCATTGCAACAGCAGTTGCTAAGTTTAAGAGAGGGAGAAAAATGGCCATTTGTGGCAGGGAGAAATGGGTTAGAACTTTTTTTTTCTCACTTATTGATCCCTAATTCCAATCAGCTCTCCTTTGGTAGCTGCATTCAGCTGGCTTAAAAATCTGCTGAATGGATCCTATACCACTTAAGGTAAGCTGTGCAACCAAACATTTGCACAGAACCGATGGAGCCAGAACGTAGGGAGGCCATTTTCATAGAGAGTACCAGGCTGAATAAGGCTGCAGTGGTTCAAAGAAGACAACATTTTCTGTCTTTTGCTTCAGATTACGACACCACACCCTTGAAACCTGGTGACCAAGGGAACAAAGTTCATCTCTTTTCTGCGTGGCCAGCTGGTGCAAGTAAGTTGGTAGATGTTGTTTTACACATTGAATCAATCTTTATTGCATGTGATAATATAGTGAGAAGTCTCCACTTTCAGTTTCATGTTTCAAATGATATAAGTGACATGAGAGTTGAGAGAATGAGCTCCAAATAAAGGATGAGAGAGGGATTTGATGTTTAGAACATTTGGATCCAGCTGTGGATTAGGAAATGGGGTTTGAGAGGTACTACCTGCCCAAGACATTTTGTTTGTCTGGCACCGAACAGCAAATTCTGTCCAGCCCCCATCAAAATGTATTGTTATTATTATTATTTATTAAATGAATTTGTTGTCCCAGAAGGCATCAGCCAATTTGTCCTATTAAAGTCTGTGGTCATGAACCTTAACTGCTTTTGTAAGAACTCTTCTGATATATATTTTTTGTATAACTTGGGATATAAGCAAAATGTAGTATGATTTTCATTAAAATCTCTTTATGATTTCATACCATGGGAAAGAATATAGTTCAGGTAATCTTCAGCTTACAACTGTTCATTTAGCGACTGTTTGAAGTTACAATAGCACTGAAAAAAGTGATTTATGACAGTTTTTCCACACTTATGACCATTCAAGTATCCCCATGGTCATGTGATCAAAATTCAGATGCCAAGTGACTTACATTTATGACGGTCGCCGTGTCTTGGGGCCATGTGATCACCTTTTGTGACCTTCTGGCAAGCAAAGTCAATGGGGAAGCCAGATTCCCTTCACAAGTGCAATGATTCACATAACAACTGTGACAAGAAAGATGGTAAAATGGGGCAAACTTCATGTAACAACTGTCTCGCTTAACAACAGAAATTTTGGGCTCAGTTGTGGTTGTAAGTTGAGGACTGCCTGAATAAAACCAGCGAGTTACCCTTGGCATTTGTAAAGACAATCCCACAAGGTTTTTTTTTTTTCTCCATCTCCAGCATGAAAAATGTGCCAATATCAAATAATTCCTCACTGCTTTTTTATTTAAGATCTGGGATCTCAAGACAGCTACTTCATTCTGTGTGAAATGCTCATGCCAGGGCCGGTTTTGCTTATGAAGTGGGGCAAGCAGCACAGAACCAAGCAGAACTCAACTTTTTTAAAGTTTCGGAGCTTTGTTGTTTAAAGTAGAATTCTTCAGTTCTTATTCTGCGTTCTGATAGTTTTGAGTCCTGTTCCATTCAGTGCTATATTTTTCTGCACAATAGCTGCATTGTCCGTGTGACACCTGCCAAACTGGATGCAGCAGGGCCAGAAGAGGCTGAAGAAGGCTGGAGCCTTTCCAACAGCAGCCATCCCCCACTTCTTCTCAGTAAAGAACCAGCTACATCTAACTCAACCTCCAGCCAGTTCCAGAATCAGCATGATGCCTCCACTCTCACCGGTGAGTATTATTCTACTACCTGAAGACTAAGTTCAGTTAATCTCATGAATAATGAATACCTGTCTGCACCGTAGGACAATGGAGTTTGGTAGTGATTTCTTCTTCTTAGGGAATGCTGGGAGCTGTAATCCAGCAAATGTGACTTTCATTAAACTCCCAAGAATTCCCGAGATTCTTCTTCCCAAGAAAAAGCTCTAGGGAATTAACCCTGCAAGGTCAGTATCAAGTTGTGGTATGTAGAAGTGCCCTAAACATGAATAATCTGTATCATCGTATGTTGCAGAACAATTCCTAGGAGCCCCAACTAGCCTGAAGACTGCTGGTGATTGTTAGCAATATTAGTTGGAAGGGACCTTAGAGATCCAGCCCCCTGTTGGAGCAGGACACCCTATACCAGGGTTCCCCAACCCCTGGTCCATAGACCAGCATCAGGCTGCGGCATGCCAGCAACTGGGCCGCACAAACAAGCAAAGCCCCATCTGTGGGATGCAGGCAGCACACAAACTCATGCAGGGTTAATTCTTCTGGGTCCCTGGTGCCCAAAAGGTTGGGGACTTCTGCCCTATACCATTTCAAACAAGTGGTTGTCCAATCTCTTCTTAAAAGCCTTCAGCAATGGGTTACCCATGACTTCTAAAAGCAAGGCACTCCACTGGTTCATTGTTCTCACCATTAGGAAATTTCTCTTTAGTTGCTTAGTTGCTTCTCCCATTGATTAGTTTCCATCTATTATTTTTTTGTCTTGCCTTCTGGTGCTTTGAAAAAAAGATTATCCCCCTCATCTTTGCGGTAGCTCCTCAAATATTGGAATCTATTGCTATCATGTCTTCCCTAGTCCTTCTTTTCAACTAGACTAGACACACCCAATTCCTGCAACGGTTCTTCATAAAGTTTAGCCTCCAGCCCTCTAATCATTCTTGCTACTCTTCCCTGCACTCTTTCCAGTGTCTCAACATCTTTTTATATAGGTAGTCCCCGAGTTACGAGCGTTCACTTAACACTCGTTCAAAGTTACATGATCAGCGCCCCCTAGTGTTTATGAGCAAATTACGACTATTGCAGCACCATAGCAGTCATTCGCCCTTACAAGCGACCGCAAAGACTCTGCAGTATTCACCCTATTCCCTCCCCACTCCTCACAACTGCTTCCCCTTCCCTTCCTGCCATGCCAGAGTCACTTACCTTGCAAAATCTGTCTCCTCTCCGCCGCGGTTTCTTTACCTTTGAGGGAGAGGAGAAAAGCTTGCAAATGCTTTTCGTGCTGACAATGGAAAGTCCTGAGTGCCATAATATTGCACGAGTTCAAACACCCATTTTTTTGCAAAAGAGATCATGGTCCCCAGAAGCTTCTATTCTCTGGGGGGGGGGGAAAGTGTTTGCTTCATTTGTATGCCTATGGGGCAAAGCGTGGAATTGGAGTCAGCTGGGTGCAGAAACCAATACTGTCCGTGGCCCGGCTGAGTGGCTCACTTGCGTGCGCCGGACTTAGTTTGAGAGCAGGAACGAAGTCTTCAAATGAGTGGGGAGGCATTGCGGGGCCAGGTACTTTGCACCCGCATCCAAGCTGGCACCAATGGCAACCACCTGAACGGCCATGATCCCCCTCTGCAGCCAGCCAGCCCGACCTAGTCCTCGCCTGGCTGGCTGGCTGGCACAAATCCTCCCCACTCTCCTCCTCCTTGTCCTCCTCACTCAAGCGGTGGCAGGAGCTTGGGTTTCTCGGCTCCTCCTGAGTGTAGGAAAGTGGAGGCACAGCAGCAAGATTGCTCTCAAACAATAAGACCTGGGTGCGCTGCTTGCTTGTATGCGCCGGCCTTATTGAGAACAATCCTGCTGCTGTGCCTCTGCTTTCCTCCACTCAGATGGAGCAGAGAAACCCAAGCCTCTGCCACTAATAAACTTCTTATCCAAAGGGAGACTTTGGGGAAACTGGATTCTCCCTCTGTGAGCAAATGGGGCGGTTCAGAACAAAGCAAATTCGCTGATGGTTTCAAATCACAAGAAGATAGATTCTAATTGAACATTAGGAAGCTTTTTTTTTCTAATAAGAGTTCAGTAGTGAAAATGAAACTCAATTATCCAGAGAGTGAAAGAACATCCTTCAGGAGCTAAACAGGACAGTGACCTGGTGGAGATACTGTTAATAAGAATTCTGTGTGAGAGGGGTGCATTTTGTCCCTCACTTCACTCCCCTTTTGTGAAACTATGGTTGAACTCCTGGTCACCCCAGGTTTTCATGTGCCTAACATTGAAGACTGCAAAGTCCCCATATTGTTTTATGCAGACCATGCTGCATTTATTTCTTGTATACTTCTTGGCCTTAAAGGTGCAACGAGAACTACAGATAATCCTTGACTTACAATCATTTGTTTAGTAACCATTCAAAGTTACAACAGCACTGAAAAAAATAACTTATGACCAGTCCTCACACTTATGTCCATAGCAGCATCCCCACAGTGATTTAATCAGACTTTGGGTGCTTGGCAATCGGCGTGACTTTATGATCGTTGCAGCATCCTAGGATTGTTATCTGCAACTTTCCTAGGGAGCTTTTGACAAGCAAAGACAATGGGGAAAGCCAGATTTGCTTAATGACCATATGATTCACTTAACAACTGTAGTAATGTGCTTAAAAACCATGGCAAACAGATCATAAAATGGGGGCATGGTTCGCTTAGCAATGAAAAATTTGGGCTCAATTGGGGTCATAAGTCAAGGACTATCTGTATTACACATTAACATAATCAAAACAGGCTGGAAATACATTGCCAGAAATATTATTGTGTGGTTTTTTCCAAAAAGCCAAATTAACAAATATAAGTAATTGACCAGAACATGTACACCCCTTTAAATATTTAAAAGTAATTTTTCATGATCCTAGAAATCTTATAATGTATAGATGAAGCAAATGGCAGCCTATCAAAAGTTTTGGGGTTGTTTTTTTTTACTTCAAAAGAGGTGAACTACTACCTCTCCAGCATTAAGGGTTTTTGAAGGTAAAACACTGGACAAAATATTTTATGTAGCTCAAGTTGGCCCGTAGAAGAAGAAAAACGTCCTAGAAGCCAGTGACACAAGCCAAGTTTTAAAGGTTTTCCTTTGCTACAGGTAATATCCTCAACTTATACCAGGCATGTCCAAAGTCCGGCCCGCGGGCCATTTGCGGCCCGCGGCCCGGTTTAATCCGGCCCTCGAACAGCCCTCCCTGCTCTATGTAAATGCGGCCCTCCCACAGCCCTCCGGCAAGTCCCATGAGAGAGAGAGAGACAGAGACAGAGACAGAGGCACTTGCACTTGCACTTCTGTCTCTCTCTCTCTCTCTCTCTC
>NW_015386388.1:5301354-5302507 GCF_001527695.2 Protobothrops mucrosquamatus
GAACCAGCCACATGTCTCCCCGTGCTGGGCGGCAGTCATGGCTGGTGCGGCGGCCAGCGGGAGCATCGCTCCCCGGGAAGCCGAACCGGCCACATGTCTCCCCAGCCCGGGCCGGACGGCAGTCAGGCATGAAGCTCGCCTGGCTGCCGCAGGGCTCTCCGCCGCCCGGCCCCACCTCGGCCCCATTGGTGGCACCTTCCTCGGGCACTTTCAGGGAGCCGCCGCTGCTGCCCTCGTTGCTGCAGGAGAAGGAGACCTTGGGATGCGAGGGCGGCGGGGCTGGCGGCGATCGGGACCCCCCCTCGTCGGCACTCCCCGTTGCCGGCGCGGCCTCCCATGTGCACCCGGCCTTGGCGCCCTCCTCCTAAGACGGCGAAGTGGCTGAGGATGCGGTGGGGGCGGCGGCCGGGCCAGGGGCGGCGACGGGGACCCTGACAATGCTGCAGTGGCTGCCACCAGAGCCGCTGCCTCCCGTCCTGCTCCCCCTCCCTGCCCGTTTGGCTGAGGACGCAATGGGGCCGCCGCCACTGGAGCTGCTGCCTCCCGTCCTGTTCCCCCTCCCTGCCCCTCCCTGCTTGTTCGGCTGAAGAAGCGATGGGGGGGCGGCCAGGAGCTTCTACCTTCCGTCCTGCTCTCCCCGCCCGTTCGGCGCCATCTGCCTTTCATTCTCTCTCTCTCTCCTAACCTGGAGGGAGAGGGAGAGAGAGAAAGAGGAAAGAAAGAGAAGAGAAAGAGAGGAGAGAGGGAAAGAGAAAAAGTGGAAAGAGAAAGAGGAAAGAGAGAGAGAAAGTTAGAGGAAAGAGAGGAAGAGAAGAGAAAGAGGAAAAAAAGAAAAAGAAAAGAGAGAAAAAGAGAAAAAGAGGAAAGAGAGAAAGAAGAGAAATAGAGGAAAGAGGAAAGAGAAAGAGAGGAAAGAGGGAAAGAGAAAGAGGAAAGAAAGAGAGAAAGAAAGGCAAGAGAGAAAGAGGAAAGAAAGAGAGGAAAGAGAGGAAGAGAAGAGAAAGAGGAAAAAAGAAAAAGAAAAGAGAGAAAAAGAGGAAAGAGAGAAAGAAAGCGAGGGGGAGAGGAAAGAGAAAAAGAGGAAACAAAAAAGATTGAGAAAAGAGAGAGAGGAAAGAAAGAGGAAAGAGAAGAGAAAGAGGAAAGAGAAATA
>NW_015386388.1:5303166-5347872 GCF_001527695.2 Protobothrops mucrosquamatus
GAAATAAAGGAAAGAGAGGAAAGAGAGAAAGGAAAGAGAAAGGAAGGAAAGAGGAAAGAGAAGAAAAGAGGAAAGAAAGGAGAAAGAGAGGAAAGAGAAAGTTAGAGGAAAGAGAAAGAGAGAAAGAGGAAAGAGAAAGAGAGAGAGGAAAGAGAAAGAGGGGGAGAGGAAAGAGAAAGAGAGAGGGGGGAGAGGAAAGAGAAAGGAAAGAGAGAGAGGGAGAAAGAGGAAAGAGAGGGAGAGGAAAGAGGCATAAAATAATTCATTTGCATTTAATTGTAATGGTTCAAAGAATGTTTGGAAAAATGTTCGGCCCTCCAGCACGTTCACTTCATCCAATCTGGCCCTCTTTGAAAAAAGTTTGGACACCCCTGACTTATACCCATTGATTTAGTGACCATTCATAGTTACACAATGGCATTGAAAAAATTGACTTTTTCACACTTGCAACCCTTACAGGATCCCCATGATCACTTGATCAAAATTCAGACACTTGGCAACTGGCATGTATTCATGACGGTTGCCAATGTTCCCAAGGATCATGTGATCCCCTTTTGCAACCTTCTGGCAAGCAAAGTCAGTGGGGAAGCCAGATTCACTTAACAACTGTGTTACTGACTTAACAACTGCAGTGACTCACTTAACAGCAAAGCAAAGTTCACTTAACTGTCTCGCTTAGCAGCAGAAATGTTGGGGTCAATTGTGGACATAAATTGAGGAATAATTGTATATAGTAGCCAAAGTTATTTTTGTAGCAGCTAAAATAAGCAATGATTAACATCAAATGTAACTTCATAATCATTCAATTCGTTCAATTTTTTTTTATGTTATGTGGTTATTTCTATTGCCGATCTTTGACTGTAAATAAGACATTTGGCTGATTTATGCTACTCCTACATCACCAATTGCCAAAGTCCCTGGATTACTAGAGGTCAAGGCCTATATTTTGAAGCATGCTTATAAGCCAAGGATCCCTCTATTGAGGGGCTGAAAGGTTAAAAAAAAGGGGGGGGGAGGGAGCTTGAAAGAAGAAAGAACAATTTGGTGCCAAACCAATGGCAGCAGTCCTTTTAAAACATATATTTCCTGCTAGTACCTCAGCAATGTATATTAACATTTATCAAGACAGACAAGACCTGCTGTATTTATCTTGAATATTAGGGTCAGAGATAAGGATAATTTGTATAAAGTTTGTGTCAGAACTGCAGTCTTGGTCGGGCATTTCCTGGTTCAGAGTTTATTTAGCTTTTATGTTACATCATTCTTTGAGGATACTGAGTTAAGTACTAATAAGGAAATGAAATAGTATATTGTTTTATAACATACTATACAACCTTTCTGCCTAACTCTCTGCCATCTTTAGCCTAGATTCTTTTTCTCGTGGACTCAAACTTAATATGTATCATATTCATATAAATGATTGTAGATAAAATTACAATCACAAACCTCCTGGTTCACTAAACTGATGAATTTTGTAAGAAGCTGTGGCCTTCCTGTCTCTTGTGTAACAGAGGAAAGATCTAAAAAAAGAGCTGCCCAAAGAATTAAGGATATAGAAGCACAAAATGACATAGCTATCTTTAGTAAGGTGGGCAGCTTGACATGTCTGAGCAAATACAGATACAAATACTTTTCAAGCAGACAGCTGTTTGAAGTTATACCTGCCAAAACATCTTAGGGAGATAGTTACGCGAGTGAGATTTGAACAGCTTGACACAATGGTCAGATATGGGAGATCCCACTCTATACCCTATAAAACAGAGGTCCCAAATCTTTTGGGCACCAGGGACTGGTTCCGTGGAGAAAGGTTTTTTCACAGACTGAAGGGTGCGTGGTTTTGTGTGCTGCCTGCATCCCACGGATGGGGCTTTGCTTGTTTGTACGGACCGACTGCTGGCATCCGCGGCCCGGTACTAGTCCACAGACCGGGGATTGGGGACCCCTGCTATAAAAGAAGACTCTGCATCTGTGGAGCGGCAGAGATCGAGGACCTGGCTTACATCCTATTTGATTGCTGCCTGTATAAGAGGGTGAGAGACAGGTACCTTGGCCTATACACTGAACGAATGACCCATTGGGATCCCCATATCAAAATAACTTAACTTATGTGTGGCCAGAATTTGAAAATCACATTTAATACAGCACAGTACCTGAGCAAAATGGTTCGGTTGAGATTGGCATATATGAGACTGTGTGGGGTAGATTGTAGACGTGATAGTGAAATATAATTTTATCATGTTTTATTTATCTACATATTAAATTACTGTATTTTATTCCTATTCAATTTTAAATTATTTTTATCACATTTTAGTAATAAAGTGTGTTTGGAACTCTGCACCTTGGTATGGCCCATGGGCTAATCAATAAAGCAATTAATTAATTAATTGATGCACTGTAAATTTGGTTCATCCACACTATTGGTTTTTAATGGTCTTTGGGAAAGGATAATGGGTGGAATTTCAAAATGTATTAATCACTGCTAGTTCTGCAATATATAATAGGAACAGTTTAAGGATAGCTACATAGTGCACAGAAATTTTCTTGAGGGTGATACACAATTTATGAGAATCTTGCTATTTGTTTTGCTCATGTAGGGTAAGTAGAAGAAATGTTTAGTCCATTTTGAAGAGGAACCAATTTACAAGTTTGGGCAATGCTTGTGGGATTGCTAAAAACCAAAGCATCCTAAATTAAACTTCTGGCATTTCAATGCGTGGTTGAGAACTTTCTCCTTGTGGATACAATCTGACTTGAAGTTTAAAAACATGGAAGGCAATAATTACAGCTTACTAACTTACTAATTACAGTAAATTAGTAGGTGAAAATAAATTGAAGCCACACAGAATCTTGTGGCAATTATTTATTGGCAAAAAAATTTGGACAACAGTCTCTGGGCTTTTATGAATTGTAATCTGTAAAAGCTTATGCTTATGAAGTTGTATTTAGGATGCTATAAAATTCTTTATTATTATTACTATAAATATGGCTAGGCTCAGGAAACCCCAAAAAAGGCTGTCAAATGCAAAATCATCTCCTTTTCCTTGAATATTCTTTTTTATTTCATTGTTACTTAGGTGCCAACAAACAGGAGTTGATTCCTGATAACTTACAGAGTGTCCTAGCAACTTTATAATTTCATTCTCCTACAAAGTGGTTTGTGTTTTTGTGTGGGCATAGTAGTTGTTAACATCTCAACTAGCTCCCCTAAAGTATAAATTTCATAGATTGTACACTCTCTATAGAGAAACTCAGTAATCTACAATCTATTACTATCTATCTATAGCAATCTGTCACATTTCTGCCTCTCACTGGCAAATAATAAAGAGTTTTCTGGAAAAAAAAGAGGGATCAAGTTGGTCTAAAGGCATGGAGTTTACCCAAAGGTATTCCAAAAATTAAGTTCTAATAAGATTTATATGACAAGTCAACATGGGCCATTCTCTTTCACAAAAAGGTTCCTCTAGATCTGTATTTTTGACCCTGACTACTTTAAGATGGATGGACTTCAACTCTTAGAATTCCATTGACAGCATTCTGGGGATTTGAGGTTCACATGTTTTAAAGTTGCCAAGGTTGGGAACACAGATTTTGGGTGTAATCTTTGAGTGCAACAAGTACAAACCTGACGTCTCCACAAGATTGCAGTATGCCACTCCCAGGAAGCAGTTTGATAGCCAACTTTGAATTGAAATGAAACAACTTGCACCTGATTGGAGCCAATTACAAAATGTTTCTAATTGCTTTGTGGTTAGTGCTGGATGAGGTTGAGCTGACCTTGCATTTAGCTTCTAGCAAGGGGATAGGTATGCTTAGTTGGTATTGTCCTAGCAACTACTCGTTCTTCATTTCTGTCATCATCTCCTGAGCTACAATATTATCATACAATCGTACAATCTACAATCATAAAATGGTAACAAAGAATAGAATGGAATTTTGAAGCTATCGACTCCAATCCCCCAATACTACAAGGAATGCAGAAGGGGAAGATTTTGCCTCTGCTGCATACATTCTTTTCTCCAGGGGCCAGACTGACTCAAATTTTTCCCATAGGATTTGTTTTTCATATCCTCGGATCATTTCCTTCCTTTATTCAGATTTCCAAAGAATATAGAGAGCCAATAATGGTAACCTCTTATTCTTTGTGTCAAATGCTCTGTAGAATAAGAAGTATTTCATATATTCACCACCAAGAACATAATCTTACAAGATAGAACTACTGCCATCACAACTAAATGCTCTGTAAACCCACATCTTACTGACCTGTCAATACTGACTGGAAAGTTGGTCTAACATAACTGGCAGTTGCCAGGCAGCTGCCTTGAAGCTAAAATGTGAGGCAATTTACTTTCTTGGGAGCTAAATAGCCTTTAAGAAACCATTTAAAGGATGCTTGGTGTATGTTTATTTTATCCCGCTATTGTTTCTGGCCCCACTTTTAAAAGAATACCAAATTCTGCCAACCCAGTTTGTCAGAAATTAGGTATATATACACACAATATATAGGAATGTCTGTGGAGATTCTCAGTCATCCAGGTTACAGTTGTCTCAAAGGTGCTTTTTCAAAAGGCAACTGGACTGTTTTTCCCTGAGTTTTTCTCTCAGAGAAAAAAACAGTCGAATTCCCTTTTGAAAAAGTACCTTTGCAATAACCGAGAAAACCTCTATTCTTGCTATGTTTATTTGCCCATGAAAATCCACAAGGTGGCGGCAGAGTTCTTTTTTTGCAAGAGCATTGCTTAGACCAGTTTTTTTCCAACTTTGACAATATTAAGATGTGTGGACTTCAACTCCCAGAATTCCCCAGTGAACATGAGAATGGAATTCTACATATCTTAGTGTTGCCAAGGTTGAGAAACACTGGACTAGATTGTTCAATGATATTTGTGGGATGAGCAGAGAAACAGAAATAAATTTTCCATGGAGAGAGAGAGAGAGAGAGAGTTAAGTTAAAATATTTTAAAAGAGTTGTGTAGCTATTTGCACATAAGACACCCCTCTGGTTTTAAATAAAATTTTCACTGATGTGAACCACTTCTAATGGTTTTATATCCGTGTCTATATACTTTTCATGGCAACAGTATACAAGGAGCTTCATGGATTTTATCTGAAAAATAATAAAATTAATAATAGGTAGATATAGTACAAGTAATCCTTGATGTACAACCATTCATTTAGTGACCATTCAGAGTTACAACAGCAACTCAGTCCAACAATAAAGTGATTTATGACTATTCCTTGTACTAAAACCATCACAGCACCCCTATCGTTACAGGATCAAAATTTGCACACTTGGCAACCAGCATGTACATGTATGTATGCCTGTAGGTAGGCATGTAGCAGTGTCCTTGAGTCACGCAATCACTATTTGCAGTTTTCAAACCAGCTTCCAACAGGCAAAGTGAATGGGAAAATCAGATTTACTTGACGACTACGTGATTCACTTAACAACCCAGTGATTTGCTTAACAATCATGACAAAAATGGTCGTAAAATCAGACTAGACCCATTTAACAAACACTTTGATTAGCGATGGAAATTCTGGTCCTAATTGTCGCCTTAAGTCAAGGAATAAGGGCAGTTCAAATCCCTTTGTTGTAAGTTGTCCTGTTTATTTTTTTTTAAAAATGATTCAACAGCTTAAGAGAGCAAATCACTCATTTTAAGGGAACGCGTTTTTGATTTCCCATTATAATGTTTGGCAAAATGTCTTATAATGTACTTTAAAATAAGTTAGAGTTGCATAATCTTGTGGCCAAACCCTTGTTCACTTAATGTGACCAAATCACTTTGAAGATACAATATACAGTAATTTTACTAGGCCTGCAAGCAATATAGTATAAACTAGCTTCCAGCAAAGCATCATCAGCTTGCCAGGCAGACATGATCAAAAGCAGAAGATTGCTCAATGCCCCAAAGTGGAAGGATGCCTCGATTCCCACCATGGACGAATGGTTACAAAAGCTGATGGAATTAGCAGAAATTAACTGTGCTGAAAAGAACTTAAGTACTTTTGTTTCTACTTAGAAACCACTTCTGGACTTGTGCCTGAGGTGGGAAAAAATGATATCATGATTTTGGGTTTTACCGATTAGACTGATTTGCTGATACAGAAATGGCTAATGCATACTATAGAAATGTAAAAAGTTGAGATTCGATTTTAACGTCTGAATTTACTGCAACAGAGAGTTGGAAGTCAATGCCTTTTGTTTCTTCCCCTCCCTTTCTTCACCCCTTTTTTGTTTTCCGTTATTCTACTATTGTCCCTTACTATTTGCTTTTGTATTTTCACATCATTTTATGATATAAATAAATAAAACTAATATATATGGGGGGAATCTCATAGGTTTTATAGTGAATGCATCTCATCTGACGAGGGGTACCTTTTATCACTAGAGTAACTTACATCTATTGTCAATCTTTAATTTTCTTGCCTTTAGTGTATTGCAAAATTTGAAATCGGCTTAGTTTCCCCAACATTCAAATCATAGTATAAATAGCACACCGGCTGAAATGGCGCAATATGGTAAATTGCAATCGAGAAAAGCTTGTGATATTCTATAGCTAGGTACATCTTACAGACAATTCAGCTTCTTGAGACCAAAGGGCTTGCCTCATTTTCCCCTTTGCTAATCAAACCATCTCCCTTTGTCTCTCCTCATATTTTGTCATCAGATTTCTGCAACAGCAGCAATCTGCCCGAAGTGGAAATCATCAGCCTTCTGGGGGAACAACTGCCCTTGTATAAACTCCGGGCAGACACAGTATTTGGATATGACCACAAAGATTGGATTCAGACACCCCTGGTCTCATCTGATGCTGCTGATGCCCTCACATTCAAACAGGTCGACGAGACCCTGAAATACTTCTGTAAGTAACGTCTGGGGAGAAGTCAAATCGATCCATGAGTATAACAATAATTCTTAGTTTTTAAATTTCTTTTTGACTCCTTAGAGTAGGGTATATATGCTATTTTGGAAAATTACAGTAACTTTATGAGGTAAGTTGTTATTATAGGTGTGGTGCAAAAGGAGAAGCTGGGTGTCAGCTGTGAGATAGTGATCTGATTGCAGTTGGGTCTAGGAAATTCTGAAAGAACTGAGATGAGGCTTCAGTAAAATAATTCCCACTTCCTAACAGCTATCCTATTATGTTGCTCCTAGTGGTATATGTCTACACCACTGCAGAACTCAACTGCTGGGCTTTTGACTTTGTGGATCACATGGTATATCTTTCTTACTCATGAAAATTTAAGCATTTTTACAGTACTCAGAAGGGCTAGCTCCTTGCCAATCCTTTTTTTATTTAATTAAGCTACCTTAAAAAAAAAGTAGTCATTTGTGATAAAGGAACAAGAAATGTTCCCGAGGATTGTTATTTTGAGAATCTGTAAAAAGAACAAAAGAAAGACCTGATTTTTCACAAGGTGAGGTGAGACTGATACCACTGCATTGTATATGTTTCTGTGGAAATAATTCCCACTGGGTTCAGGAGAGTTTAGGAAGTTATCTTAGTTCCTAAATCTTTCTTAGGACTCAGTGTGTCCATTATGCTATTTTTCAAAGCATAGTTATAAATCTCAACCAAGATAATCCAGTTGGACAGACTCATCAACAATGAACTTCCTAAAAGTCAAGTAGCTTTGAAGGTGCTGTGGATTTTTATGGGGCAAATACTGTCGTGAGAACTTATTAACCTCCTTTGTTCGGTTCTGGATTGCCCATCTGCTGAGCCTGCATAAATACACTGAATCATAATCACTAGGTTTGAATTGCACACGAAGCCGCAAAAAACTAATCATTTCTGATGTGGTCAGCAAACCATTACCGCCACCTCTGCCCTGCTGCTTTGTGAACTTTTTACCTGGTTTTGTTTTGATTTTACCCTCTGAGTGCTTGGTACATTTAGGAAGATGCTTTCCAGTGAATTAAACCTTTGAGCTGTTGTTTAGTCCAGAGTGATCTTTGTGTGGAATGAAGAGGTCAGGGCAGTTTCTAATTTGCGTTATTTGAAATTTTCCAGCTTCTTCAGAGATGAGCAATATTATGTTGTGTATTATTTTTACAATGTTTTAAAATCATTTTATATTTTACTAAATATGTTTATGTATGTGTGAATCTATATATATTTCTTTTATCCCTTATATTCTATAATGTATACAGACATACAGTGTGTGTGTGTGTGTGTGTGTGTGTGTGTGTGTGTGTGTGAGAGAGAGAGAGAGAGAGAGAGAGAGAGAGAGAGTGTGTGTAAAATCTCCTTTATCCAATCTATCCTGTAATGACAATACATATGGAAACAGAACCCAGGATTAACCCCCCCACACACACACAAACACACAAAGCATCTGCTCTGCTGTCCTTAAGCCTAGCACTACTGGTCTCTTGTCTCTTCATCCATAAAGAATAGCAGCAAAGCTAACTTTTCTTCCATTCCGTTTTTTCTAAACTCAATTTTAAAACACGGGGAAAATCTGTCTATGTTTCCATCCAGCCTCTTAGGTGTTTTTAAAGTTTTAATTTCATTTGCCAATTTTAAAGCAATTCCACATAAAATCTTCTACATTTCTTTCTCCTGAGGACTGAATGCTACTATGCTTTTTTCCATCAACTCTCATTCTTCCCCATCTTCCCCACCATAACTGAGGAACGGGGGCTGTGAAGGGGGAACTGTAGGAAGAGGGTGAGGAGAGACTGGAAGTCCCCACCACAACAATCATTAAAACAACAACAATAAAAGTAGCAGTATGTTTTAGCTTTCAAATTGGCCTGTGGGCCTTCTCATTAGGGGGCCGAAGTATTTGAGCTTTCAGCTTCAGTATCTCTCCTTCCAAAGAACAGTCAGAGTCGATTTCATAAGATTGACTGATTTAATCTTGCAGTCCAAGGGATTCCCAAAAGTCTTCTCCAGCACTACATTTTAAAAGCAATGGAACTCCTTATAGGTATATGTTTTTAATTCTTTGTCCTCAGTCAGAGCAGCCGTTGTGGACTATTTAAATCTATTAATTGCCCAATGGACTATCCGCAGCGAAGGGGCAAATGCAGCTAAATTATTTTCACTCCATATCAGACAAATGGGCTTTTCCTCATAGTATGTATGCAGTTGTGAACCCTTGCCATGACAATCAAATGCCAACCTTACCAACTATCTGGTCTTCAACCGATATCCCTAGTTCTTCTCTTTTCTCTTACCCTCTATGAATTAAGCTCATTTTAACAGATCAATTTAGGAGATTTGTAGACTTCTGTAGAATATACTTGTATCTGCACACCAGGGCTTTCTTGCAGCCCTATTTATGCCCTTTTCTGTATTTCCTCACGGGAAGACCTGAAAGGCCAAGTTGAGGACAGATTATCAAGGAGAATATCTACATGATCACTAAGAGTTGACAGTGATTTGATGGTACATAGTCAGTCTGTGTTTCCTACTTCTATAAGAAACTCTTTAAGGAACAGTCCTTTCTTAAGGACTATTTTACAAGCAGATCCCTTGTTCTCAAATGTCAAACTTTTGAATTAGAAAGAGAGAGCCATACCATATCAATCTGTTGCTTTGGGAAGGATGATTTGATTCCCAATGAATTTTTTAAAATGCATATGCTCTATTCCACTCTAGATAGCAAGTAAATATGTTTAATTAAAGATTGATTTTGCACCATCAAGTTGCATCACCCATTTGCAGGAGTGCCCCATTAGAAGCATATCAGCAGATAAAGTTATTAATGATTTTATCATGGATTTTTGACATAGGAATGCCTGAAGCATATAATTGACATAAAGATTAAAAAGCATTGGGGCTAGGATACAACCCTATGACAGTGAATGTTGGTTCTACGAGCTTATAAATTGATTTCCAAATGTTTCATTACCAGGCTAGGTAACATCTTCATCTCCACTGAAGATGTTACCTAGCCTGGTAATGAAATGTTCGGAAACCAACCCACAAACTTGGAAAATGAACCTTCACCCTCATCCTACACCCGAGCTACAGATAGTCACCACTATTGCAAATATAATGGTATCTAATACCATTGTGGGTAATTATATTCTTGGAGAACCATTTACACTTGTACAGATTTTCAAATGGGTGTTTGAATAGAGGGTTAGGCCTTATCCAAAAATAAGAGTCTGGGTTCCATATTTAAGGTGGCCAATTTCTCCCACAAAAAGTTTAAAGAGTGCACTGAAATCTATAAAAGTGGTAAACAGTTTCTTGCCATTAGTTAATTGTTTTGTTATGAGATGGTATAAAATAAAAAAATTGTCTATTGTGGAATGCTCTGGTCTAAATGTCTATGGAGATTCTTAGTCATTCAGTTCATGGTTGTCCCAAAGATGCTTTTTCTCCAAACAGCACTGTCTTTCTTGATTTGCCTTGAAGATATTTCATTTCTCAACTAAAAAGCTTCTTCATTTTTAACTAATTGATGGGAAATAGGATTTATAAGCTTCTCAGCCAGCCAGCCAGCCATTAACACTCTGAGGATCTTGAAACCACCTGGGGGCTAATCTGTGTCCTCAGAGTCACCTGAATCAGAGTGCAAATGAGTGTGGAACCATTTTGAGATTGCTGAAAGGACTGCATTGTAAACAGAAGATTTTTGTTGTTATTAGTTGCGAAGTTGTGTCCAACCCATTGCGACCCCATGGACAACGTTCCTCCAGGCCTTCCTGTCCTCTACCATCTTCTGGAGTCCATTTAAGCTCACGCCTACTTTCTTCAGTGACTCCATCCAGCCACCTCATTCTCTGTCGTCCCCTTCTTCTATTGCCCTCAATCTTTCGTTGAGAGAGGACTGTTCGGTTTTAACATAGATAACCTATTTGATTCCTCTTTCAAACCAATGATCCTCTCTGTCCAGAATGTGAGCCTTGTTATCTTTAAAATAACACGACCCTTGTCTTTCAGATGTAGATGGAACTGCTGAATTCTGTCCTGATGCTTTGGTTCTCCTGTGTTGTGCCATACATTTGTGGAATGGTTCTTTTGTTTCCCCAATGTACAAATCTGCACCCGCCTTGCTGCATGTACCACATTATTCTGTTTGTGCCTGGGTGTTTTGTCGTTGAGATGAACAAGCTTGTCTTAATGTGTTCCTAGATTAAAGTATACACTTATATTTTGTTTGTTGAAAATCCTGGTGTGCTTTTCCAATATTCCAGTCTAAATGCAGCTTGTTCTTTTGCTAACAGATTTCTTTCCACTACCCAGTTTTCTATTTTGTTCAAAAGATGTTTTGCATACATTTTAGCCATAATTCCAGGCTATCAGTTTTTTGTAATCACATCTTATTTTTAAAATTTTAGTGTGGGTTTTTTTAATGTTAAGATCCTGAGTCTGGCATATTGCTGCCAGCAGTAACTTTCTGATACAGTATGTAAACAGAATCAAACCAATTTGAATTTACTTGCTGTTAGTTTCTGGTTTGATATTTGTGTTTTTCACTGAAAACTTTTAAATCATAAATCAGTGCAATGGGTCGGGATTTTATCTGCACCTTGGATAGAGGAGGAAATTGAGTTTCTCCGAGTTTGGGCCTGTTCTGAATTCAGCAAGATGGATATAACCTTAGCATCAACCTTAGCCTAACTGAGCTTTCTATTCCACCTTACTTTAAGATTAGCTAGTCGCCTCTAGTGAAGCATAACTAGATCAGATCTGCCTTAGAAATGGACTGTTTGGTCATCATTGCTACCCTCCCTCATGTGAGCTTGGATGTCAGAACAAACCCAGTCTTGTTTTATGCAACATACATGTAATCTAAAACACTGCTATAGTTTCCTGAATAATATTTAAAAGGATACATAAAATTAGGTGCTTTACCTTCTAAGTATGGAAGATTACACTTATAAATTAAGGAAACAAGTTCTGAGCCTGATGTATTTCTTTTAGAGTCTCTAGAGAGCCATGATGGATCATTTATAAGATAATCCTCAGAGACAGCACCCAGGCATACAAAATCTTCTAAAAAGGTACCAACCCTAGCAGTAGCTTTGGGTGATATTAGCAGAAAGTAGGAAGTGTGGTGGTAAATGTATGTTCAGTAGAACTATTTCAGAGAATTTATACGAAATTCTATAGCTAAATATTGGGGAAAGTCATCTCCAAAGACCAATTCCTGCCCTTGCCAACCCAGCTGTGCCTTGGTAAGTGTAGTCTCTCCTCCTGGCCTTTAGTCTATTTCCTTGAAGCATTAGAACAGGATCTAAAGCCTGGTAATTGAATCTTTTTCTTATTTGTGGTAAAACCATGCCTCTTGGAATGCTATGAGGTCAAAATTAGACAAGAACTCTCTCGGGTCCCCATTCATTATCCTATTTTTCAAGCCAGCGATATTTCAAATCAGTAACTGGATAAAACTAAGTAATGTAATATTAGTGGAGATGATTGGGAAGGAATTGGAATTTTGAATTGAAGGACATGCGTTTTTTGAATGAGAGTGATGTTATCCAAAATTCCTTCAGTGTCAAAAAAAACCCACTGGTTTGAAATTTGTCTACCTTTATCTCTGCCTTGCTGTTTATAAGCTCTAGTAGATTTTGAGATGAGCAGCAATTTGGGTGGAGTACTTTTGCAGTTTGGCAACTCAGAATAACATCAAAGTCCAGGAGGGATAACTTACTTTTAGGTGAGTAGTAGGATGATTGTCTTGCTTCAGCTTCTTTCCTTAGCCAATTTTGAACTACTTCATGAACCCTAACCTTTGCTGGTGATTTGGGAGTTAAATCTATTATTAGAAACATTGAGCTAAGGGTGATCTCCTCCTTATAACTCAGTCCTACTCCAAGACCATCCTTGGTTAGTAATTCACCAAGATTTGGAAAGCGTCTTACTTCCTCTTGTTTATTGAATTCTATTTTATTTCTGTTACTTACATTTTCTGTATCTTATGATTTATCAGGGAGTGGGGGGAGTAAAATGGAAACTTCTCATACTCTTTGTTGTTCTTTTTCATGTCCATATTACATGTTGAAAAAGAGGAAGAACCTGTAGATGGTTTCTCAAAGTAGGCATTATTGGGTAGTTGGGATTCCCTTGTTGCATAAGCCTTGTATCAGCTGGACAATCTGAGAAGAGCAAGGTTCCTCAGAGATTGAGGCAGAAAGATATAGAATTATATGGCTGGAAGGGATCTTGGAGATCAATTAGTCCAACTCTCTGCCAAAGGCAGGAGTTCTTAACTTTAATCACTTTATCAAAGAAGATAATAAAGCTTGTTTGACATGGCCTGTTTTTAATAAACTTATGCTGGCTTCTAGTAATCACCTTGTTCATTTCTAGGTGATCATAAATCCGTTGTTTGGTTATCTTTCCCAGGTAATAATGTCAAGCGTATTGGTCTGTAGCTTCCTGGATCTACTTTTTCTCCTTTTTGAAGATTAGAATCACATCAGCACTTTTCTAGTCTTCTGGCAGTTCCCCCGTGCTCCAGGAGTGCTAAAGGTGGGATCTTGTAGATCCCATTCCAGAGGATCATATTTGTTCAGAGGCTATCAAAAAGTAGGAGAGGTTTGGTTACTTGCTGTCAGGTGGCTGTTTACTTTTTAGATGTCCGTCAACTTTAAGCAGTTTAGTAGGCTTGAGTGAAGTCTGGGAAGCAGAATGTGAGTATTTTGTTTTTGCCATTGCAGAGATAATAAAAATACAAGTTTCCAATAAAAATAGTAAAAATACAATTGTCCAAGAGAAAAAGAATACAAGAAATGAAAATAAAATGAAATGGGGTTAAGTAAAAGCAAAAGAGCTAGTTAAAAGTTAAAAGGAGACTTTAAAGGCAGCTCTTAATAACAGATACTACCTCTAGCCATCTTTTCCATGATGATCTGACCCTACCTTCAAGTCTTCCCATGGTGCATCCATCATCACTGTAACTGACTCCATCCACCTTGCTGCTGGTCATTCCCTTTCTTTCCACTCTTCCAGCATTATATTTGTTCAGGAAGCTAGGTCTTCAAATAAGGTGTCCAAAAAAAGAACAATTTGAGCCTGCATTAAAGTAAAAATTATAATAACATAGTATGTCAGAATTCTTATTGAATCCTCAACAGAACCCTGATCAACACCTGACTTCATGATTTCTACATGTGGGACCTCTTTGTATATAAAGTCTACGTAAGGATTTCTAGGGGAAGGTGGTAGACTGATGTCTATTCTTTTGCAGTTCTGACTACCTGCTTTTTGATGCTCTCACTAGATGTAATAATAATAATAATAACAACAACAACTTTATTGTCACTTTGAATGTACACTAATCGGCATACATCAAAATGAAATTCCGTTGCATACAGCTCTCAAAGGGTCACCACCTACCGTTCTAGGAAAGCCTGTGTTTGTATCTTTTTCTAGGTTGTGAAGATAGTCTTTCCCAAACTTTGGTCCCTCCAATATGTTAGGGCCTCAGTTCTTAGCTAGGATCCAATAGCTTTTCAGCCCGGCATTTTGGTCAGCATGAGTAATTGTGATCAGAATTGCTACAATCAAAACTGGATCCAGCCTCCATCCTTGTGACTGAATTTTTTTTTAAAAAAGGCTTAATATTAGGCCAACTCAGTTTTTATTGCCACTCATTGTTCTCTCTCTTCTTTGAGCTGCATCCAGCTGCTGTCCTCTAGCTCTATGCTTGCCATTCCCATTTTGCGCTTTTTGCCATTTCATGGCGTGGGATGACTTTTTTGCATTTTCCTATTTATTAGGCCATTGGCAACAATGGATAAAAAATTACATAATACATACTAAACGATGGAGCCAAATTTGTAATTTTGCTCGCAGGCTTCCAATTCATAAAAATGTCCAGGGAGGACTAGAATGTGGAAAGATGGAAATCGCAGTGTACCATAAACCTTCTCTTGGATTGTCTTGAGAGCCCTTGGTGGGGTAATCAGATTTTGATAATGGAAGGACCAAAACAGAACTTCAGAAGGCCAGCAATATCTGCTATGGTAGAGGGCAGAGGAAATGGCCTCCAAGGACAAAAGGAAGGAAACAGTCAAATAAGCAGTCTTAAGTCTGAGCTAAGAAACTAATCTGAGAAAACATCTTCGACGAGCCTCTTCATAGTTCACAGCACCAATTCTGTTACCATAGCTGTTTACTATAAAAGTAATCCTGAGCTACATGTCATTTGTTTCTTAGTCTGGTCTAATTTGTAGAGTTGACAGCTATACAGAACTTTCATTATTACTTCTAAAGCCACCTCACAACAATACATCTCTGGATTATAATCAGTCTCCTATCTTTCAGAATATCCTGCTGAGAGTCTCTAACCCCAAAGCAGTCTAATTGTGGAACAAGAAACCAAAGCTGGAAAGAGTGGGCTTTGGATGGGATATTCAAGGCAAGAGGATGAGAAACAAAACTCTGATTATTTATTTGTTTTATTAAGTTAGTATACCAGCAATCTACAATAAATCATAAAATCCAAATTAAAGTTAGACATCTGTAGTAAAAGATATGATTTTAGAGAATCAGTTCTTAGAAAAGTTCCCTGTGCAAATTCCTAAAATGAGTAAGTTTGATTAAATTGATCTGAAGTTCATGATGGATTGGATTTTAGACCACTGCATAAGGGTTTTCAGTCTCTGCCACTTTACATTATGCTTTGTCCAGTATGTGCAAAAGATTTTACCAGTCTCCCAATTACTGTATCTATAGCCCTCTCAAAACCTGGCATGTCCTGTATATGGCAAACATTGGTTGGGCTCAACTGTGCCTTGCCTTTTGTTAATAAAATATTTTTTCATCAAAACGTCATTCCATTGTTAAAATTCAAATCTAATTTATTTGCATTTATCTTTAAACATTGTTCATATTGTCCGGAACGTCTTAACTGCTAGACGTTATGGGATTAGAGAAACATTATGAGATTGTTGTATTTTCTTGGTTTTCTTAAAAAAACCAACCCACACTTTCCCCTCAAGGAAAATTTTTACACGTTTCATTCATCCGTAGAGGCGAGTTAATTAACTTTTGGCTTTTAGTAGCATACTTCCCAATTTTCCCCCAAGCTACTCTGCGAATGATCCATGCTAGTCAGTTTTTGTTTTTGTTTTTTTTAAAGGAAATGCTAATTTGTCAGGCTTAACGTTAAGAAAGAAAAGCGCGTTTAAGAAATGGCTGAAGTCATACTAGCCCACCCTCCCATTCAAAAATACTGCAGAATCCCGGAGCTGGGATGGACCATTATGCTACATAACAATAGGAGGAGGCTAGTTTATTTCCTCACCCACAACACCTTTGCTATATCCATTTCAGCTCTACTACCCAATCCTAGCATTCGATCTTTCTATAAAATCCTTTTATCTTCAACTCTTCCTTTCTTTTTCTTGACTATTGCGGAGTCAAGATATTCAGCAACTTTTACCCCCACGCCTCCGTTCCCCCGTCTTACCCCGGAAAATGGATTCTTCCCAAGCAGGTGGACCTCAGATTCTATAAATGTATATAGGGTGTTGGTAGGATAAGGAAAGCCTGCAATACAAATTAGCGTTGCTGGAGGAAAGTGAGGCGGGCAAAACGAGCATCTCTCTGACGCAGCTGATGGGCGTCTGCTTGGCTTCGCCTGTTCCTCCTGTCACAAGGTGAACGATCCAAGGGACCGGATCCTTGGACCTGAAAAGTTAATGTTGCCTACCGAGGCAGACGCTTTTCTGGGCTCGCCCGGGATGGAATTCTGGGTCAGCCCCGCTGCTTGCGACGAAGTCAAGGACAACAGCGACCTGAGCGGTAACGAGGAATTCTTACCCCAGGAATTGGAGGAAGGTGAGGAGGAGGAAGGGGACCGGAGTGAGGGATTCTGTTCGGCCTGGACCTTCAGCCTTCTCATGCCCTTTGCCTGTGATGACAAAAGCTTCTGCCGATCTGTACCTTTTTGTTTTTCTAACTGTATCTCTTGACAGAAGTGCAGTGCTTGAGAGGTGGATTTAGACTCTAGACTGGTGTTTTTCAATCTCGGTAACTTTAAAGTGTATGGAATTCAGCTCCCAGAACTTCCAGCAAGCAAATTTAAGATTTGTAGATGGCAGCTTCCACAATTCTCTAGTCAGTATGCTGTCTGGGGAATTCTGGGAATTGACATCCATACATCCTAAAATTGCTGCAGTCTGAACAACTGTTCTAGAAATTTTCCTTTCAGCAAAGTTATTCAAGTGTATCAGAATTTCCATCATCTCCAGCCTGCAATATGTCTAGTCTTGGGGCCAGTCCACACCTGTTGGTGAAATGCTATGAATGGTCCAGAAAAAAAGGTAGATGTGGGCTAAAACAAAACCCAGTTTGTTCTTGGTAACCAAGTTGCAGAACAAACTCTAGAATGATGAAGCTGCCTGCCTGCCTGCCTATTTTCCTTTATAGGAGATTGCCAGCTTGTTTCTCTCGGATTTGCCCTTCTAGTTTTGATTGCACAGTGTGTATAGATCTGCAGATTGCTACTTTCCCTATCAGTTTACTTTCAAGATGTTAATATTTTATTTTTGTTTGCCATGGACATGATTTTAAAAAAATCAACCTGTTTAGTTGAAAAATCTAACTCCCAACTCTATTGCTCTAAGATTGGTTAGAGATGGTGGGAATTTAGTTAAAAAAATTAGGAAAGTGATGTTTGTTACTGTTTCTTTCCATCTGTTCTGAAGCTACCTTATCAGAATCTTATAAGTCCTATTTCAACAGGTGCAGGGAAGAAACAATCTCAGATTCCCATCTCTTGACTGTTTCATTCAAATTCTATGAACCTCCTGTTTTCAAACCTTTTTTTTAATCTTTCAAAATAAAATGGGAAATGATATTGGAAATAAGCCCAAGATCGTAAAAATTAGGTTAGTAGGCATGTGTGTGAGAAGGACATCATTTTAATGCTACTGATAGCAAGTACAACGTAGAGTAATAGGGCAAGTTCTAATCATTTCAGTTGGAAAAGATATTAGAGAAAGCTGAGTAAATACAGTAAACATCATTGGCAATTATTGGAGGAATTCTCCTAGACAAAAGGGAGAGGGGATCTAATGTCATTTTTTTTCATATGTGCTTATCTAACTTGAGAGCAGGTGGAAACATAGAAATCATTAAAATGTGTAAAAGCTAATCCTGTACAAGAATTCCCTCTAACTTAAGTGCAATCAAAGTTGAAGCACATTTTTCATTTTCCTTTAAATTTGAATGGATTTTCTTCCAATCTGGACCATTTTAAAGGTTGAGATTTATGTGTGATCCTAGTGATGTTTGCAATGAATCTACCATGTGCATTATATGTGCATTATATAAATTGGCTGCCTGCAGTTTTTCTTTTTTAATGTGGGTTGTTGTTGTTGTTTTTTTTTTTTTTTGCTTTTGTTGTGTATTATGAAGCTTTTAGTTCATAGGAATGAATCCATATATTAAACTTCCGGTTATTTACCATAGTATTAGTTGCTCCTAGATGTTTCTCTGCTTCTTTATGATAACGGGCAATACAACTAAAAGCTCCCATGACTTTCCAACTAAAATGATTCATTGATATATTTATTACGTGGTGATATTTTGGCCTTTGAATACTGACCATCCTCCTGAAGGGTGTACTGTATGTTCTATGATCCTTTAAGAAAGTAGAGTATAACCTTTCCATTTTAAGAAATATTCCACAAGGTGCTTAACTTCCTAACTATTATGCAGCCCCTAAACTGGTCATCTATTCATATGTGGAACAAAGCTCCATTGATTCTGCTATGGGGTCTGAGGATGATCTGTTAGGTTAAGATCTACTGAGCAAAGTGGAACTATCTTACAAATAAACCCAGAGATGATACTATCTCCTAGCAAGCTGTTCCTTCCATTTACTTATCAGCAATCACCTATGGAGTAAAAGAGGGTTATTGCAATGTTCTTTTACCATCAAAGCAGAAATCCTGTATAGGCATCTTAATTTTGTTAAACTATCCTATCAAAGTTATAATTGAATGTTTTTGTTATCTGGCCTTAATCATAGGTTATTAGAATGGCTTTAAAAGTGATTACTTTTGTTTGTGGGGAGCTGTTTTAGCTATCCCTGTAGTAAAAAATACAAAAATACTATAGATTTAATATTTTACTTTTCATGGGGATATCTAATAAGATATCATAAGGCCTAATAATGCCCATAGATAATTTTTGGTAACATGGCCTATGGCCTTAGTGGTTGGAGGTGATAGGAAATTTAGATCAGCACATCTGGAGAACAATGCATTTGAAAGGCTAATCAGAAATGTCCACCAAACCTTAAGACAACATCCCATTGGTTACATCTTCTGTAGCTTTTTTTCTCTTGGTCCAAACTTTTGTGTTCAAGAAACCTAATGCTGCTTAATAGGCTAAGATTTGGATTAACTGGCTATAAAAAATGATTGGCAAAATTATTTCACTTGTACTTTTGTACTTTCTGAGAGATTCCCTTATCTCATTTGCAGCGAATGTAATCTAAGAGTAATGAATTTTAAAAGTTCATTCTTCTGAAGTATCCGTGAACTATTCATGAATTGTTATGATAAACTCATTTGAGAAAGATTCAGTAGCTTTACTGCTATAAAATACAGGGACATAGAGTCATTTTCTCCCAGGTCACCATGAATTTGAACTAAAGATGCTTTGGTTTGGTTTGTTCTACCATCTTGGGGCCTTCTAGTCCAGACAAGAAACACATTGAGGAGTTTCAATTCTTTATTATAAGATCATATTAAAAAAAATCTTAAAAAATATAAAAGTACATATCTCCCCCTCAACTTTATAGTCCAAGAAACTAAGAAGGCTCCCTTCTGAGATGTTTGCCATATGACCATTCCTTTTGTGGGCTCAGCTGCCTCTTGTCTGACCTTTGTCTCGTTTGTGACTCTTCTGTTTCCCAAAGCCATTCTCACATACTGTTACATCCTATTGCATATTACATGTTTTGGGTGAAATATAGGTAGTCCTCAACTTATAACCACAATTGAACCCAAATTTTTTATTGCTAAGCGAGACAGTTGTTAAGTGAATTTTTTGCCTCATTTTATGACTTTTGTTGCCACAGTTGTTAAGTGAATCTGGTTTCCCCAATGATTTTGCTTGTCAGAAGGTTGCAAAAGATGATCACATGATCCCGGGACACTGCAACCTTCATAAATGTGAGTCACTTGACAAGTGTCTGAATATTGACCACATGATTACAGGGATGCTACAACAGTTGTAAATGTGAAGAAGAGTTATATTTTTTCAGTGCTGTTGTAATTTTGAACAGACACTAAATGACCTATTGTAAATTGAGGACTACCTGAAATGTCAACTTTTGGGTATTGCTTTTTTGGTGAAGTTTTGAGAAGGAATGCTAAATGCCTAATTCTGTCCTGAAACATGACTTCATTTTACAGACTTAAGGTTTCAACTAAAGATACATTTCTCCCTAAGCTGAGAGAGCAATGTTGTCCAGGTATGGAACATTTAATAAAATGGTGTTCCTTGATTTGTGAGATCATGCCTCTTTTATTGCCATATAACAGGAATCCCAAAGATTACTTAAATCAGCCTTCCCCAACCTAGTACTCTTGGTATGTGGTGAGATTTATCATGCTGGCTAGAAATTTTAAGAGTTTCCAACAGAAAGGATACTTGTTTGAGGAAGGTTGGTATATAGTAAATCAAAGTTCCCATGGCTTAGGTTTCCTGTGGATTTCTACTCCCAAATTTCTGAGCAATATTCAAACTGGCTGAGGAATTCTGGGAAGTTGATCCATACTCTTTGGCAAGATAGAGCAAGGCCATAATAAATTATCTGCTTATTTTGTTATTGAAATAGCATGATCTGAAACTATGTAAAATGAGCAGCATATATTAACAGCATGTAAATTATCTTCTTCCATGAGAATGGAGCAGGAAAGTAAGGAATTAAAAGCATATTTATAACCTGTTTCTATAGACTTTTGATGTAGCATTTTCACTGAATTCAGTGTGATTCCCGTCCATAGTATTTATTTATCCTCAGTCTCAATTACCCAATGCTATAGAAAAATGACATTCCCTATAAAATAGGGAATATTAATTTGCAAAATATTAATTTGCAAGACATTGAGACAGAAACATTGAATTAATCAATCTAGCAATTCCCACCACCACCACCATTTTTATTTCCAGACTGAACTTGTGGCCTTGTCTGAATTAGAAAAGATTGAACTGCCTCCCTTGATCTGAACGTCTGGGGCAGAGACAAAGAGAACAATAGGAGCACTCCCATGTTAGACAGTTGCTATGCATGGAATAGCCAGGCAAAGAAAGCCTTTAAAATTTGCCTAGCTGCTTTGTTTATCTATACTTTGCTGGAAAACCTTCATGCTCTAATTATTTCCAATTATGGTTCCTTTGGATGCTGGTATGCCATATAGATCCCCTATGGAGCGAGGGGGAGGTCCGTACACACACAAGCTGGAGGAGTGTCATGATGTCTCTGTATAGCAAGGTTGTGCAATCAGCATGCAAGCAGAAAGGGAAGAAGGATTAGCTGGCTTGTTAGAATAGCAAGTGGACAGATAGGACAGGATGTTCTCTAGGATTGGAAATCATAACCACTTTACTGTGACTTGGCTCTGCATTGCATAACACCCACCTCCGGGAACAGCATAATAAGATTGAATGTCATTATTGCTCTATTAATCCACTTACTGCTCATCAAATAAAGAACATTTTTATTTTGCTATATTAATAAACTGCTCCTATCAATTACTGTAAGCATCCAGGTAGCAAACAGCAAAGCAAAATGGACATAATAATAAATGAGAACATCAATGCAATACCATCCAGATGAATGGCTACAATTGAGCTGAATGAACATTGGAATACTATAGTTTTAACTGCCTTGCAGAATGAAAGGAGGAAACTCCCTCCAGGAGGAACTGGGTCAGAGCACAGGAGCTACAGTGAGTAAGGTCTGCTGCTCAGCCCACCCTCCATGCAGTTCTCGTGGGGAAAGAGTCTCCACAGGATGTGTCTAGCAGTTTAGACTCTGCAATAGAGGGAAATTAAGTTCTGGCATGATTACATCCTGTCCTATCTGTAATCCAGTGCTGTACCCTAATGGGCTTATTTACCTTTAAGAAGCAGATTTATGTCTACAGATAATAAGCTATCCTTTCTAATCTATTAACCAGCCCTGGATTTGGCCATGGGGAGGGGAGATCTTATTTAGGTTATAGCTAAATAGGTAAATCCCATGAGCCTTGGCTCTGTGATATTTCCTGACTTGAAGGGTATTCCAATGAAAACTGAAGTTTCAGGTCATTTTTTTTTCAGAATATCAATGCCAGAATTGAGCATTTGAAAGGACCATATGTCAGTCTTAGAAAATTCTGCTTGAACATGTTGAAGAATTAGACAAACCTTTTCAGTCCAGGCTAATGGCAATGTTGTTGCTTTTTTTTTAAAGGCTAAAATAAACTGAAAAATAGAGATTATTAGATTATTGCTTATGTTCAATCCATAGCTTCTTCAGGTATTACCAGGAAAGATTTCTTTTTGGAGAAATGATGCCAACCTATGCCATTAATAGTGAATGAGATGGACCAAAAGTCTGATTTTAAAGTTGTGCTTACCACACGTCCAACATAGATTTGCAAACGAGCAAAATAACCATGGCTTCTTCTGCCAATTCTTGATTTGTTTTCTCTTTCTTCTGCCAATATCTGTTAGAAATATGGAGAATGCAAAAGCCTTAACAGTATTTTGACTCAGAACTATAGTAATAAGCCGTTTTACAGGGAGTCAGGATTTGCAAACCAAATTGTAGATTGTAGCCCAAAAAATTCTTTCTTGGGATGGATTCATACATCAAATCGTCACTATGGCTTAGTATAAATGCATAAAAGCTTCCCAATATTTCTACCTTCTAAATAAAGTTCATATATGAAACCAATAAAAGAGACTAAAATGTGCATCTCTCTCTGTATGTATCTATATATCTCTATTTGTAACACCTTTCCAGGGGCCTATTTTATGAGAATTTGTGTTGAGATTTCAACTTGCTAATAAACTGAATATTATTAAAAATTGGCTTGATTTTGAACATTTGTAATATGGATATGGGGTCCCTTCAGCATTTTAGAAACCACCAGGGAGTTCCTATTATCTTTGATAATGTTGAAATATTAGTTGAATTGTACCTACACCTCATTAAATTACCTCGGTTTCTCCTACAGAGTCAAATCTGTTCCTGAGTTAAGGAGCTTTGAATGCCCTGCTGGAGGTGGGGGGGAGGGAGATAATTTATGAGCATTTAATTGAGTCTGACAATTGTCCTTGGAGGATAAATGGGACAGAGATGACATGGCATAGCTTTCTGTGCCTTCCCCCAAATGTGTTTTTCAAACCTATCTTATTTTGGTTGTGTTTTTCCATTCTTTCTTTTCCAGCTTGAGGCAAAGTGTAAGTATAATCCTGGATACCAATTTTATAGTATTTATAATATAAACATAGTATTGAATGCCAAGTAACAATAGTTGAACTGAATTAATATTCTACGTAGATGGCACTGCAGAGATGCAAACACAATATTGCAAGTTATGTAAAAGGCCTTCAGAATTTCTCATCTGCAAAATCTAAACGACCCATTTAGTGTGAATCATTCTGAGTTTAGTATTGCATCCATTGTATTTTTTCCAATGAAACATAATTGACTATGTTAACATAGCACACTAAGCCATAGCTTATGGTTTACAAATTACAGTGGCTGGGCTTATGTAGCATAGTGAACCATTAGGACTTAATGTGTGAATTGACCAATGTACCATTGTTCCATGCAACCACAGTGCTAAAACAAACTTTTTAACACTTTTTCAGAGCTTGGAACCCGTTAATTAAAATGATCAAGGGGCAAAGCTATAGTGATAGAAAATTGTCATGGATTTTTTTCTCCTTAGTTTCTTGTTGGACCCTATACTTTGTGGACCACAGTTTAGAAAAACAAATACTGAACTCCAGTGAGAATTAAACTTAGGCATTCTAAGAATTTCTATTTTTTTTCTTTAGTTTTTTTTAACAAATATTTACCTATTATGATATAGATATGAAATGTGCTAAGTGCTTACTGATATTCCAATTGATTAATTTACTATATACAATGCAGATGAATTCAAATTCTCTTATTACAATTTGAAATTTGCTTCGGTCAGGCTCCAAAAACTGAGTAATGCATGCATATTTCTAAGCAGTTTCCTTTATTGTTCCTTATTTATAGACATAAATCTTGCTGAACTAAAGCAACTACTTGTATCATTAAAGATACACTGATTTTTTTTAAAAAAAACTTTAAAAATAAAACAGAAAGCTTGCATACTGTGAAACTGAGGACTACTGTCCAACACCTTTAAAAATCTAATTTAAATTTACTTAGGAAATAAAAATGGTATGTGGTTGTAGTCCAGTGGTTTGTGTAGAAGTTGCCACTTCCTATCAACCTCCCTTACCAAGCAAAAATAACCGCAATATCATCACGGGAGGTCAAGAGAAGTCTACAAAGCAAGCTCACCAGTTTCCTTCTCAATAAATGGGGCTCCTCTGGTTGCCCATGCTCACCATGGCATCCATTTCTAAACGCTCAAGCTATCACGTGAAACATGCATAGCTGGCTCTCAATCTACATTCCAAAGTGCCTGTGCCTGTGACGTGTACCATGTTCAGTTCTCTTTTTCTTTGTTTCTCCATAGTAATGTGTTCTGAGCGAATTGAGAAGATCACCAAAACATACCATGATATAGATGCGGTCACCACCTTGCTGGAAGAGGTATCCTTCACCAATTGTTATTTCGGAATCTTAAGTTAGAACATTGTGCAGCATGGTAGAGTGTTACCAAGCTCATGGTGGTTTTGGGCTTTCCTAACCCTGATCCTTGTGGCTGTTAATTATGGCATAGGCAGGAAAAATTCCACAAGGAGGGTCTTGATTTAGGATGGATGTGGAAGGCGCAAAGAGGAGAAGAAATTGATTTAGGAGTGGCAAGCATCGAAAGACCTAAAATTGTTGAGAAAGTGATAATGGTAGAAACCAAAGCAGGTAGCATGTGTGATGAGATGGAAGCCTATCAGGTGAAACTCTGCTCTCCTGTCTTCCCTGTCCTCACAGAAGGAACATGATTTGGAGTTAGCAGCCCGCATTGGGCAATCGTTGCTCAAACAAAATCGGAGTTTGTCTGAACGCAATGAATTTTTGGATGAACAGCTAGAATTAGCAAAAGAAGAGGTAAGGAAGATGTCTTCGTAAGATAGATCTTGGGTTTGTTTTTTAAAAAGACATTTGGAGAATCAAGTCAGGAGTTATTTGAGGCTGATTCAGATTCTCAGATGTCCACAGTAGCTGAATGACGGTTTAAGGTTTTATAGCTCTCTGTCTTGTTGTTTATATCTCATTCCACTGTTTCTCCTAGAATCTGGGCAGCCTGTTGACTTGTCACTCTCACTATCTCCAATTATCTTTACAATAGCTTGTATATGATTTAAAGTGAGAAAGCAGCTGGCTAAAGTCACATGGTTGGTTTCACAGTCAATGAGGATTTGAATTTGGGTCTTCTAAGCCCCTAGTCCAGTGTTCAAAATTAGCCATTTCCAACCTGCTGCTCACCCAATGTATGGCTAGAAATTCTTAAAATTGGAGTTCCGCCACATTTGAGTTGCTCCACTTAAGGAAAGGTAGGATTATATGGTGTTGGATTGGCACTGGGAAGATCCAATCCATCCTCATCTGTGGAAGCTTCTCTCAGTCCAATCTGCCTTGCAGGTATTGTGGTATTGTGGGGAAAATGGGAAAAGGAGGGATGTGCTGTATCAATTTGTGTTCCTGAACAAAAGGTGGAATATAGATTTAATAAGTAAATGTATGCCATGTTTAGTAGTGCAAGATATGCATTCCCGAGTGTGCCAGAGTACAGATAGTCCTTGATTTACAACCATTCATTTACCGACCATTCAAAGTTTCAACAGCACTGAAAAAAGCTGACTTATGACCAGTCCTTGCACTTAGACTGTTGCAGCATCCCCATGGTCACATGATCAGAATTTGGGCACTTGGCAACTGGCATGCATTTGCAACAGCTGCAGCATCCTGTGGTCATCGATCTCTCTTTGCCATCTTCCCAACAGGCAAAGTCAACAGGAGAAACTGGATTCATTTAACAGATGCATGGTTCACTTAATTGCAGTGATTTGCTAAACCCTGGCAAAAAAAAGAGATTGTAAAACTGGAGACAATTCATTTAACAAATTCTGGTCCCAATTGTGGTCAAAAATATATATTTTTCCTGTGGTTAAACAAATAAAAATATTTATCTGAACTTTTTGTGCTTCTCACACCCAGATAGCTCAGCTGAGACATGAAATATCAATGCGGGATGATCTTCTCCGCATGTTTACCAACAGCACTGAAGACAGTGAGCCAACTTCCATCATTTCTACCCCGTGAGTATTTAGGTAGGGCTGTAAGGTGTCCCCTCTCTCAGACATATCCCTTGCAGAGACATATCAGTGGGAAATGGTGGGAGGAGGGGTGGGTGGGACATAAAGTAATTCTCCAGTTCATTTAGGATACCACAATTTGTACAAAATAATCAAATTTTGATTAAATGTGATATTTGAAATGAAGTGAGTGATATTTTTTCTGCGTGTAACCATGGAGAGAGTGGCAAGAAATGCCACATCAAGTACAAAGAAATAAAAATACTTGTCTTAATAGTAAGTTTATTGTTGTAACCATAGATCATGACATATAATGTACCACAAAACAGAATAAGCTAACTAATTAAAAGCAGTATTACAGTAGATGTAAAAAGGTTACAGCAATATAAAAGCAAAGCTACAACTAAGAACATAAGTATTTCTAAATGTAAATAACAGCAGAGCGAAAGTAGAACTTAATTGCTCACAGTTTCGGACACGTCTTGTGTATTATTGGAATGCTTTGTGTGGAAACCTGTATTACTGGAACGCTTTGTGTGTTTCACAATGCACAAGGCAGCTTTCATCCACATGTTCACTTCAGGTGTACATTGACTTCAACAATCATTTTCTGCTAGCTGGCTGCAAATGAAGGAAATTGTTCCGTCAAATACTTCTCATCCTCCCCCTCCACACACACACACACACTTCTGATTGGGTCCCTTGGACCACAACAGTTAACTGTTACTGAAATTAAATATTGCCCAGTTGCAATGTCAGTGTCAGAATGTAAACATGCATTTTGCATGGCGGTTTCAGCTGGAGGAAAGGGGGCAGAAAACAGTTGTCCAAGCATCACTTCCCACCTCTATCCCCCACCTTTTCTCTCGTCCTGTCTGGGGATTAAGCAGCTGTTGTATCTGTCTGAGGCAGAAACTGTCAACACTGTCAACTTCTCACTCAGCTGTAATGTGATTATAGGTAATCCTTCGCTTATGTCCATTTAACGACAATTTGAAGTTACAACGGCCTCGGAAAAAAGTATGTCCTGTCAAAGCGAGGACTACTTTGTCACATGATTGCGATTTGGGTGCTTGGCAGCCGGTTCTTACTTTGACAGTTGCAGTGTCTTGTAGTCATACTGTATGTTTGTGACATTCACAGTCGACTTCTGACAAGCAAAGCCATTGGGGGAAGCTGGATCTAGTTTTAATGGCCACATGATTTGCTTAATGACCACAGTAAAAATGATTGTAAAATTGGATTCTGCTCATTTAGCGACCACAATTTTGATTTGTCAGGATGTATGGACCCAAACATTATGCTATAAATCCAAGATTCATATGTGAATCAAGCTACTGTAGTTATTTAACAACCATCTTTAATGCAAATCCTGTATGAACTAGTTCAGGGGTAGGCAACCTTGGCTTTTTTATGACTCGTGGACTTCAACTCCCAGAATTCCTGAGCCAGCCATGCTGGCTCAGGAATTCTGGGAATTGAAGTCCACGAGTCATAAAAGAGCCAAGGTTGCCTACCCCTGAACTAGTCCCTGACTGTCAACAGGTCTCTAACTTTTTTAGCAGGTGATTCTGTAGTCCTGTGAAGTGATTAAACCTTGAACTTTCTGTGTGTAAAGTTCTGTAATGGAGCCATGGATCCATCTCCCTTCTCTGCTCATTGTCCCACTTTTTCTCCAATAGGTTACGAAGGGTTGATTCTTCCCTCTCTCTGCAGCAGTGTTTGCAATATGACCTTCTTCATCAGAAACTTAAAGGATTGGAAGAGGAGAACCAGAAACTGCGTACTGAAGTAAGACTCGGCTGCCGTGTGTGTGTGTGTGTGTGTGTGTGTGTGTGTGTGTGTGCGCGCGTGTGTGCGTGTGTATGCTCATCATGCCCAGAGGTTTGCTGTAAGATGAACTGTTTTATTTCTAGTGTAAGTTTTAAAATAGTATTCTCATACATTAAAGAAGCTGACCTGTATGGACTTGATAATAAATTAGGTTTGGTTTCAAATGGCTGGATCCCAGCAACAGCATAAAACTGAATTGCAAAGTTTTTAATAGCTTGGAATCCACAAATACTTTTATTAAAACCAACCAAAGTGTGCAAGTTTTCACATCACTAGAATTCTCTCACTAGATGCAGATTTCTGGAAAATTCAATCTTGCACATTCTAATTATATATACAGTGCCACAAGTCTTCACATTTTCCCCAAACCCAGTACCTGGAACTTCAGTCAAATCTAAGCCAAGTATCTTGTTCTATAATTTGGGGAAATCTTCAAAACGAATTTGCCCTAGCCTCCTATTTATTACAATATCTAATTTTGGAGGGTTTTTATCTTAGGCTCTCAGCAGTACTCTTCAAACACTGTAAGGATATGTGGAATCCCTGATGTTCTCTGAGCATCATTGTTTGCTGGCAGATGTTTTCTTACTCAACTAGGTAACTCCATCAGTTCTTTTCTATTGGAACTATAAGAATATTCTAGTGAACCAGTCTTATGGCAGCATGGGGATGGGTCAATAGAGTCTTTGAGCCATGTGGTCTCTCACTTCTATTTGTTGTTCCTCTTATCTGATTAAAAACCCATGTATTTCTTCTCAGGTTGTTTATGTTTGCCTCTATATAATAATAATAATAATAATAATAATAATAATAATAATAATAATAATAATAATAATAATAGTAGTAGTAGTAGTAGTAGTAGTAGTAGTAATAATGTTGGAAGGGACCTTGGAGGTCATCTAGTCCAACCCCTGTTCATGCAGGAAACTCTATACCATTTCAGACAAATGGCTGTCCAATCCCCTTGTGGTTAAAGATTCTAATTTTCATTTCTTTATATGTCTTTTGTGTTGTTCATTGTTGTACTTTTATCCCTCTACTTTTATATTCCATTCTTACACCTTGTTACAGATTTTTTTATTTACTACATGTTATTTGATATATATTTATACTTATTTCTTAAGTTTTGCATCACTATTTTTGGGCTTTATGACTGTAATAAAGGGATTTGATTGGATTTTATTTTCCCCAAATATTGTACCAATAGTCTCAAATGGTAAATCTCTTTCTTTCCATCTCAGGCTACAAACATTGCCACAGAAACATATGAATATGAAGACCAGGAACAGAAGCTCATGCTTGATTGTGTGGAACAATTTTGTAAGTTTTTTCTGGAGAGAAAGGTTGAGATGGAGGGAAAATAGGAGTAATCTATCAATAGCTTTAAAGTTCTTCATGTTCTCGTATAAAGGATACAATGGAAGATGAAATGAATTATAATTGACTTAATGTTCTGCCTATCTCCTGAGGCTCAGCTTTGTGCTTTGAAGTGAAAGAAAGATTTTATTTATCTTTCAAATGATCCCAATTGATTAATTCTTCTACACATTTCCATCTTGTTTGCATGTGGATGTGCTGCCAGGGGATATTCATTGTGTTAATCCAATGTGCTTGGTAGGAGTTAGGTTGGGGAAAGTTGACACAAACCAGTCCATGAGCAGTTTTGGCTATGCCTGATGTATTTACAGTAAAATTATCTACAGCATATTATCTCCCTACTGATATATATGTGCCAGCACAAATACATATATGCCTTAGTGCAGGGGTGTCAAACTGCCGGCCTGCGGACCGGACGCATCATCCAGAAGCCGCGCCCACCCCATTGCCGGCAATGGCAAAAGCGTCCCGATATGTTGCGCGACATCACGTGACATTGCGAGTTTGACATGTCTGCCTTAGCGGATGATTATATCTAGTCAATCTTGCTGGACTTAGAAACTAAGCGAACCTATTCTATATATCTGTTAATATAATGCCATTGTCTGAATTTAACTGTGGCTACATTGGTGCCAACTTTACATGTTTAGTAAAAGGGTTTCAATGTCAGCATGAATGCCAATTGCCTCCTGTGTATTTGAAGTGTTTTTCCCAGTGTAATAATACATTATAATTACATGCACTTACAGCATAGAATTAACCATTAGACAAGTTAAAATGAGCTTAATCTGTATTCTCCCAACAGTCTGTATGCTTGAAAGGTGACGAAGATAGAGCATAAAATATGGGGCAGAAGAAAATAAATGTCATCCATTGCTGTGCAATGCAAAATGTTGCTATGCAGCTCTGTATTCCAAATAATAATAATCTATCTCCTCTCCTTTAGCTGATACCAGCCAGCAAGTTATCCTGATTTCCGAGGAGCTGGCTCTCAAAACAGAGGATTCAATCCGGCAACAGGAGGAGATTAGTCAGCTTCTAGCACAGATTGTAGAGCAACAGAAGAAGTGCCGTGCGGTAAGCAGAGGAACTGAGCAAATTTGGCCAGCTTTTGTTCTTTATTTCTTTATTTGATTGATTTGATTTATATAATGTCCCATCTTGCATACAAGACTCTGGAGAGTTTATATTGATTATAAATAAAGCTAAAAAGAGAATGTAGTTTAAAAAACATATAAAGCCATATTAACACTATATAACTTAATCAGTAGTGGAGGTATAAAAACAATTGACAACAGTCAACATAGTTAATGTACAGGTTCTGCTGTACACCTAGATCCGGAAACCCAGTGACACAGTTGTTTTGGGATGCAATGCCCTCTAGCGGTGTCCTAAGGGAAGGAGTTGAAACAGTTTATGTCAGTGCTTGGGAATAATCATAAATTTTGGAGTGTTTATATTGTCTGTTATGTGCATATGGTGGTGATGGTTTTTTTGGGTGTATCTTAAATAATTTATTATAGCACCCAAATTACTCACCTGAAAAAAAAACCACATAACCTTAGTGGTATAAACCTGGTGATTGATTTTTTCCCTCCTCTTCCCTTTCTCCTTCAGTATTGTTCTGAAGTGGAGCAATTGCAACAGCAACTCACTGCAGCCAAAGAAATCCAATCTCAGCTTCGCAGAGAGGTAGGTCCCTCAAGCAGCAAAGTGGGGAGAGAGTGGTAGCATGGAAAAGATGGCTAGGAGTGCTGAGCTTTTCATAAATTAACCCAAAGGGCTTTATGGCAATATGTTATGGTTTTCTGTACAAAGAGTGCAGCCTTTAATGGAGGTGTGTGAGTGTGTGTGTGTGTGTGAGAGAGAGAGAGAGAGAGAGAGACAGAGAGTGAGTTACGGTAGTTGATTGAATGATTTTTGGGGGGGCCACATTTTAAAAATAAGCAGTGCCAGGATAAAACAGGTAGCTGGGACAAAACAGAACTATGATTTAAAATTATATTAATATGTAATTTCATCATTTCCCCACTTCTGCCCATACTAGAAGTTATATCTATCTTATTTAAATTGGAAGAAACTTCTGAAGGAAGAAAGCCAGCCTACACAAACGTATATCCAAATGCCAGGAAATATATATACACAAAACAAATTATTCTGGTAGTAATCATTGATAAGATATGCTAAGATGCCTTGATTAGATATCTCGTTTATATAGTCACCTAGTTTTCAACCTGAACAAAAAGGGAAAAAAATAATTGATGTTGACTCCAGTTTAGATAGCAAATATAGCAAAAATGTCAGGAAATAATTGATAACTCAGGTGACATCTGGAAAAGATGACTCAGCTTTAACCGCCCATATTACATCAACTTTAGCAGGCAAGGAGTGCTCCATTCCTACATGATTTTGGCTCACAAAATGGTTTGAAATAGCTCTGAGGGGGAACCCTTTGCTTTTAGTTAGTGTCTCCTCTTATTCATTTGGCTTGGCCCCATTAAATAGGATGTTCCTGACTTTTTTTGTTCTATTCTGTGGTATCCTTTCAGCTCCAGGATTCACAGGAGAAATACACAGAATGTCAAGCAATGTTGCATGAAGCTCAGGAGGATATTAAAGATCTTCGCAACCGCAGTTTGCCCAACAGCACCATCCACCACAGTTCCCCCACCTTCTTACCTCTGGTAAGGATAGATAATGCACATATATATAGGATAAGAGAATATGTGTATACGTATGTGTATTTGTGTGTGTATGTGCATGTAGGTATATAAATGTAGGATATATATGATGCATATATAGTAGGATAGGAGAACACACACACACACACACACACACATACATTTATAAATAAGATATATATGTAATGTAGAGCCAGTTTGTTGTACAGTGTCAGGAAGCAGGGTAGAGACTGTGAATTCTAGTTCTTTCTTAGGCATGGAACCAGCTGGGCAATCTTGAGCCAGTCACTCTCTCTCAACTCTAGGATGGAGGCAATAGTGAGCCACTTCTGAAATTTTGCCAAGAAGAATGCAGGGATTTGTCCTGGAAGCTGCCAAAAGTCAACACTGACTTGAAGGCACAAACAAAACAAACTAAAAATGTTCAGTGTATATATAAATAACAATATATAAACTTGGTTGGATGAAACTCATGATTGGAATGTACTGATAGAAGGATACAAACTATTCAAAAGAAACAGATCTAACAAAAAAGGAGGTGGAATTGCCTTATATATTAGAGATCACTTCCTCTCCACAGAGATGCACAAAACCAAGGATGAAAGCCTGCTAGAATGCACACGGGTCAACATAAAAGGAAAAAAGAACGACATTACCATAGGTATATATTATAGGCCACCCAACCGAGCAAAAGAAATAGATGAACTTTTTGCTAAACAATTAACAAATGTATGTAGGAAATACATTACAGCAGTAATAGGGAATTTTAATTACACAGACATTAATTTGGAGACAAACTCACCAACAAGTGGAAAATCGAACAGGTTCCTGATCAACCTAGCTGACAACTTTGTTATTCAAAAGGTAGAGGAGGCAACTAGAGGGTCAGTCACACTGAACCTTATTTTTACTAAGAGAGAAGAAATGATAGAGGGGATTGAAATTTGGGGAAGAATGACTATGTTATATTAGAATTCAAAATAAAACAGATACAAGCAACAGAACGTAATCAAATCAGAGACTTTAAAAAAATCTGATTTTAACAAACTCAGAGAGAGCTTGGGAAGGATTCTATGGATGAAAATCTTAAAGGGAAAATCAACTCAAGAAGCTTGGGAAACTTTGAAAAATATGGTCATAAAAGTCCAGTCCAGTTCAATACCATTGAAAAAGAAAAACAAGAAATCCAAGAAAAAGCCAGCATGGTTGCATAAAGAACTGTCTGACCAAATGAAAGAAAAAAAATGATAAATACAAAAAATGGAAAGTTCACCATGGGAGTAGATGGCAAGGAAGCAACAGGCAGTAGAGAGAAAGCAGAATTGCTTAATTCATTCTTTGCATCTGTCTTCATGCAAAAAAAAAAAAAAACAATTCAAAAGCCGAACTGTAAAAGACAGGCTAAGAATGCAAATTAAAATAAGCAAAAATAAGGTAAGAGAACACCTGTCAGCTCTAGATGGATTCAAATTACCAGATCCAGACAGATTACATCCCAGAGTTCTGAAAGAACTGGCAGCTGTAATCTCTGAACCATTGAACCAGATCTTTCAAAGTTCTTTGAGATCAGGGAACTACCTGGGGACTGGAAAAGAGCTGATGCAGTTCCCATCTTCAGAAAAGGGGAAAAAAAATCAGATCCAGGAAATTACAGACCAAACTTTCTGACATTAACACCTGGGGAAGATCTTGGAAAAAATAATCAAGCAACAAATTTGCGAACACCTAGAAGCAAATAAAGTTATAACCAGTAGCCAACATGGGTTCGTCAAAAATAGATCATGCCAAACAAATTTTACTTTATTCTTTGACAAAGTGATTAGTGGATCAGCAAATGCTGTGGACATAATATACTTAGATTTTAATAAGACATTTGACAAAGTAGACTACCACTTACGACTTGGTAAGCTAGAAAATTGTGGGATAGCAGCATCACTACCAGATGGATTTGTACCTGGCTGACAAACCGTACTCAACATGTAGGCCTCAGTGGAACTACATGCCTGTGGAGGGAGGTAAGTAGTGGGATATCCCAAGGTTCTGTTTTAGGCCCAGTGTTCTTCAATATCTTCCCAAATGATTAGATGAGGGAATATAAAAGGAACTCATCAAGTTTGCAGATGACATTAAGCTGGCAGAAATAGCCAATTCTCCAGAAGATAGGCTCAAGATCCAAAAGGATCTCAACAGACTTGAACACTGGTGCCTATCTAACAAAATGAAACTCAGTATAGATAAAAGTAAGGTTTTACATTTAGGCAAGAAAAAACAACTGAACCAATGCAGAATAGTTGAAACTTGGTTTAATGCCAGTAACTGTGAGACGGTTCTTGAGAGTCCAAGTGGACAATCACTTAAATATAAGCCAATAGTGTGCAACAGCAGCCAAAAAAGCAAATATAATGCTAGATGCATTAATAGAGGGATAGAATCAAGATCACATGAAGTATTAGTACCGCTTTACAAAGCTTTAATATGACCACACTTGGAATACTGCATCCAATTTGGGTTACGCAGTATATTTAAAAAGTTGAGAGTCTGGAAAGAGTGCAGAGAAGAGCAACAAAGAGGATCAGGGGGCTGGAGGCTAAAACATGTGAAGAATGGTTACAGGAATTGGATATGTCTACTCTAGTGAAAAGAAGGACTAGGTGAGACATGATAGCAGTATTCCAATATTTGATGGACTGTTACAGAGATGAGGGGGTCAAACTATTTTCCAAAGCACCAGAAGGCAAGCCAAGAAACAATGGATGGAAACTAATCAAAGAGAGAAGCAACCTAGAATTAAGGAGAAATTTCTTGATGGTGAGAACAATCAATCAATGGAACGCCTTGCCTTCAGAAATTGTGGGTGCCCCAACACTGGTGTATTTCAAGAAGAGACTGGACAGCTATTTGTCTGAAATGGCATAGAGTCCCTGTTCAAGCAGGGGGTTGGGCTAGATAACCTCCAAGGGGGTTGGGCTAGATAACCTCTAGCCTTTACAGAGCGGGGAACATTGGAGGGGGGAGAGAAAACACATCTAAGTGTGATTGTTTATTTTATCCAAGATTCAATTGCCGGAACTGTTTTGCAATGAACTTTGGAGGCAGGTGTTAGAGAAATAGCATCTCTGAGTAATGACTAAGAGAACAGTCAACAACTCAATTTCCATACCACAGAGTCATGATTTCTTCAATCATGGTTTAATGAATACATATTTATTGATTGGAGACAGAATGCTATGCCATAAATCTTAGTTTGCAGAACTGGATTAACACATGCTAAATTTAAACAAACATATGTCTTTCTAATGAGAGTTTAGGAGAACACTGTTCAGCTCTGTGTTCTCACTTGGGGAGCTGTAATCCAATAGAAACAGAAAAGGAGAAATATATTTAGGAACTTTTTACTGCCAGAAGAATAGCCTGCCCGTGGTTACTTTTTGTTACAGGATTCCCTGGCTGCAGAGATCAAGAGCACAATGAGAAAAGGGATGGACAGCTCTGGGTCATCTGAGTACAAGTGAGTGGAGAGCACAATAGCATTCACAGAGCGGCAAGAGGCCTGAATTAAAAAAAAAAAAAGTTTATAGCTCCAGGGATACCATGGTGATGAAGCAAAAAGTAAGGGATGCTCACTATCAGGAGGTGATATTGTGAAGGAGCTGCTGCAATTCCAAACTTGTGGAATTGAACTTAGACTTCAGATAGGTAGAGTTTAGAATACTTCTTGGCCTTATGGACAGTAAAGGCTATGACTTTATTAAAAACAATACTGGAAAAAATGGCACCTACAAGTATTTCAAGGATGTAACGTTTGAGTCTTTTGACAAAGAGAGTGACCAACCTTCTCTTTGATTTCTGTCACTGATCACAATATTTCCAACTGTTTGCTTATTTTCAGAAGCTTCCGGCGTGTGTTTGAGACAGTGAAGGCTGTGAAGCGAGCAACAAAAGCTAAATCGGGAAGGGCAACCCCTTTGAGTTTTCTTCCACATTCCCCCAAAGCAGCTTCAGTGGCCTGCAGTCACTTTAACAGTCCACGTAACAACCGCTATGGTTCAGATAGCCCCATTATGCTAGAAGAAAAGGGTCACCTGGCTCCTGAAGATCCCAATGACACCCAGTAAGTATTATTAGGATCTGGACTCCTCTGTAGGAATACAGCCTTCCAAATCTTTTTTTTTTTTTATTGAAAAGTTTTAAAAATTTTTTTGCAACATATGTCCCCGCTCCCTCTCACTCCTCCCCTCCCACCCCCACTTCCCAGAGCTGATTACAGGGTACAAATAAACAATAACATAATCTAAATAACATTACCCAACTATACTAGCAATTAAATCCATAACATACTTTAACTCCCTTTCAAAATAAGTATTAACCAATTAACAACAGAAATAATAATAATAATATACCTAATTAACAACCAGAATAATAATATAATTAAACCATAAAATTCAAAATAATAATCAACCCTGTTAAACTACTAATAATAATCTTATAATAATATAATTAAACCATAAAAATTCAAAATAATATACAACCCTATTAAACTACTAATAATGATCTTAAATTCACTCATAAACTAAATAATACTTTTCAATCTCCTAGTTCATCTATATCTATAACATATCAAAATAATATTATAATTAAATCTTAATCAGAAGCTAAATGATACTTTTCAATCACATACTTCTTCTATCTATAACATCTCAAAATAATATTATAATTAGATCATAAAACTAAAAATAATATTCAGCCATATTAAGCTAAATAATACTTTTCATATGTAATCAATCCATCTTCTCCAAACCAAAATATATTTTTCTTATAAATCCTTCACAAAAAGCGGAGATTTTTGCCATTTCTACTAGATTAAACACAACAATGCTCTTACATCTATTATAAAATTCAGCATCAAATTAATTTCTTTAACATCAACTTCATAACACATTACAAGATTAACCCATAAAACTTTAATATCTCTACATGTCCACCAATTATAACTTCTATATTCCATTCACACAAATATTTTCAAATTCCAAATCATCTTTTAGGTCAATATAAAGAAAAAAAACTTTAATTAATTAATTTTGAAGGAACCCTTCTTATTTCTACTTGAATCTAAAACATAATTCCAGTCTTTTGCTATTCTTTTTTCTTTGCTCTATAAACTGCACGAGTCATTCTCTGTTCCTTTAAATCATCTTTTATCTCCAAACACTGTTGCTTAGAATCAACCTGCAAGCTTCCTGCTGCTGATATTCCTTCAGTCAGATGTTCTTCAAACTTTTGTTCAATTCTCTTAAGTCGTGGAGACGATGGTGTACCTACTTTCAAGACCGAAACATAAAAATCTCTTGCTTTCAAAATTGTGTCAAGTCTATGACATGTCCCCGCAAAATTCACCACTAACCCCACAGGTATATCCCATCTATATTGAACCTGACGTTTTTTCAGCTCCTCAGTCAAAAAAGCAAAATCTTTTCTTTTTCTAAGAATTTTAGAAGGTATTTCTTTCAAAATTATAACATCTTGAGATGCGATCTGGAATCTTTGCTTATAAAAAGCCTGTATAATTTCATTACAAAGTGATCTTCTGAAAAAGTAAATAACCACATCTCTTGGTAAATTTCTTTGCTTTGCAATCCGTGAATTGACCCTAAAAATTTTCTCTATCTCTCCCGAGATTTCTTCAGGTCCACAGCCCCAAATAAAAGCTAAATCTGCAGCAATTTCTTCTTTCAAATTTTCTTGCAAATCCTCCTTCAACCCTCTTATTCGCAAAGCATATTCCATCTCTCTGTACTGTATCATAATAATTTCATTCTGTATTATATCAACATTATTTTCAACTTTTCCAACTCTATCTTCAAGTCTTTCCACATTCTCTACTACTTTATCCACACGTTCGTCCAAACGACCTATATGAGCTGCTAACCCCTGGCAAGCCAACAATATGTCCTTCCTCATCTCATTATTCTTCTTCTCAAAAAACTCTGCAGTTTCTTGTCTGACCTGTCTTACTATTTTTTCCAAGGCATCTTGTAAGTCCTTAAGAGTAAGTACCGGTGATAAAGGAGAGGGTGAGGGAGGCTGAGGCTTAAATTGCTGCACCTTCTGTGTTCCCGGAAAGGGTAAACCTTTAAGCAAAGCCGAAGTTCCAAGATGTTTTGAAGCCATTTTCAAACTGTGACCACTTCTATAAAACTTATTAATCTTGTAAAACTAGCATTCCCAAAAAAAGGAAGGAGGGGATAGTAAAAAACAAAAACAAATCCCCCCCCCAAAAGAAGAACTTAGTCTCTAAATAAGCAATCAAATTCCATTACATTGTTTCAACTTAGTTGCCAAGTAAAAGTGAAAGTCTTTCATAACAGGAAACAGCATTCCTCTGCCATTTTCACTTCTTCCTTTAATTTAAATAGTAAATGGAGAAGATACTTTACTTATCTCCTGAGTTAAAGTCCCAAATTCTCACAATTCTGGTTCTCCCGGTCAGCTCTGTCTTCTTTCAATTTAAATCACAAATCTCTTTAAACAGCAGATGTGGAAGCAGCGTCTGGCTTTGTTCCTAAAAAAGGAACAAAGGCATCCTGGGGTGCGGAGAAAACCCAGACTCCGAGGGAGTTCTCACCCCTCATCCTCCCAAAACAAAAGAATGTGGAGGAGACGGGGAACTCTACCTCTATCTGGGAAAACTCACCCCTCCCCCTTCGCCCGGGGAACGAGGCTCCAAGCCGAGAAACAGCTGATGACCACTGTTTCTTCAGGCTTTGACGCATTCCCAGGCGGGTAGCTGGAAAAAAGCCGCCATCGGCACGGCTGTCACCACCGGAAGCTCAGCCTTCCAAATCTTGTAGGAGATATTTCATGGCTGAGTTAGCTCAGTTCTCCATCTGGCAATCTTCAGATTTGTTAGGACTAGTGTTCTGGAAATTATCATCCCCAAATATCCAGAGCATGCTCTTAGGAAGGTTAGATTAAATCTTAAAGGCCAAACCAGCCTTGGATTAGGCCTATTTCCTAGGGGTTTAACAATTTTTTCCATCTTCATTCCTTTCCCATAGTTACTGGTGGGACATGAATATATTCAAACAGTTTATGGGCAGCATATATTGCAGGGAAGGCTGTTTATCTTGATGGATCCCAAACTTTCCAGCCCAACTGTAGTCTGAGGTAGTCCCATTCAAAGAAAAAAATGGAAAGATTTGGACACTGCCTTAAGGGGCATCAAAAGATTAATCAGTATTTTGTCCTGCTGGGCCTTTGATGAAGAAAAAGCTGTCAAATAATTATATTACCATCTCTAGGTCTTGGAAGCTATTGGGGCACAGGCTTTGATATGAAAAAGCCATAAAAATGGGTAGCTAAAGAAATACAAGTCTCTTCATTCCTTCCTCACATCATCTTGTATTTCTCTAACGAAACAAGGAGAGCAACCCTTTATTACCCTATTTTTTTAACTGCTATGTCTACTCTGGCAAAAACGTTCAGCTAGACTCCTTTGGCACTGTTTTTTCTAACTTTGATTTGCAAACTAAAATGGTGTCTTCTTGACACCTAGGATTGTTGGGCACAACCCATCAAACTGCTGATGTACTCAAAAATATCTCCTATCAATCCCAGGGAATTTATTTTCCATTCGTGGTTCCTTCTGCCTCTAGTGAAAAATGTCTTGGTCCAAGTCTTATAAGAGTACAATTGCTAAAAGCCCCGTCTTTGCTCTTACTGAAGTCAAGGCAAGATTTCTTTGTTGATTCTTTCCAGTCTCTTATCACTATGTTTGTCTATCCCATCCAGTTTTAATTATAAGTTTTTTGAGACAGGGTTCTGTTTCTGGGATAGATTTTTATCTTTTCGTTGACTGATTGATTGATCATTGTCAGTCTGTGCTTCTCCAAAAGAAGTTGAATGACAGTTTCCAGAATCCCACATTGTCACTATGCACATTGTCACTATGAGGAGCTATAATTCAGCAACATCTGGAGAACCAGGATTTTCCTCTTTGATAACATGATAATGGTGATGCTTTCACAATCAGATCACCTTCACAACTCTCTTTATTTTAGCCACAGAGTGGATGCTACGTCAGGTACACCTGGCCACCATGTCTTGGAAGCTGCTATCCAGAGTTTGTCTGCTCGCCAGAAGAACCACAGCACTGAGCATTCGTTTTTTGAGATGGAACGTGAATACAAACTGAGGCGCCTGGCTTTGGAGGTGGAGGACTTCAGTGGGTGCCTGACCCCCAATGGTAGCATCACATCTATAGGCACCAACTATTCAGGCAGTTCTGGCACCTCCTTGGGATCCTACTCTTGCTTCCCTGATAAGCTTCAAATTGTTAAGCCTATGGAAGGTTAGTGGAAAGAAGCAGCCCAGGCCTCTTCACTTGGAGAAACAGCTTACTTTGGATTGTTTATTTATTGTTGTCCTTTGGCTTTCCAAGTTCGTTATTTTCTGAGTACCATTTCTGAGTAATACAGGTAGTCCTCAACTTACAACAGTTCATTACAGCGGCACTGAAAAAGGTGACTTATGACCAGTGATGGGATTCAAATATGTGAACAACCGGTTCTCTGTGTGGATGCCGCTTCCAGAAGTCCATTCTGGGCCTGGGCAACAAAAAATTAGCTACCGCTTCTTCCGAAGCGGTGCGAATCGGCTGAATCCCACCACTGCGTATGACCGTTTTTCACACTTATAACCATTGCAACATCCCCATGGTCACATGATCAAAATTCAGATGCTTGGCAATGGACTCATATTTATGACAGTTGCAGTGTCCCGGGGTTACGTGATCCCCTTTTGCGACCTTCTGACAAACAAAGTTAGTGCAAAAGCCAGATTTATTTAACAATCGTGTTACTAACTTAACAACTGTTGCGATTCACTTAACAACTATGGCAAGAAAAGTTGTAAAGCGGAGCAAAACTCAACAAATGTTTTACTTTACAATAGAAATTTTGGGCTTAATTATGGTCGTAAGTCAAGGACTACCTATACTACAGTTCTGAAAGTAACCTTATGAAATTCCAAAAGGGAATTAAAAACCTGGAAAGGTGAATTCCTGGCAGTTCCAAGCTCTAGATGGGGGGGGGGAAATGTTAGACATTGCCTCCCATTTTAACCTGGACAAAAATACAGGCTTTGGGGGAAGGGTTTTTTCTTGTTTATTTTAAGCTATGTAAAATTCCTGGTAAGACTTATAGGTACTTCATGTAACAGTGATAGGAGTACTTACCATGTAACCTAATGATTGGAACAGATTTTCCACTTACTGTGGGTTGAGCTCAAGAAAGGATTCAAGGAAGGAGCTAAGATACTGAGAAGGCAGTATTCAAGGCAAGGATGAGGATGGAGCAGAAATGGGAAGGGAAGGAATCTAGGATTCTTCCTAGCCATCCTGATTTAAAAGGAGAAGTGAGATGTGCTAGAAAGGAGAAAGCTTTAAGAAAGGCCAACAAACTCTGAAATGTGAAATTTTTGCAAAGAAAGACCCAACATTAAAACATTGTTGGTTAGTAGCAGAAAAGGAAGGAAACAAACAGACAATACCCAGATTCCAAGAAAAATCAGGGCTGCTGTTTTGAATTAGTTTTCATCCATATACAGAGAAACAATTGAACAAATAGTAGTTCCTTGGGAATATTGCAAACTATATTGGAACTAGTCACGAAGATCCACAGTCTGGACATATGGGTAGAGATAGGATCACATACAGAACTTTGGATTTTATTGGCCAGGGATTTGTAAAGATGTGGCTCATTATTGCCCTGTTCCAATGGAGAAAATGCATTTAATCCCCATTCTTTTTTCTAAAATAGCCCTGAACATTATAGTCCTTCTGTCATGATCTAGTAAATGCAGTGAATATATCCTAGTTGTCTGTGATTAAGCAACTCAGTACCCAGAAGCAGTTCCACTGAGGAATGTGTCAGCTAAACGAATAGCTAAGGAACTGGTGATCAAAATGTTTAGTAGGATAAGCACACCATATGAGATCCTCACAGATCAAAGATCTAATTTCTAAAAATCAGCACTGCGTAAGTATCTTTGTGCAGATTTAAGAATAAAAAGGGTGTGTGCAAATCCCTATCATCCACAGGCAGATTATTTTAGTAAAAGGATGAATCAGATCCTGAAAATTATACTTAAGAAATATGCAAGCTAAGACCCAATATTTTTGGTTACATCTTTTCTATTGTTTGCATTCAGGAAAATTCCTCAGGCATCCATGGAATTTTAGCCCCCTCCTCCATTTCATGGGAAACAACTTTGAGGGTTTTAGACATTATTAAGAAATGCTGGTGTAACAATATAGAAGACTCCAAATATATATTATAACTCAGAGGAATAAGTTAAAAGCCTTAGGGCACATTGCCACGAATATTTAGAGATAGGCAGAGAAAAACAAAAGAGAGTCTGTAATAAAGGTTTAAAGGCAAAACAATTTACTGTAAGGAAAGCAAGTATTTGTTGCTATCGCCTAGTAAAGAAAGCAAATTACAGGCTAAAAGGCAAAGTCCCTACATAGTAAAGAGAAGAATTGAGTCAGTGAATTATGAAATTGAACTGGAAGATAGAAAAAAGAAAATCTACCATACTAACCTTCTGAGGAAATGACACAATGGATCTGAACCTGGGATGTTTTTCCTTACACTGAAAGAAAGCCATCCAGAATTGCTGGAACAAGTGATACTGCAGACATCCCTTGGAAAGATACATATTAATTCTGACCTAGGACACAGTCAAAAGATAGATTTAGAAAAATTGTTATGGGACTGTAAACATACAGTATGTTCACCATACAACCAGGTTTAACTGCTTTAGTAGAGCACAGAATAGAAATGGGTTAAATCCAACCAATTAGACAGTGTTTCTATAGGATTCCTGAAGAGTTGAAGTAGACAGATGCCTCAGATGACATTGTAGAACTATCTATAAGTCACTGGTATTCTTCAATCGATTTAGTCTCAAAACCAAATGGAGAAATATGATTTTGTGCAGACTTCCTACAAATAAATGAAGGGGCAAAATATGATGGGTGTCTAATGTCCAGAGTGGATTATCTCTTGGATGACCTATTGGAGCCAAGTATTTATCATCCTTGGATTTAACCAAAGAATATTGGGAAATTCCACTGGAACACTACTCCAAAGAGACAATGTCATCTTTCAATTCAAAAGAATGCATTTTGATCTACAAGAGGCATCTGCTCCCTTCCAGAGTTTAATGAACAAGATTTTACAAGGTCAAGGAGAATGGTGTGCTACCTATCTAGATACAGTATATCCTGATCTATAGCAAGACCTGGCAAGAACACCTCCAACACTTAATAATTGACATTCTAACTATAAACCCAGAGAAGTGCCATTTGGGATATCAATAATTGGAGTTCATGGTTGGAAGGGGGGAGATAAAATCTGAATAGGGAAAGGTTGGAATTCTGAAACAGGTGGAAGCCCCCAAAACAAAGATGTGCATTTTTTTTTTAGGACCAATGAGGTATTATCAAAGTTCATACCTCATTTTTCTACTGTGACTCATTCTGCAGCTGAGAATGGAGCTCGGCCTGCACTTCACAGTGAAAGGCCTTTCCTGAAGGCCACTGCAGCTGGGAACCAATCTATGGGTTGAATCTATAGCTTGGTTCTCGGCTGCAGTGGCCTTCCGGAAAGACCTCTGACTGCGAAATGCAGGCCTGGGGATGCCGCAGAAGAAGTGGACTGGTGAGGAGAGGCCTGGCTGCAAGGTAAGTGGGTGCAGGTGCGTGGGGCAGCTCCACACCCTGCCCTAGCTTGACTTTTAGTTGTCTGCCTCACCCCAAAACTAGGGCTTATTTTGGGGATAGGGCTTATGTTAGGCCCATCCCCAAAAATCAAGCTAGGGCTTATTTTTGGGGTAAGTCTTACTTTTGGGGAAACATGGTATTAACAACTTAACAATTCTGTGATTTACTTAACAACTGTGGCAAGAAAGGACATGGGACAAAACTCATTTAATATCTGTCTTTGTTAGCAACAGAATTTGGGCTCATTTGTGGTTGCAATTAGACAATTACCTGTACACTCTAAAATGGGCAATCAATGTTCTTTGTGTGAATCTCTGGGGTTGGGAATTCACTGTAATAACTGATTATAACCGCTCATCTTCCTGCAACAAATGAAAGATACCAATTCATGGTTAACTAGATGATAGTTACCTTGAAGGGTGTCAAGGACCACGGTATCATGCTGCGACGGTTGGGTGGGTTGGGAATGGGGGGCACCGTGATGCGGTGGTTCTCTTCCTTCCTCACCGACCGTACGCAGTCTGTATTGGCAGGGGGACAGAGGTCGACCCCAAGACCCCTAACTTGTGGGGTCCCACAGGGGTCGGTCCTCTCTCCACTTCTGTTCAATATTTATGTGAAGCCG
>NW_015386388.1:5348375-5354801 GCF_001527695.2 Protobothrops mucrosquamatus
AATTTTTAATTAGGTGTAATATGTATTTATGTTAGCTTTTTATCTAATCTGTCAGCCGCCCTGAGTCCGAAAGGAGAAGGGCGGGATATAAATGCAATTAATAATAATAATAATAATAATAATAATAATAATAATAATAATAATAATAATAATAATAATAATAATAATAATAATAATAATAATAATAATAATAATAATATCTGACACTACAATCTTACCATTTCAATATTATATACTGGGTGCAACACTGATTTCCTATTACAGTATGGAAAAGGCAGTGAAATCAAGGTTGGTTTTTTTTTAATTAAAAAAGTGAGGCATGTGAGATAGTAGGCTACCCAAAAAATGGCCAGCATATATGCTGCTTTCTTCCTTTCTATTTAAGCCTCTCCTGAGTCAGCATAGCAAGATAAACTATTAAAGCTTTACTGTGAAATAACTGAAGGTATGTGGAAGTAAAGCAGCTAGAAGAGCTGTTTTTCTCTAGCAATACTCACAAGGAAAAATAGTTGGAGTAGCAGGTGTATACTAGCAGGAGTTGTAGCAGTATTGGGGAAGAGTGGACAGTAATGAGTAAATTGCTTGTCTTCACCATAATAAAGATTGATAAATAGTATTTGAGTGCTCGGGTTTGCTGTTAGGTCTTTTGGTGTCTTGAACTCATCAAATTAGGTATAGTTTAAAAGAACTCAAGACAGTGACTCTATGACAACTGTAGTTCAGACTGCCTGAGGGACTTCAATGCAGTCCATTTTTCTGCCTTGTTTGGAATATTTCCTTTGTTTAGAGCAGGGGTGTTAAACTGGCAGTCCACGTGTCAGATGCATCATGCACAGGCCACACCCAGCCCAGTTCTGCAAAGGCAAAAAACATCGCGATACATCACGGTATGTCATGTGATGCGATTGAGTTTGTCACCCATGGTTTAGAGCCATCCCTAAACATTTAGCTGCATGAAGGAAAGAGCAAGAGGGCACCTTGTTCCCATCCGTAACAACCAGTTGGACTGGCAATTTAATATTGTACTGGTTAGACTCCCATTTCTATCATCATTGAAGGTAGGCTAGCAATAGGATTGGCCATGTCAGAAGGGACCAGGGCATGCTGTTCTTTGCAGATAATAAGATTGGACTAGGTGTCCAGCATGAGGCTTAAAACTTACAGGATTCCCTCCTGCCTTTCATGTGTTATCCACGTAGTTTGGAAATTTCTATTTCTCATTGTAATGTTGGCTTGCAATTCCCCCTACTTCTGTTTAGACCTGCTGCAAATGATTTTTGCTGGGATTTGCCAATGGATCCAATAAACTCACATAGACCTCTGTGCCTCCTCTTAGGTTCTGTGACCCTGCACCACTGGCAGCAGCTGGCCCGGCCTCACCTGGCAGGAATCCTGGACCCTCGACCAGGTGTACTTACCAAAGATTTCCGCCAGCTTGATACTGATCTTGAAGAGGTCCATAATCTAAATGACTTAGAAGAAGATGAGATGGATGGCAGCGCCTTGGCTTCTCTTGCTACCTCAACAACTGTTAAAGCCAAAGAAAGGCCAACTGGTGAGTGGGCTGAGTTGCATCACTCCAAATGGTATGCATCAGCTTGTCTTTGAGGATTTGAGGAAATCCTGAAAGTTAGTAAGCATCACCTCATCTTTCCTGCAGGAAAGCAATCATGATTTTTTGCCCTGTGATAGTTGGAATATGTGCCTGTTGGTGAGGTCCAGCTCAGCATTACTAGTAGATACCATGGGTGCTTTGGCAATGTTCTTGTGGCAGTGAATCAGGTGGGGTCACAAGAATGTGAGAGAAGACTTCCAGGTGTAGCTTCCTACTGGACAAGCTATACTCCTCTAGTTAAGTGTTTCTCAACCTTAACAAATTTAAGATATATGAACTTTAATTCTCAGAATAATGAAGCCGGCAATGTAATTGCTTTGTAATTCTGGGAATTGAAGTCCATGCATCTTAAAGTTGTTGAGATCTAGAAACACTGCTTTACTTTTGCAGACAATCTACAGGGAGGAATGTTGGGAGTCGTAGTTGAGTAAAATCTTGGGAGCCACAGGTTCCCCACATCTTTTCCAGCTGGAGGCTATGAATCATTGCAGACAAATTGGATGAAATGTAATGTCCTATTGTTCATAGAAGCTTTTCCCTCCACTGTTTCCCTTGATGTTTGTCCACCTTCATGACTCCCATCCCATTCTGCTCACTCATTAACCCTTTGTTTTCCTGTCCCGTTTAGTTTTTCACTCCGTTAACAATCTGCCCCAGACCCCGCCTACTTTCACCATCACCACCTGTTGCATCATGCACCCTATCAAAGAGGTTACCATGGTGACACCCAGGTAAGCATCCTATTGCCCTTCCCTTAAAGCTTTCCAGCCATCTCTCCTTCTCCTACATGGGAAGGCCATTTCCTACATAAAGGATGTGTATGTGCACGTCTGTGATTTTTGTTTTCTACCTCTTATCTTGCATTCTCCCCATTCCTCCTTGTCAAATCCTGGCTTTAGGCATTTCTCCTGATATGGGCAACTTCTGGGCACATGGATGGGAGACCTGAAGTAAGATATCTTGCTTGCTTCTTCCTTTCTCTCCATCCAGCAGCAGAACTTCCCTCTTTGATTCATCTCCTCCTGGGTGACCCTGGGTTGGAAAAAGAGGACCCAAGCCCATTGGATAATGGCTGCAGGGAGGAGCAAGGCCTTGCAGGAAATAAGAGAATGAAAGTTCATTGACCTGGGAAGAGGAAGTTATAACACTTTAATGCTGGGGTAGATTTAAAATGAGTTCTGGTAATCAAGCCTGCCCAGAAAATTGGCATGATAAGCAACCAATTTGTGTGTGTGTGTGTGTGTTTGTGTGTGTGTATCTATGTATCTATCTGTGTATGTATATGTGTATATGTATATACGTATATGTATACACACACACACATATATCAAGTGTTTTTCCAGTGAAACCGGTCTAACAGAGCACCTGGTTTACCCAAATATGGGATGGAGCAATCTGCTATTGTCGAAATAGCTATACTAGTCTCCCTTTAATTCTTTGTCAGCAAAATCTAAAATATATGCACATATATATTCACATATACATACACATATATATACACATATACACACACACATATACACACACATACATACATGCATACATACAAACATACTGTATAGTATTCTGCATATGCTTAGGGGCATCTTGCTTAATTGTCAACTGGTGACAGCTGAGGCTTGGCCCTGATGAAGCCCTGGCTAAAAAACCAACTTCTGGGAAGCCCATAAAAAGTCATTGTGGGGTAATGAAACATAGGCATCTGCCTTTAATCAACATTAATGTTGGATGCAGTTGCTCACATACTTCTTCAGAGGCTTTTAGTTGCTCTGAACCTCTCTCCCTTTATCTTCCCCATTGAATGAACGGCCTTCCTCTGTTCTGGAGATCTTTCTCTTTGTTTGGTTAATGTTAAGGTTTTGATGAGGATTTGGGTGATAAGCAAAGCATATGGGTCTCCATTCTCCTAACAGCTCATTGTAAGAAAAGAACAAGGAAATGAATGAAGGGGCTTATTTAAGTCAGTTTTTCTCAGTCACTCACTAGAAAATATTGGACTACAGCTCTTATAATCCTGGATTACAAGGAGACTTATGAATTTATCCACAACATTGTGATTGATTGTATATGACAAGCTTAAACTTTCAACCCAGGTCAACAAAATCCAACTGCTGTGTTCAGATCACCATATTATGATTTAATTAATAAACAATAGTGAGACTTCCACGGAACCATATGCTACTCAATCTCACTGTAGCCTTAGCTATAGCAGTTTGCAAACCCAGCAGCCATCCTAGGCGGTTGAAATGTGCAACTAAATTCGGCCTGTCTGGGAAAGCAAGATTTTAACCCACTAATTTTTTGCAGACTTCGCTGCCAACCTTTCTGCAAACTAACTGAAATGAAATTTGTGATGCTGACTTTCAATGCTATGTCTTCAGCTGATCCTATCCTCAGAAAAATAAAAATGGATAGCTAACAAACTCAAAACTAATGCTGTTGACAGCTTTTCCTAGAGCAAAAATGGGCAACCTTTAGTTGGCAGGGGCCACATTTAATATTTGGGGAAGGGTGGCAAAGAGACATTCTGCTGTGGAAAATGATGTCAGTGGTGGTGTCATATCTGGGCCTGGAACATCTTCTCTAAATTTGTGTATTTCATTACACAAAGCCTATTTCAGAACCTATGCAAAAAAAAGAAAATCCAAACAACTGGAACCTATTGATTATTTATTTTATTGCATCCTGCCTTTATTGTTTTTACACATAATCTCAAGGCAGCAAACATATCCAATGCACCATCCTCCTCCTTTATTCCCCATAACAACAACCCTGTAGGGTGGAGTGGGCGGAGAGAGAGTGACCAGCCCCAGTAATGCAGCTGGTTTTCATAGCTAAGATATACAGGGTGAACCAGAAGCCAGGCCTCATAGGCCAATCACAATATGTTTATTATTTCTTAACACCTATCTCTCCTATAAGGTGCCTCTAAGTAGCTTACAGGCTTCAAAACAAATAGGAAAATAATTACAATTTGTTAAAATATTAAAACTACACAGATTAAAAATTTAAAAATGAGACAAAACTCAAAATTAAGAGACAGATGGCACAGGGATGAGGTCTTCTTATCCTATCACCTACCTCCAGTGGTAAGCATCCCCTCAATATAAAATAGTAATTGATATTTTTTAAGGGAAAATGTTTCAGCTGAAACATGTGTCAAAGAAGTAAGAAAGTTGTTAGAAAAAAGTACACTATATTTAATGTAATTTATACAATGGTCAATGTGGCCTAATTTTTAGTATCCCCTAGGTCAGAGGTGGGATTCAAATATGTGAACAATTGGTTCTCTGTGTGGATGCCGCTTCCGGAAGTTCATTCTGGGCCTGGGCAACAAAACATTAGCTACCGGTTCTGCCGAAGTGGTGCAAACCGGCTGAATCCCACCACTGCCCTAAGTATATATGTGTGAATATGTTTGTAAAAAAAATATTAGTCACTGAAGGGCTGAATAGCCAGTAGTTCCCCACCTGTGGCCTTGATGGAAAAAAACCCCTAAATTGGTAGTAATCTTAGGAGCCACAATAATATTAATAGATGGATCAGAGCTTTTCTGTCTTCAACATCTTTTCTATCAGGTACCAAGATGGAAATATCTTCCTCCTGGACACCAAGAACAGGTGCCTGGTTTTAGAAAGCAGCGCTGCTGCAGTCTTGGCATGGCTGAGGAATTTTGGGAAATGTAGTCCCCACACACTTGAAGGGGGCCAGGTTAGAGAAGACCGCCCACCTGTAGCACATGAGAGTGCTGAAAAGTGTGTGTTATGGTTGACATGGTACTGTTGATTTCAGATGCTGTGCTAGTTCCGACTCTTCTTTTGTTTTGCAGAAGGCCCAATTAAAAATAAAATTGTAGTGGATTGGGCCTTAAAGGGCCAGTCTGTAGTTCTCAGCCAGCCTCAAGGGCACAAGCAGAGGTAGCCACTGCCCATATGAATTGAAAGAAGCCTCCTCAATTAGCTGAGAGGAAAGCAAAAAGTATTTTTTTAAAAAATGCTGCTGATATAATTAGAAAAGAAGGTACTCAGTCAAGCCCTAAAATATTAGGGCAACTCTCTTTTCCTATGCACCAGCAGGAGGAATTTGTGGAAAAGGAGCACAAGCCCACATCCTGCAAAACTGAACGGAAGGGGGCGGAGTAAGCCGCTTTTTCCATTTGGTTTGTTCCATTATATGTGCTCCTTTCTTATTTGATATAGAAAATTACTATTTTCAGGGCCCAAGTAATCACGGGCATCTGCACCTGGTTGAGAAAATACCATGTTATTTAGACATTGCTCTAAAGAGTTTCTGCGAAGGAAACTTCCCAGTTGCCAGAATTCCCAGCCTGCACAGATTGAGAGGCTGTTGCAGAACAAATCAAGGTGGGATGGAATGTATGTTTGCAATTAAGCACCTAACCCAAACATATTAAAGCCTTTAGACTAAATGCTTGGGTTTTTTTCCCCCCCTTCCTTCTCCTCCTCCTTAGTCTTTATAATACAGTTGTGCCCTCTTGTGGGCCCTGCATGGGGATGAGCCCGTCTTCCCCTCGACGCAGGCAGGAGAAGAAAGAGAAAGAGCTTGGACTGGTGACTCTCCTGACAAAGCAAGGCATTTCTGCACAGAGCCCAGGAGGGGCGCTCGTGTCCCCACCCCGAGTTATTAAGGATCCAAGCCTCTCCTCTTGCTTTTCTTCTCCCTCGGTTTCACTGTGGCACTACCGCTTGGATAGCTTTGCTGATTGGGCTTCAGGACTGCCTCCGCTGCAGCGCAAGAAGCCTGAGAAGAGTCCGAATAGCATCTTCAGCTTCAACCTGGTGGAGAAACTG
>NW_015386388.1:5357196-5437990 GCF_001527695.2 Protobothrops mucrosquamatus
GTTCGCTGCATTGAGCTTTTTATAAACAATAATAAAAACGGGATAAAAATCAAGTCAAATAACCCCACTTTGATTTTGTTTGACATAAGAGCACACCAAGAGAAACTGGGAATGTTTCTCCCTTACAACAATAAAGAATATTTTTAGAATCCCTGCTGTCCCTGCTTCTTGACCTCGCCTACCTTGAAGGGCTGGCACACGGACAACATTTTTCTCTTAAGCTCGATTTAAAAAAGAGAGCACAGTCCTCGACTTACAATAGTTTATTTAGTGACCAAAGTTACAGTGGCACTGAAAAAAGTGACTTATGACTATTTTTCAGAGTTAGAATCTTTCCAGCATTCCCACAATCACGTGATCAAACTTCAGAGGCTTGGCAACTGGTTCACATTTATGACCATTAACTGTATCCCAAGTTCATGTGATCACCTTTTGCAACCTTCTGTCAAGCAAAGTCAATGGGGAAGCCAGATGCACTTAACAACCGGGTTACTAACTTATCAACTGCGGTGATTCACTCACCAACTGAGCCAAGAAAGGCCATAAAGTGGGGCAGAATTCACTTAACAAATGTCTCACTTAGCAACAGAAATTTTGGGCTCAATTGTGGTTGTACGTCAAGGACTATCTGTATACCTCAAACCAGCTTAGGAATCATCAGTTAATCAATACTCCAACCTTAATTCCAGCTGGGTTTGCTGATTCTGTTCAGACAGATACTGCTTCCCTGCCTGGTAGTGTCTAAAAAAACTAGCCCCTGTTCCGTGTCCAGCCTGCCTGGCCCCTTTCCCAGGAGCGTTTCAGAGGAGCAATCTCGTCAGAGAAAGGATGCTGCCGCTTGCCAGCATTCAGAAGCCCCAGTCTCCATCCTGTCTCAGATACAGTAATTAGCAGAGCTGCTGCTCAGTGGGAAACTCCATCAGGCCGGTCGAACGTTCCTGTTCCCTGCACCCTCCTGAGGATGTTAATGAAGGAGGCCCCAAAGTGGAAAAAACACGAGGCTCAAGTTTTTGGTTGTTTCAGGCATAGGGCGGTCCTAAAGTACAACAGATCTGATTGAATTGTCTGCACAGAATTTTCAAGCTGGGTTTTGCACAAAAGTATGGCATATCAAGAAGCCAGTTTCCTGGTTCTCCTTCCCGCCCTGCCTCAACATGCTCAGCTACTTATCTTCTCTGCGTTCTGGCTTTGTGTAATATACTAAGCTGTAAACAAATATTTTTCAAACTTGGCAACTTTAAGATGTGTGGACTACAACTCCCAGAATGCTGGCTGGGAAAATTTTGGACGCTGAAGTCTACAAACCTTAAAAGTTGTCACGTTTGAAAAACACTGCTACAAACTAAACAAATAAGCTGTGTTTGTACCAGCTGATCCACATTAAACAAACTGAACACTAAGATTAGCATGCGATGCAAATATTACTACTAAGGGTGCCATCTCAAGACACAAGCTGGCCGTTGGTTGCAGGAATAGATGGCTCAGGAGGTCCTGATGGATTAAGGTCATCCAAGAGGTTTAGCTCATAAGAACACTGTTGAAAGCCTATTGTACTTATTTGCAAAATGTCTTTCATGGTTGCATGGCTAATTTCTGTGTAATATGGATATTTACACATGGCTAGCTTCTCTCGAGATTTAGTTCCAATTATTTTAACAATAGCTATGTTTAGGTTTAAATTAAGTGGTTGGTATTATTGAGTTATAATAATGTTGAGTCTAGGTCAGGGCATGACTTACAAAGTTCATTTGAAACTACTCTTTTAGAGTCAGTTTTGCACTTGATTCCAGCTGGTTAATTTTAACAACATTGTAAAAATCCGTTTAGATTCTACAAAGTTTAAGTTGACCCTCCCCCTTGCAGTTGGATCTTTATCTGCAGGACTGAATCATGACCAAAACTACCACTGAGCCAACCCTTCTGTGATTTTGATACTGTGAAGGTTTGCATAGGACATTTAGCTATAAATTAAATAAACCCCTACAGAAGATTGTTTGAACTTGAGCTATCCCTCAAGCATTAGAAGCACGATCTAGGAGCCTAATGTGTGTATATGCTTGTTTTATGGAATTTTTATAGTATGTTTTTGTTATTTGTTTCTTGTATTGGCTTTATTTGAGTGATTTTTTATATTGTTTTTGTAGAGATGTCACCAACTAGAGTTAATACTTAATATATATTTCATAATGTAAGTTTTACATTATATTATTTTCTAAATAAGTAAAACTTTCTTCTAAACTGTTCATTATCCTCTTCCTAGAATGGGTCTTTTTGGGACTCCCTATCTCCACTGCCGTTAACTGATAGTCTGTGGGTTTTTTTACAGGGATAGTCATTTTTTATAAGAAAAAGCTGTTCTTGATCTTGCTAATTCTTGTCTGAGAGTGAAAGTGGGTTTGTGTGCTATCAGCTTTATCTGCAAGGAAGAAAAAGACAAAAGTCTCCCCTTCCTTGATGTGGATATAAGGAGACAGAAAAATGGTGAACTGACAATTTGTGTATACCAGAAATCCATGAACACTAACCAAATCACAAACTTCATAAGCAACCACCCGAAGGCACATAAAAGAAGCTGTGTCCAGACCCACTTTAAGAGAGCCAAAACAGACTGCAGCACGAAATGCCTAAGAGAAGCAGAGGAGAAACACCTTTTCAACATTTTGAAAAGCCACACAGCGAGACGCAACATGGAAACAAGTCCTCCCATACATGAAAGGAACATCAGATGTAAGCGCCAGACTACTGCAGAATAACCATAGTACACAAACCCACTTTAATACTCTCAGACAAGAACTAACAAAGCTCAAAGGCAGAACACGGAAAGAAAACAGCACCAACGTAATATACACAATCAGCTGCAAAAATTGTAACCAGTTCTACATTGGACAAACAGGATGACAATTAAAAACCAGAATTCATGAGCATTAGCTGGCAGTTAAGCAGCATGACCCAAATCCCTGATCTCCAACCACACCGACAGCGAACAACTCTTTTTCAACTGGGGCGAAATCATTGGCCACACCAAAACCCATCATGCACACAAATTCATTGAAGCCTGGCACTGTACCAATGGATCCATCAACACTTTGACTTTGAACCAGCATATTAACCAATAAGGAAACGGACCAAACCCAAACCACTAATCAACGACAGAATTGTTCACCTCCTCCCCAGTTGAATTTTGTGCACCACATTTTATCTGAAACCCCACTGAAGATATTACCCAGTCTGGGAGCAAGCTTAGAGAACAGACCTCTGCTGAAACCTACAACTGGAGCTACGAATATTCTCAAGAATTTGTAATATGGTGTGTATGTGTATATGTTCACCAACCCCTTTTGGGAAATGGGCTGCCCAAGTAGTTGGCAAGTGTGCAAGCGCACAGAGGTGCATTTGCACAAATGGCACATGCATGCACAATACCATCCCCTCTCCCTCTCCTGCCCCCCCCCCCGCCAGTCTGCAGAGCCTGGAAGGTTGGGGACTGCTGGCTTAAAGTATTCATTCAGTTCTGAATGGGGTTATCACAGAGCTTCCTTATCCAATGTTGCCCCTAAAAGCTTGAGCAGCTTCTGTGATTCTTCATCACCTCTGGTTGATAAGCTAGTTCTCATTTTTCCTGCTAGTGATAACTGGCCTATTCTTCAACCTTGGTCTTGAAATTTCAGTTGACCAAAATAATGCTACAAGATTTTTGGAGACTGAGCAATTTGCCATTTTACTGATTTATTAGCTGCACAGAATGTTTTTGGGCTCAACATCCAGTGCTCTTTTGAATTGAGACCAACATTTTAGAAATATCACATCTCAGTTTGAATCACGGAAGCCTTCTCAAAGGTTGTTTTCAGGTGCTCCTGACAAATGAAGGGAGGAAAATAGAGTGTTTTCACTAAAAAAGGAGAATAGTCTTATAAAGTTAATGTTGTTATTTTGCCTTGAAGTGAATATTGTTTTATTCCCCAGCCTTTTTAATATCCCGTTTTTATTTTGCACTTTAAATGTTGTAGGTTCTTAGTTGCACTATGAGTTTTATTTCACTCCCTGGAATTTTTTTATGTTATAATTTATAGTCATAATTATAGTTACAGATATGCACAGATCTGATATTGTATTGTGATTTGGGAACCTGTAAATATTATTGAACATTTTATAGAGATGCAATAAAAAAATGACAAAGGTAATCTTGGCTCCATACAAACATCATGTAAAGGCTCTACACAGTTGTAAAACATCTTTCTAGCACCAGGCAACCTGTAGATTTTATCAGTGATAGTCACCATGGCCATGAGTAATAAGAACCTTAGCCCAACAGAATTGCAGTTGTTCCCAATGGGATAATGGCTATTCTGAAATGTTTTTAAGTATTAGGATAAGGATAGTAATAAAAAGATACAAGTCAGATAATATATTTACTATTCAATATAAACCACAAAAGAAAATTGTACGGTGGTTTAGATGATATACAGCTCTATTCAAGCTAAGTATGATCAAAGTATAATAGGTTTTCTTCATCTTCCTCTCCTGAACTTCTGTAGATATAAAAAGAATAAAAGATATTACAATGTGCTTATTAAATTAGATATTCTTTCCATCAGTCTGTTCAAATTTTGTCAAGTATTATCATTATAGTAGAACCAGTATCCTTATTCTCAAATGCTTCTAAAATATGAGGGCAATTTGGAAATAAACCTCCGTTTGGTTATCAATGACAGACACTTACAGATACAGAACTTTTATTATACACATTAGAAAACTACAACATTATGTTACTTTTTGACATAATTGCCATTCAAATTGAGGTACTTATAACATCTTACAAGATTTGAAATTCCTTAGTAGTAGTCACTCAGCGCCAAATCTGGGCTATAGGGGGTGATCAAAAATCATGAACCAATACAACGGAAGTCAGCATACCCAGACGCTTGTTATGGATGACTTGTCTGAGTTTTCGTAATGTTTCACAGCAGATTTCTGAATTGATGGTCAAACCACGCTCCATGAACTTCACTAGCAGTACTCCTTTGGTATCTTCACATTTGGCGGGATTTTCTATGGCACCACTTCCGGTGTGGTGTTGTTCATGATCACGCTTGTCCACACACCACTAGACACATCCAAGAACCTTTGAAGCAGTTCAGTTGGGATGTTTTTGATCAAACCCTTCCCCCCAACAGCCCAGATTTGGCGCCAAGTGACTACTACTAAGGAATTTCAAACTTTGTAAGACATTATGACAAGTGCCTCAATTTGAATGACGATTATGTCAAAAAGTAATGTAATGTTGTAGTTTTCTAATGTGTATAAGAGTTCTGTATCTGCGAGTAACTGTCATTGATAACCAAATGGAGGTTTATTTCCAAATTGCCCTTGTAATTATCTATATAATACTGTATATCTATGTATAATATATTTATATATATTGAGGGGGCATTATTTTTCTGAATAGAGAAAGAATTTTAGTATTTCAGAACTATTGAATTTCTGCCATGCTGAGTATACCATGCAGAAAAGAACAACTGCTCATAGCAAAGATCAAAGGAGTCCTAAGATAGGCCTGTCACAATTCATTATGCTTCTTGATTACTCCTGCTTGGCTTTTCTAACTGTTCAAGCAGCTAAAGGTAGGAAGATAATAGAAAATAAAAAAAGAGAATGGTTTCCCCCGTCCAGTTGTGTCTGACTCCTTTGTCCATTCATCTGTTTCTTAACCAAGGGAGCCAGGGTGTTCTTGTAGCCAGCATGGCTATACACCAAAGGCATACGGAACACTTATATTCCCACTGAAGTGGCACCTATTTATCTAGTCACGTTTGCGTGCTTTCGAACTGTTAGGTGGGCGGCAGGACCTGGGGCAAGCTATGTGAGCTCATCATATCAGGAGGTGCTCGAGTCTCGAACCCAGACTGTCAGGTTTCCAGCTGACAACCTCAGTGGCTTTAACTGCCGAGCCATCACGCCCCCTCAATAGAAAATCACCACTTCTTTCTCTTTTTTTTGGTTTCATGTAGCAGCCAATGATTGCTTGAAGAGAATATTGAGGGATTATGAATAACTAGGCAAGATGGCAAGAATTCAAATGATGCAAGTGATGCTTTCATCCATATTTCCAATAGACATGTTGCTGCTAAGAACCAGGGCATCAACAAGGTACCCACTATATGCATTCCTATCAGCTTTTCCTACTGATGCCTAACTTGCATTATTGATACAACACACTGCCTCGTGGGAAGTAAACTCATTTACTGAATTAGCCGTTTCCTGTGCTGTCACAACACATGGAACCATAAATTAGCCAACCACATTTTGGCCTAGCACAGTGATGGCGAACCTTTTAGTGACTGAGTGCCCAAACTGCAACCCAAAACCCACTTATGCATCGTTGGGTGCCAGGTGGGTGTGGCCCATTGGGTGGGCGTGGCTGCAGTGGTAACAGCAGACTGGGTGGGACTAAAAAGTTCAATCAATCAATTCCAACTTTGCAAGATCTTTTTTTTCTCCGCGAGAAGTTGAAATTGACTGATTGATTGAATCTTTTTTTTTTGTACACGGTGGTAGAGGCCTAAAGCGAAAAGGTTTTATAAAACCCAGCTGAAGACCTAGGACTGGGGTGACGGTGTGCGTGCCCACAGAGAAGGCTCTGAGTGCCACCTCTGGCACCCGTGCCATAGGTTCGCCATCACTGGCCTAGCATCTCACGTAAGCCCAGTCTAAATATGGTTGCTAAGAGGACAATTCAAGTCCTGAGAATATTAACTGTTCTAGAAGTTGCTAATACAGAACACCGGATGAGAAGCTATTTCAACAACACTCTAAGAGAAGAAGGCTTGGTAACCACCCACAGAATCTTCTCACAACGGCATCACTTTCTCCCTAGGGTTGGGAAAGAGAGAAGTGAAGCTCTAAGGTAAGCAGTAAAACAAGCGTACAGAGGCTTCCTATTGGCCTTCCAACAGGACTGAGGGAAAATCTGTTGTGCTCAAGCTTCTCTTTCTTGACATTCTTGAATGAAAGCAATCACTTACAACATTAATAAATATTGTAAACTGCCTGGAGTCACCTATGTGTGAGTTGGGTGGTTATATACATTTGTTTAATAAATTAAAAAATGAAATGCATGTTTCTCTATCCCAGTAAACATTTTATGTGCTAAGTAAAATTATTTCAATAGGTAGGAATAAAATGGATGCAACTAAAACAAAATACTGTTTATTTCTAGTAAACCAGTGTTTGGAAGGATTCTTACTGTGGCATCCAAATGTAAGTTTACTTAGGAGTAAAACACACTATAATCCCTGGGTAGATCTGTGAATTGGTTATATACAGTAGATCAAGATGCATATTTTTGTATCAAAAACCCAGATTTGTAATAGGTAGAATATAATACTATCTTGCCTATTCAGATATTTTAACCAATCCTTTGAGTTTCTATTTGCTTCCAGTTCTTCCTTTTATAACAGCCCGGAATCTTTTCCCCTAGTTTGCCAACTCAGCCTCATCCCTTAGCTTGCAGTCCTGAGTAGTATAGCTAATTCTGTTGCAAGATACTTTCTTTGCCAGAAAGAGAAGATTGACTTCTAAATCTGCCTTTCCAGATACTATTAAACCAAGCTAATATATAAAAAAAACATTACATATTTTAGCATACATTGGAAAATATGACCCCCCCCCAAATTGAATATATTAAGAAAATCTGGAAAGTCTGGTGTACATATACAAATTCTTATATTCTCCCCCTGAACTGCAATGATCTAGACTAGATTTTTCCAGAAAGGACTTATATTTTCTCTGAGGAAATCTAAATCTGACAAACATAGGAAAATCACCTAAAAATCATTAAAGCATGAAGCTAATTTGTACACATCTACTGTACCTTTGCTTTGTTTATGTCCTATATTCCACCGAAGAAGCCACTTAAAGGAGTCTTCTCAGAAAAAACCCTCCATTCCCTCTTTATATTTTTACCCATTTGCATTAGAGAGGAAAGTTTATATTTTTAATTATTTATATACACTTCATTTGTTCTTGGTTTGTAGTCATGCAGATTTTACAAATAAATATAACACACAACTTTGTAAAATCTGTTTGACCAGAGAAGAACTGTATGTAGCTTATCCAAACAGAAATATTAATTTACCAAGCATTTCCATTTCTAAAAAGAGCAATTTGTCCATAGGTTACTGCAAGTTTTCTGACTGTTGTTTAAAGAGCAAATATAGGATCCAATTTAAACATAAATGGAAAAACAAAACGGAAAAAGCCTCTCCAATCTGTTAGAATCGGATAGACAGAAAAATTATAGAAAATTTCATCCACATGTATGCAACAGAAACTATACAATGAATGTACTATGTAATATGTGTTTGATACTCCAGAACTGGAAAGGTAAAAACTGCCTTTAAATAGGAGAAGTGAAAATCTTTTGAATTAAAACTGTTGCGGTGAAACATAAAAAGAATCGCCAGCTAGGATGAATACAGATATTATGAAGGACATATGGAACTTTCTCCAATCCACAACCTCTGTATGCATTGGTTCCCATTGTTCCGGTCCTTAACCGAGGACAATAAGAGCTAAAGTCTAACTTCAAGAAAACAGAAATATTGTTTTAGTTCCTTAATATCTGCCATGATTTTTTAAAAACTCCATTTGATCTTGTCAAAAATATTCACTGCTCTTTCTGAAATAGCTGGTCCTTTAATATGAGGATTGCTTTTGCTCTTTTCTAGTTTTTCGCCTTCCTTTTCCTACTAGAACTTCTTTCTACTGTTGAACAACGAAATAAACAAGTTATGAGACATTTTACAGACATCCTGTAAATGTGGATCTGCACATGCATTCTGAACCACTTCAAAAATTCTTAAAGAGAAATAAATAATCCTGACTTGCATGCTGAGGCTACTTACACTTTCTTTGAAGTGCCTTTGTTTCCTCTTCTACTGCTCCTGACGTACTGGCAAAAAATTAAAATTAAGTATTACTCTGGCAGCAGTTTGAATATTTTATTATTACCTGCCTAGCTTGCCTAGTCATTTATTTGTTTATTTATTAGATTTAATTGTTTCAAAGCAGCCCAGCATTAAAAGTATTAAAATCACAAAAGATAAATATTTCAAAGATGATAAAAATTTTTTACAATCAAAGATAAAATAAATAAAAGATAACTAAAAGAGAGAAGGAGCAGGCTGTGCACTAAGGGGGAGGTGGACTGCCTTTTAATTAATCAATTAATTAATCAGTGCAGTGTGGTGCTCCCCCATTGGGGCCCCAAACCATCTGGCAGGCCCTTATGGAAGGTCAAATGGGTGGGATTTCACCTTAGGAGATAAGATGTTCCAAAGGGCAAGAGCTACAGCAGAGGTCCTTCTCCTGGCCCTGGCCAGTCAACATTCCTTGACTGATGGGGCCTGCAGCACGTCTCCTCTGCTGGCGTGAATGAGGTGAGATGGTTCCTCAAGTAATTTGGAACGATGCCACACAGGGCTTTAAGGGTAATAACCAACACTTTGAATTGTACCCAGAAGCAAACCAGCAACTGGTGCAGCTTGCAAAGCAGTGGTGTAACATGGCCCCCTAAAAGCCAAGAACTGCCTTTGCACTCTGCACCAGTTGACACTTGTATGGCTTCTTGTATGGCTTCTACATGCATTGGATCTATCATTTTTTTCTCTCATTTTTCTTTCTTCCTTCAACTGCAGTCATGAGGATTTTATGAATGTGACATTAACCAGAAGGTGCTCTTTCATCACACATTGTGGTTTCTTCTGTTGGGATTGGAGAAAAGTCAACCTCATATTTAGACCTTTTTATCCAACTCCCAGTCAAGTTGGAATACACTTTCTAGGTAAATGAATATAATAATAATAATAATAATAATAATAATAATAATAATAATAATAATAATAATAATAATAATAATAATAATAATTGGAAGGGACCTTGGAGGTCATCTAGCCCAGGGCTTTTCAACCTTTTCACCCATTGTACCACTTTTAGGATATGGCAACATCCGAGTACCACCAGTCACCTAGCAAAGTGTCAAAAACTTGATGACCCCCAGTCCTCGACTTACAACAGTTCGCTTAGTGACTGTTTGAAATTACAATGGCACTGAAAAAAGTGCCTCCCAAGCCAGTTGAGCAAGACAGCGCCCAGTGGCGCTCTTCCTCCTGTCCAAGGTTTTCATAGTTGTGAGCATTTCTGTTGAGGACTGGCAGCGGGGGTGAGGTGGGGGGTGTTTGGTTTTTATTCCCCCTGTCCGCTGGGTGGTTGCAACAGGTTTTGGTCACTTCACATGACCCTGGGACACTGTGACCGTCATAAATATGAATCAGTTGCCAAGCATCTGAATGTAAATCACAAGACCCTGGAGATTCTGCAACATTCCAGCTGATCAGTGCTTCTTCTGGGCTCAGCAGAAGTGCCAGGATCAGTGCTGCTTTCCAGCTGATTGGTGCTTCTTCAGGGCTCAGCAGAAGCACCAGGATCAGCGCCGGGCTCCAGCTGGAGCCTGGCGCTGATCATGGCGCTTCCGCTGAGCCCTGACAGCCCTGCAGCTCCAGCCATCTCTCACTCAGGCTTGTGCGGTGCTGCCACTGGTTCAGCTCATTCCCCTCCCCCGCTACCACTTTTCTAGGATGGTTGCGTACCACCTGCCAGGTGCCAATGTACCACAGGTGGTACCCGTACCACTGGTTGAAAAGCCATGCTGTAGCCCAATCACCTGCTCAGGCAGGAAACCCTATACCATTTCAGACAAATGGCTGTCCAGTCTCTTCTTAAAAACTTCCAGTGTTGGAGCATTCACAGCTTCTGGAGGCAGGTTGTTCCACTGATAATTGTTCTAACTGTCAGGAAATTTCTCCTTAGTTCTAGGTTGCTTTTCTCTTTGGTTAGTTTCCATCCGTTGCTTCTTGTCCTGCCTTCAGGTGCTTTGGAGAACAGCTTGAGGCCAGCATCAAAAACATTATGCAAGGCACGTCTCCATTCCTATTATGTCATTAAGCAAATAAATTTTGTAGCATCATTAACTGAATTCAATTCCAGCTAGAGAGAGTGAGAAGCTTTCATATCATCTTTTTTCATGGGGGTCAAAATAAATTAAGTCTCCCTGGAAGGGAAGCACTCTCTGCTGCTCAAATTTGGGCAGCAAATTATTTTGGGTGGTTTCCTGCACTGAGTTAGCAACTCTCATTTGGGGGAGGGCAGTCTGGAAAGTTGCTTTTTGCCTTGTAGTTTCAACCAGGTTAGCAAGTGCTAGAACATGGAGGCATCCTCGACTTTTTGCCCCTCTGGATTTGAAGTTTTAATCTGAAAAGAGAGGTGTGGTTGTGAGGGATTAACGTAAAGATTTTTCACAGTGAGAAAAAAGAATCAATGACTGGCACAGAGAACAATGTCTTTTTCTTTGTTTCTCAATAAGAAGCTGTTTCTTTTCTCCATCATCTGTTTGTAAAAAGGTTCCAACATGGTCTTGGTAAGACTAATAAGGACCAAATCAAGTCCACCAGCCAGAGGTTCCTTATCAGAATTGGAAGTGGAATGAATCCAAGCTCAATACACCCATTTAGTTACCCCTATTTGTCCCCACCACCACCATTAATTTTAGAAAAATCAGTTGCATTCTTCCTTGTGATATTACTATATCACTGCCACATCTGCTGTGGCTCTTTGAGGTTGAACATATTATATTAAATCCTGTCTGCAGCAATGTGGTTGTCTCGAGTTACAGTGTTCAAGGAAATGTTAGCTCTTCACTAAAGCATTATATTGAACATTTGGAGAAGTTTATCTTTTCATCACTGGACTGAGATACTATAGGTTAATAAATTAGTATAAGGATCTCTAGAAAACTATTACAACTTACCTTAATCAAAACAATTATTTCAACAATAACCACCATCGTTGTTGCCACCGAAATACCCAACATCAACTTTTTGTAATACCCAGATTGTGAAATTCCCTGCCTTGGTATCTGCAAAGTTAAACAAAGAGAAGGAAAATGCAAGATGGGCCTTCATATATTTCAACATTTTCTCCATCCTGACTAATGATATAGAGAGCAATGTGTACTCATTGGTATGTATCAGACTGCCTTATAACAGTTTGGTTCTCAGATAATGCTAAGCTAGTATTTGGTTATTTTGAATATCTTAGCCATATCACCCCATTGGTATAATTTAGGAACAAGTATAGTATAAACCCACAACTTAAATTTATGGCTTATTATCTTGAACCTAGAATCCTGGTTTATTAGTGGTTTATACTTTGCCATACTCAAGGCCCTTATCAATTCATGATAAACTCAAGGCAAGACAAAGGCAAGTTTCAAAACACTTGCTCCCCCTTGTAATTTTCCCTGGCAACTTTTTTGCCATCTTGAATACCAGACAGATGGAAGAATCTGGAATTTATATGTCAAATCACCTATTAGCCCCACAAAACCTAACAAAATATCCCTTTCATTAAAAAAAATGTAGTTATTTTGAGGAAAAAAACCCCATGGGCAGTGTCTTATAAATGCATGCTCATAATAAACCCACTTTGGAATTATTAAATTACAGTGAACAGCAAGAGATACATTTTATAAAAGGTAACTTTACAAAACATTAATAAAACTCTTCATAAATCACTGACAAAATATAGTCCTATAAATATAGATGGAAAAAGTATTATTGCTGCTAGGACATGGGAGATACCATATGTGTAAGGGTTAAAAAAGTTTTAAGAAGTAGGCAGGAAATAGATAAAATAAGTGATTATGTGTAATACTATGTATGATTTATTGGGAAAAAATCACAAAGTAAATCTTATTTAATATTATGTGAATATAGATAATGTGCATATTGTCCAAGTTTTATTTTCATCTACTATTACAAAAGTTTTTGCAAAATTTAGCACTAAAAAAAATCTTCAGCTATTCCTGACAATATTCATTCTGTTCCTTTGAAATAGCATGTCAAATTTCAAAAGCAGTTGATAAATTAGGCCCAAGACAATGATACATCATCATTATCATCATCATTATCATTTTAGTACAGGGAACATTTGACTATGCCATTGCTCAGTGCATCCATTTTCTTTAATGACCAGTTATTATCTTTATGAAAGAAATATTGCAAACACTTGCAGTTCTTTTAATCTATATAAAAGCTCCCTTCCCTAAAAAAGAAGTACATTTGGATCCATCTTCATTTTAAAAGCAATAAGTTATACAAATCTAGATTTCTTAAAACCATATCATCCTATCTCAACCTCTGATTTAATTCTGATGAACCTCATTCTGCTTTTCTTTATTTTCATTTTTCAGTTATTTTAGCTTTGTGCAATATGCCACACTCCCAAAATGCTGATCATCATCTGTAAGAACATTACTTATATACACATGTCACTTTCTCTTGAGTACAAACATGGAAATCAGGCAGAGAAGTGATCTCCGCACATGCACATTACTTTAAACAACCTAACAAGACTTTTACTTAAAAACAGTAATTGCCTTTATAGAAATGCATGTGCAATTAATTTATACCCATTTGGTCTCCTGGGAAAAAAAGAGACACATCTAAGCCATCAGATGTTGGTAAAGCTCCTAACAGTGCACTTGGTAGGACTACTTATCTAGGTTTGTCTTTACCTCATCAGAAAGTTTATCCATTTTTCTGGAGCTTGCTGCAATCATATCATTTACATTCTTAGGGGGCGAAAAGTAGGAGTTCCATAGAGCAGGTGTCTCCTGGCTACTTTTCACATTGAAGTCTTTCATGAGAAGGTCTATTCTAGAGATTAATTTAGCACAAGCCATCTGGATATTGGACTTTCTGCAGCTCACATTCATAATATGGATCATGAGGAAAATGAGTTTCCTGATACGCTTACTTGGAAAGGTAGATGCCAGCCCTGTGTTCAACTCAATTTTATTGAGTTCATCCTGAATCAAATGGTCAGCAGTGTCTCCCAAAAGATGAAGCAAAGGGGAAGCAGAGGTGGTTTGTTTATGATGTTTCCAATGTGTCTTATGAGACAATGTTATATCAGGCGAGAGTTCATTCAAAGTTTCTGACTCCTCAGCACTGTCATCAACTACAACAGAAGCAGTCAAGGGAGGCAGCTTAGTTGGAAGATGCAAAATGGAGCAGTTCTTTAAGGAATGAAGTGCTGCTTGAAGAAGCCTGTTAAAGGAAGCAGCCTCCTGAAGCTCCAGTTCCCTTAATAGCGTCCCCAATTTTTCTGCCATGGTATACAAAGCAAAATTTCTTTGTTCTCCTGCAAGTTTTCCAGTGGTTTTTGCAAATTCTACGTTTTCTCTGAGCAACCTGAGAAATAATTCTTTTTCCTCTGGATTTTTCCCAATCCAATGATCTCTCTTTACCCTTTTCAGGTGTTCCTTAAATCTTTTCCGATGGCTTTTAGTGCTCAGGATGATGTTACCATAATCTTCTGAAATTTCCGTAGGCAATTCCTTTTGGATCTCCAACGCTTGAGTCTCCTGTTCGCTTTCTGCTAATTTTGCTTTGAGAGCTACCAGTAGCAAATTTGTTAACTTGTACAGCTTTCCTAGCTCGTTTTTATCAGACCACTTCACATCCACATATTCATCAGGGGTGAGTTTACTTAATCTGATGGCTGATTTAAAAATATGTGGTCTGTGTTTATGAAAATGGATACCTAAATGAGTACGCCCATGGGTCATTAAGAGTGACAGAGTGACATTATAATGTTCAGGTTTTTCAGGGATAATATTTAATATGTTGGTAGAATTGAATTTTCTGGTTTCCAGTACTTTCTTTACCTCATCTTGCATGGTTCCCCAAGGTTCCTCTTTCTCTGTTCAGAAAGAAGAAAAAGGAGGAGGTCAAAAAAGGAAACAGGATTTTTCTTTCACTGGTAGCAAATACTATGGGTGGAACAGATAACTGAATTTGTTAGATATATATCAGTTTATCCAATTAGAATTAGATGTGGCCTAGAGTTCAATCTGGTACCTATTTAACCCAGGATTAGTTCCAATTACTATTAAGCAGACATGTTTCAGACTATACAGTGGATGTTAAATAATCAGTGCAGATCATCTTGACATTTGGATGTTTAGGTGATATTAAAAACTGGATTGCTTGGCCTAACACAGGAGTTTGTGGTGACAATCTGTTTGAAAACTAGAACCATATAGCTACTCACGGTAGAATTCTGAGAAGGATAGTTCGTCATAGATAATATGTGGTCATTACATAGATCAGGTTTGATCCATGGACTGTACCAGTCTTCCCCAACATGGTGCTTTCCATACAAAATAGAAAGCACAGATCATGAAAATCTCAGCTAAAGGCTATCTAGAAGGCATCAGATTGGGAAAGGCTGGACCACCTAACATAACCTTTGGATTAAGATGAAAAACCAAGTCCTTTAAATTATAAATGTTTTTACTATTTTCTGCTAACTCAAGTTAAAAAAAAATCTGAGAATAAGAGATAATATCTCAGTTATCAGAAGTCACAAGATGGAGAAGGAAGAACTACCCTGAATTCCAGACCTTTAGCTCCCTTATAGTTAATGACACCCCTTAATCTACTTTGCTTAGACCGGGCAATTAGAATGCTGGACTGGGTGACCAAGGAGGCAAATCTTAAAAAGACAACGTAAGATCTTTTCAGTAGAGATGGGAGGAGCCCATGTGGCTATTGGCAGGAGGGGCTCTGTTATCTGGGAGTTTATCATCTTTGATCTTGGATGGAGTTGCACTACCCCAGGCAGATCTGGTGCATAATCTGGGAGTTCTCCTGGACTCATGGCTCCTCCTTGAAGAGCAGGGGCCAGTTTGGCCTAGGAAGGCCTTTGCTTAACTTTGTGTTGCACACTAGTTATACCCTTTCCTGGGGTATATACCGGAGGCTCTTTGCTTGGTCATATCCTATTTGCACTATTGCAATTATCTACATGGGACTATCTTGAAAAATATCTGGAAGCATCAACTGGTAACAGCTGTGCAAGTAATCTTGGGTGTCCCCAAATGCACGTAACATCCCTGCTGCATGAGTTGCATTGAGTGCCAATTTGCTTTCAGGTCCAATTCATGGTTTTGGATATGACCTTTAAATCTGTACATGGTATGGGGTCAGATTACCTGCAAGGGTGACTTTGCCCCATTGCATCGGCCCATCCCGCTCAGGCAGGCAGGGAGGGTATGTTGCAGATCTCATCAGTTAAAGAATTTCGACTGGTGGGGTCCAGGAAGAGAGCCTTCTCTGCTGCTACCTCCACCGTTTGGAATGTTCTCCCCACAGAGGTGAGGTGGGCCCCCATTTTTCTGGCCTTTCAGAAAAATCTGAAGACCAGGCTCTGCCATTTTGCTTGGGGCTCAAGCTTGTTTGAAGACCCTCCCCCTTATCTTTTTCACTTTGATTTTTTATTATTTTGCCTTCCAATATTCATAAGCAGTTTTTATGTTTTTATATTTTATTTGTACACTGCCAAAGTTTCTCTCTGAGGGAGATGGACATTTCTAAATTAGATTAAAATAAAAGAAAATAAAATAAACCTATCACTTCCACAAGCATTAATATATTGAACCAGACATCAGAAATAATAAGAGAATTTAAGAAAAAAAAATTGTCTGGCTATGCATCCATTTAATATGCAATCAGTAATTTGTAAACCAATCAATCAATTCTCCCACACTCATGTATTGTTCTATCATTGGATTTTTGCCTAGGTTAGAACTGTGAAAGGATTGGAATGGATACAAATATTTTGGAAAAGTGCTTTTGGCTTACCATAATCAATAATGTTTGAGACACATCTATGGGTGCAATCCAGCTTGATGGTATTAGATGAGGCTTCAATGGTATCCTGATTTTTGCAAAGGCAGCAGGACATTTTCCTAGGCAAAATACTGTGGATGAAAAAGGACAAGGGCTTCACAATTTTTTATTATTAGTTCTACAAGCTACAATGATATTTAAACTCCAAGTTAAATCTAGTCCTTTCAATCGGGTGCCACAGTTTAGAACAAGCACAAGGAAAGATCTCTCTGTCCTTGTAGCTCAGAACTGGGTGAAGTAATAAGGAGTTAAGATACAGATAGCAAACAATGGTGATAATTGCTCCCCATCATGGGAGTATAAAAATATCTATCTACTAGTCAGATATTATATTTCAAGCCAGCATTAGTCAAGAGAATGAAGCAAAGAGCCATCAGGAAAAGGACCTTATTACTAGAGTTAAGTTGTAGTACAGGCAGGAAAGCAAGTATTGAAGTTTCTTAGGCCTTGTGTATCTAGAATTCTACAGAAATTTATGCAGGCTGGTATTACAACTTAAGAGACTGCTCTTAAATTCAGAATTTAGGTACAGTGGTAGAATCTTGCTGGAATCTGGATTTATCAGATCCTTGTACATTTAAAGGGTACAATTGCTCAGGAGTTAAAAGATGTGAGATTGTCCGTTGGAAAGGTGACTGCCCGTGTCTGAGATCCGAGCGTCATGCAATGGAGTGAGCTTCTGCTCTTGCCCAATAATGCCAACCTGCCAACCTAGCAATTCAAAAGTATGCAAATGCGAATAGATAAATAGGTGGGAAGGTAACAGTGTTCCATGCGCCCCTCAGCTAGGAAACGGAAATGAGCACCTCCCCTAGAATCAGACTCAACTGGACAGGGAAAACCTTTATATTCCGCTTCTGGTACATTTAACTCATCAGTTCTTTCTACCTTTAACTGGCAGTAGGTCTTCGGCCCTGCTTCTCAAGGTCTTTTTAACTAGAAAGAACCTTTGCATCTACTGTAGCTAAAGTATATGCTCTATAGGCTGAAGTTTTCATGCCAGAAAGCAGATATTCTACAAGAAACAAAACTTTTTTTGTAATGTTCAGAACTGGTAAGGAAAAAAGGATGAAGTTGCGATATGTGTTATAGTGACAGATGAAAAGGGGGAAAAATTCAATCCTTGATAATTTCAGATGGGACTGGGAAAACATTAAAATCTTAGCGCTACCAATCAGCAATTATGTTTGCAGCACATTCTTCACAGTAAACTCAATCAAAGTTCATTTAATTAAATCAATTTTATGGGCTCAGTGACACTGTGACTCATAAAACAATTACACAGACTAGATTATATGCTATCGTTGGTGTCAATTCTTACCAACCACATAGACAGACTTTCTCCAGGATGTTCCCATATAGCTTCTCAGGTCTTCCAACAATACATCAATCATGCTGTAATCTAGTCTATCCATATTTCTGCTGATTATCCCCTTCTCTTTAGTTCCACATTTCCTAGCATTCAAGGGAGCTGGGTCTTCACATACTATATCCAAAATATGATAATATGGACTTGGACATGCCTTGAGTGAGAATTCTGGACTGATTTGTTTTATGATCTATTTCTTTTCTTGGTTATCTGTGATATTCTCAGGGATGTTCTCCAACATCAAAGTTCAAAAATATCAATATTCTTTCTATGTTATTTCTATCAAAGTCCAGCTTCCACTTAATATTTGTAGATGTGGACACACCACAGCATCTGAACAGCTCTTCATTGCTTCCTTACCAAGTGCTAGTCTATGGCATATGTCCTGATGGTTAGTTCCTTTGCTGTTGATAATTAATCCTAAAAACAGAAGCTATTTACCTCTTCAACATCTTCATAGTCAATTCTGAAGTATAACACACCAGGCTAAAGCATAGTTGGCTTGTTTGTAATTCAATGTCATACATGCACAACCAAAGTAAACCAACTTTCTCCCTCCTAGTGAGTTTCAAAATTGTTTGATAAACTAGCCAAATATGAAATTCAAATATCTGGGAGGCTCCCAATTAGGGGCAGCTGGTTTAAACAATATTATTGTAGGTTGTTTGGGTAAGACAGATTTTTTATGCTTTCTATATTTTTTATGAATTTATGACTTATACTATGGTTTGATCACAGGGATTACTTTCTATATTAACTAGTCTTTTTCCAGACCTTCAGAAACATCTGCCACAAAGTCAATATGTATTAAAAGTATTTTAGGCACTTTTAATCCTAACTCCCTATCAGTGTTCACTGTTGCACATTCACATTCCTTAGAGGTCCCTGCTCTCCCCCTTTTACCTGCAATTTATGTTGTATACTGTATATGCAAAAGAGTAAGATTGACAGCAATGTACAAGCTATCTCTAAGGGACTTTTACCTGCCAGTTTTGATGTTTCCATTAATAAACTTTAGTTGGTAGGTTCTAAGGAACTCTGGCTTGTTTCGGGAAGCATTGTGGACAGAAAATATTCTGGGCCAACCAACATGTCCACAGCCAACATCCATGACAATTGAGCATTCTCATCAAGAAATAGGAATTAGTAGCGGCTTGAGCTACTAGTTTTAATATTAGTAAAATGCTCTCCATGAGGAAAATGACAACATCTGCACTGCCATGTTCAAAAGTGGGGGGGGGAGGAAGAGAAGGGGGAAGAAGGCTAATATGGCCTCCTTCCCATTTTGCCCTTGGAAGTTACAGAAAAAGATTAGAGGTACTTACAGAGTTTTCAGCTTTAAGGAGATTTTGAGCAAATTCTCTAGTATGTCTGTGGTTATTTCTGTAGAACCAAGATCCCTGAAAAAAAAAAAAAAAAAAGACATGGAGACTTTTCCAGAGATAGGGAGAGATGGACAATTTGCAGAACAGAGCCTGGGAAAATAAATTCATGAAGTTCAATGGGAGACTTCATTTCATTGGTTATCTCTTGATTTAGTTTATGACGACTTACAACACAATTAACCAAGTTAAGACCTAGAATCTACCTAGTCACATAATAGGCAAAACTAGGTTATTTTAAATCTTACTTTGTGTTTTTGTGGCTTAGCATGATATGCTGACAGTTCAGTATACCGAGCCAACACGATACACGTTCAGTAGCCATTTTTCATATTCATTAACCAATTTAAGTGTTGTGAACTCATTTTATCTGATTGGATTGTTCAAATATAAAATGAATAAATATTACTGTTTCACTGTACTGAGCTCCTTGAGGAAAAGGACACCAATAACAGTATGGTAATTTAACAGTAATCAAATGATTTGATTAGCTGCTCTAGGTAGGTAGGAATAGGATTGCTACTGCTGAGCAATACCTTACACAACTCTTCATCATGTAGAGTGGGAATGGAAAGTTGCCATGACTTAGCCCTGAAGCTGAATTTCAAATGCCAGGATGTCAATCCTGCCACATGTGAAGCAATGCTTTAAAGAAAAAAAAATACACATATTTTCCTTTCTATTAAATAATCACAGCCCATCACGGAGATTATTGGCACTGCTTTCCATAGGAGTGTCAGAGTGGTTAAGATGCCAGTCTGGGCACGGGAAGACCTAAGTTCTAGTCTCCAATTAATTGTCTGAATTCCCTGTGTGACTTTGGATCAGTCACTCATTTTCAGCCATCCTAACCCACAAAGCTTTTGTTGTAGGAGGATAAAAAAAGTCTTGGGATAAGTTCACACCAAATAAAAATATTAATTGTTGATTTTTGAACAAGACTTGAGCTTCAATGCTTATTCTAAAAATTAATTTGCAAATCAATTTGCCTAAAGTCTTCCAGTGTGTACAAAATATATTGGGATGATTCTCTTTACTGACACAAACACAAATGTAGAATTAAAGCAACTTCATGTAGTTCCATGGATTTGTTCATAAATTCCAGCCAAGATATGAGATCCAGGACCCAGGATTAAAACTCCATCAATAATGTAATGAAATGCTGCCAACTGCAAATACAATGTATACAAGGCTTTCTTACTCCTTTTCCTCTTCTGTATATAAATATATAATTGATGCCTATTTTGTTTCCTCCTCACAAAAATAACTCTGTGAGTCATCATCTTTTCCTTGAGACCTCAAGGCCATTTACCTGACAGTCTCAATGAAGCATTGTTCTATTCTTCCTGTGTGATCTTTTTTTCCTGATCTGGACAATTTTAAAGGGCTGACAGCTAATGACTAGTCCATGGTTATGCTATTTCATGGCTGTAAGAAAATCTGGACCTGGGTATTTCTGACCCTGATCAAGGACCATATTGATCTCCAGAGATAATAGTCCAAGCCAAATTAATCAGGAAAAAAAAGCTCCAGAGTACACAAACCCTTAATAAAAGCAAGAACAACTTCACACGTACAGGAATTTCAGTGAGGGCAATTTGTAGAAATGAGAATCCTCAATCTCTCTCAGTGGATTATGGTTGAGAATCCTGAAGGACAAAAGAGCTGGTTACCAGTTTGGCACAACTGAGGGTAGCAGAATAAAACAGGAAGAATTCGGGTAGTCTATAAGCAACAAGTTACTTCAAGTTTTCTTTTAGTCTTTGACCTTAAATAACTTTATTATTAATTACTAATCCTACTAGTAAGAAGTAATAAGCAAAATAAATTAAAGGCAGGAGATCTGAAAAAAGAAATATAAATCCAGTTTATATCAGAACTTTTACTTTATCTCTCCGTATTTTCATACCTTGTTTCCATGCTCATCCCATATTTTGCCTTTAAATTTTTCCTTTTTCTCTTTTTTTTTTTTTTTTTTCTCAAAAATTTTTATTATTTTCAACATAAAAAGGAAAACAATCATAGGTACATCACAATTAATAAAAAAAAAACCCCCACCCCCCACCCGGACTTCCCAAACCAAATCCCAGGATACTATTCATCTAAAAGTAACCTTATATTAATATCCCTAACTCCACAAAGTATAATTCTACATAATAGGTGAAATATATATATATATATAGAAAAGGAAAATTTTTTTATCTAAAAACCTAACCTATATTCCACCATTCTATGCTTATNTCTTTAACTAACTCAGTTTCTGAATCCAATTCTAGTAAAACATTATATATCCTTCTAATATGTCCTTTAGTATCATCCCTTACTTGTTTCAAAAAATTCCCATTTTCCATAAAAGAAGCAGTTTTTTTTATCAATTCGCCATCTCTCTTGAATTTGTCTATACACAAGCCAAGAAAAGTCTGGATACTTCCGTCTCAAAGCATCTATTGATTTGAGGCACCATTCACCACTACCACTCAAATATAACAAATCTTTATAAGATGGTGCCTCCATAACCACAAATCTAGGTATAGTCAAAAAGATATGTGACGGTATCACCCAAATTGGAAGTTTAACCTCAAACTTGAAAAAATATTTTTGCCAAACTCTCAACAGTGCAGCCCTTATTATATGATTTCTAAAAGTTTTATCAATCTTTTTTTGCATAAAAAGATAAGCATGCCACCCCATTCTGCCAATTTCTGAGTCCTTATTGTTAATGTTTTATTCTCTGATTCTCCACTAGATGTCAGCAGTTATTTCTTTTTTCAGCTTTTCTTTCAATCAAAAAATTATTTTTGTTATATATTTTTATAATTCCATCAGAAATTTTTTAGGGTATAATCTTGACAGTTTTTTAGTTCCTAGATTTGTCCAGACTGAAATATTTTAAATCAAATTTTAGTATATCTCTTTCCCCCTTTTATATTAATTTGCCGCTTCCATCTGTAAGGGAATAGGGGTATAGACCCCTCCCTTCACTTCTGGAAGTTTTCTTGCTTTGGGGATCTTTTCAAAGATTTAAATAGTAGATAGAAGAAAGAAGATCAGTACTCACACCAATTCCATGCACGCTGTTCACCAGTGTTTAGGTTCGTGCTCTGGGACTTTGGCTGCAAGCAGCTTGGGCTAGATGCTGATTTCACACTAGCCTTTCTCCTGTCCCCACAGTTAATTTCTTCCTGCTTGGGGAACCCTAGATGGGTCCAATGTTGCCCCGGAGAGGTGACTGTGAAGGAGGGGTGCCCCGTAGATCATAAAGCAATGGCAATCACTTCGTTTGATCCGGGGAAAGCCCTCCAATATTCCTATTTTCCTTCCCTTCTTTCCATGGGTTTATATAGAGATGAGAATACCATCTGAACTCCCATCCACCCAATGGTTCCCCATCTTCCTTCTCAGATCTTTTGTAGTTCTCAAATAATGTCATTTGCTTCATTATAAAATAACAGGAATAAATTGTTCTTAGTAATTCTCAATAATAACTCCATAAAAACTAACAAGAAGGAATAATTAATTAACCTGATCTCCCTTTGAAGCTGCTGTCTGATCTAGATACTGCACAAGTCATAATGTATAACCACTAATTCCTTACAGGTCTTCTTGCAGACCATAATTATCTGCCTATTTAGGAACTACCTTCTTGTTTAAAGCATCATCTTTTCTTCTCCTAAAGCCTTCAGAAGTTTTATTTTGTGAGAGTATTAAAGCTGTTTTGAATACCAATGCTAGAGAATATCTTTGAGATTTTTTTTCACTCATGAGTCATGCTCATAAATTGGATAGAAGGCTACTTCCTTTACTTCTTTATTGGATTTTTCATTTGGAATGTTGTTTCCTCTGCCACTTTCTGTTGGATGTCTCAATTATTTATTCTGATAAATCTTTATCTTCTTTACCTTTTCATGAACCTCTGGATATTGTGCTATACTCATCGCTGGTGTCATTACTTCCTAAAAGCCTTGTTCTCTATTACCAAATGTCATCCTCGATCCCCAATCTGCAGCATGAAACAAATGTGGTGAAATTAGAAAAAGCTTTTGGTTCTCCCCTATGAAAATACAATTTTGATTTTTTTTTTTAACTGAAAGCATGTCTTTTTCTTACTAACTAATCACAATGCCGGTGTGGCATCAAAACACTGCTAGTAGCCTTTCATGTAATGATATCCTTGCACTTGACTGCATCTTTATACACTTGATTGCTTTAGGGAAGTTTTTGCCAAGTCTGTCTTCAAATAGTATCACATCTGGAACATGATGTTTTAAACTTTCTGTAAGGACCCACTTCAATCCCACATCTTAAGAAAGCAGAACTCTTGGAAAAAATTTCTTCCAACAGGAACTTTTATTAAGAGTAGTTGACAGTAGGCATAATAGACAGGATCTGAGGGATTTCTTTACAGATCGATTACTTTAAAGTGTCTCTAAGCAAACCCCACCCCACAGTTCATCCAGACAATTCAGACCGGCCAATCCCCAGGTGTTAGGTCCATCATGGGAAAAGGGAGATAACATCAATCCGGCTCCATTTGTAGTGCAATGTTCCACAGCTCTTCACACCTCCTTTTGAGAATGGAGAGATAAGCCAGGTTCCGGAGATTTGTACTCCCCCCACCTTTTCCTAGCTGCCTGGTTCAGAGAGATGCATAGTGCAGGAGGCAATTTGAAACATTGTAATGGATAGCAGACACAGAGTCAGTAACCAAAAGGTTACATGGTAGCAAATAGAGGAAGTGAAAGCAATAAACCCGCATGCAATACCCCCCTCCCCCTTGGAAGTATGGCAGAATCCAGGGAGAAGTGAGATTTGATTTTAGCTCAGAGGAGATAGATAGAAATGAAATATAACTGGATTCTGACATCATACTCCCCTTAAAAATAAGAGAGATCCACCTGTAGAGAAAACAAAACAAGTATAAAAGTTAGTCTGGTTTGTTGGGATATTCTGTATGAAACTTATTTAGCAGTTTCGGAGCTCTGACATGACATTTATTGACCCACTCATTTTGTGAGGAGGGAAGGTGTTTCCATGCTACTAGATATTGAGTTGCCCCATGATACCTCCTAGAGTCTAGGATTTCCTTTATCTCGAAGTGTTGTTCTCCTTCAACCATGATTGGAGATGGTGGTGGGGATTTTTGGCCGTAAGCGTGACTGTTGTTCTCTTTTCAGCAAGCTGCAGTGAAAAATTGTGTGTATTTGCCTGAGATTTTTGGGTAGTTCTAATTCTACTGTTACTGGGTTTATGATTCTTTTAATTGGAAAAGGTCCTATATATTTTGGTCCAAGTTTTTTATAGGGTTGTAGGGATTTTAGGTATTTTGTAGACAAATATACCATTTCTTCTACAATGAATGGTATGGGTTTGACTCTCTTTTTATCTGCTTGTGCTTTGTATGCTTGCCTAGCTTTGTCTAAGGCTTTTCTAATTATTGGCCAGGTGTTCGTAATTGTGCTATCCATTCTTTCAGTGATGGGATTGCTGGTTCGTTTGGGATTAGTTGTGGCATAGGGTTGAAACTTTGACCGGTGGCTATTTGAAAGGCCTGTGCTGGAGTAGACTGCATTATTGTAGGTGACTTCTGTGAAAGGGAGTAGGTCCATCCAATTTGTTTGCTGGAAATTAATAAAGCATCTTAAGTATTGCTCAAGTACTGAGTTAGAACGTTCAGATTGGCCGTTACATTGAGGATGATGACTAGATCAGGGCTTTTCAACTGGTGGTACACATACCACTGATGGTACGCGACCACCTGGCTGGTGGTATGTGGCGTGGCCTTCCTCCCCCCCATGGCATCGCCTTCCTCCCCCCTGCTCCGCTTCTTCCCAGCTCACTTACTTGTTTGAAAACATGCTGCTTGGCGGCAGGCTGCAGGAACCCTACCGAGGGCGCTCGAAGAGCGCAGGCGCAGAGCAAGGCCCTGCCTTCCCCAGGAACTCATTGTGCAGCAACCGGATTGACTTCTTCTCATGCAGGATCAGTGTCGCCCTTCCCCCCTCTTCTTACTTCAGAAGCAAGCGCTTACTTCAGAAGCAAGCAAGGGACAGAGCCATCCACTCCCTCTGCAGGTCGGTGTTTGAGACTGCTTGTGTCGCGGCCCTGAGCGCCAACCTCACAACTGCCCTCCTTCTTTTCCTCCTCCTCTCTCTCTCTCTCTCTCTGTTGTGGCCTCACTCTCTTCCATTTTCTTTTCCTCTCCCCCCCTCCCATGAGCTTGCGATACCCCTCATAGCCCTCACGTTGCCTCCCAGGGCTCGAGACTTTTCCCCCTCTTCTCTTCCTGAGGTGCCCGGCATTACAGAAGGGAAAGCAAAGCAGCCAGACTGTGCACGCCCTCCCAGAGGACTCATCCCACGGCAGCAGGTGGGAATCAAGGCCCATGTTTGTTTTGTTGATGTGCACCAAACGCGGGTGTGGAGGTAAAAACGCGCCCACCTGACTCCCTCCCCCTAGTGTTTCACAGCATGTAACCCTTCACCATCTCCACAACGGCCAGCCGGCCTGCCTGCCAGTTTCCTCTTTTGGGCCAGGAGAAGCGCACAGCGTTGCCTGTATTGCGGGCTTAAAGTTTTTTTAACTCGCCGCTTTTAGAGGCAGTGTAAAGGTAATCTCCGGGAGGTGTGCACGGTGTGAGTGTTTTGGTCGTCTTCCTCCCCCTCGCTCTGATTTTTTTTCCGCCCTTTCCTCAACGGCCTTGAATGCATGCTGAAGAGGAGCAGGGGCGTCCGGCCCTTTTTCTCTCTGCTCATTTCTTGGTTTCTGCTTGCTTTCTGCAAGAAAGTTAACTGGGCAGGAGCATGGGATCAGCGTGTGCAACTACAGCTGAGCTGTGCTCAGAAACCCTATCATATACTCCTTCCCAGCTCACTTGCTTGCAGAAAGCGAGCGAGCAAGATTGCCCGGAGCCTTGTAAAAAGGCAGGCGTCTCCTGCCTCCTTTGCATGGGGCGAGCCTGGAGAGATGCAGGGCTGTAATTTGCCTGAAAGTAGCTGGAAGGGTTGGCTGGGGGGTGGAGGAGGAGGGAGAGGACCAGGGCTCTGGCAGGTCTTGGGCTGGTATTGTGCTTTGTGGGTGAGGGTGTGTGTGTGTATACACATACACAGTGTAGGGATCCTTGGGGGAAGAAGTGTTGTTTGGGCATGTGCTCAGAAACGCCAATCACACACTCCTTCCGAGCTCACTTGCTTGCAGAAAGCGAGTGAGCAAGATTGCCAGGAGCCTGGTAAAAAGGCAGGCGTCTCCTGCCTGCTTTGTATGGGGCGAGCCTGGATAGATGCAGGGCTGTAATTTGCCTGAAAGTTGCTGGAAGGGTTGGCTGCGGGGTGGAGGAGGAGGCAGAGGACCGGGGCTCTGGCAGGTCTTGGGCTGGTGCTGTGCTTTGTGGGTGAGGGCGTGTGTGTGTGTGTGTGTATGTGTGTGTGTGTATACACATACACAACGCAGGGATCCTTTGGGGAAGAAGTGTCGTTTGGGCCTGTGCTCAGAAATGCAAGAAAACAACTAAGTTCAGAGAGCACCAAGGACCCCTCATGTCAGCCCTGAGCTATAAATACTCTCATTTATCAGTTGAATCAAAGTGTTATTCTTTTCAATATTTCTCAACTTTACTGCACCCTTCTGGGTTGCATTATCATTATCATCATCAACTTTATTGCAGTCATTAACCAGAACAAAAGAATTGGCATTCAAATACTCAGAATATCCAAAACTAAAGTGAGAAATTCAGGATGATTAAAAAAGTACTTTCAGACAAACATTTTGGCTAATAAACAATATCAAATCAGAATATGTTAAAAGGGATTATTCATACTATAGATATACAACAAGATGAAATTTAAATATGCAGTCTGGATAATATGAACTTGGAATAGCACTGTAAAATATGAATATATGCACAAATACATATGCGTATTCATATACATTCTCCCTCTCCCTTTCTCACATACACACACACACACATGTAGCCCACTTATCCTGGGGCTTCACTTAGCAAGCAGCATATTTGCCCTTCAGAGTATAAACAGTAACATGCCTACTGAAAAGTTTGGTTTCCTTCCTGCCCACTCACAATAGTAACAATTTTTGGGATGTCTTTTATGGTGGGTTGTAGTTCTTACACAAAGGCTACAATTTCTTGCACCAGAATGTTGGCATGCAGTTTTTGCAACTGTTCCTGTATCAAGAGATTTAGTCATTCCTTTATATTGGACATAACACTGCTCATCTTAATTATTACAGTAGTGGAGAGAGAGAGAGAGACAGACACACACACAGAGAGAGANTCTCACCTACATCGTCCACAAGGGACGACTCGGGAACTCAACTCCTACCTCGGGCAGCTCACCTTTCCCCCTATGCCCAGGGGAGAGGTATCAAGCCGTTTGACAGCTGATGCAGGCTGTCAAAACGGCTTTAACGCAGAAACAGGCGGGAGCAGCAAACAGCTGCGTCCAGCGAAGGCGCCTGCCACCGGAAGTCTCCTCCTTTTTCTCTTTTGAGACCCTTGTCAACTTCATCCAGTCATGTTTTCCTTTTCAGTCCTCCTTCTTCATGTATTTGCTTTGCATTTCAGTTCCCATTCAATCTAAACCATCTCAATATACTGTATCTCTTCCATACTGGCTAATTACTTTCGTGTTTAATCCTCATTTGCTCATCATTAATTCCTTATGAGCCCTATTTTTTTTAAGAAGTAATAAACTTCTTAAATAACTCATTTCTACTGCATTTGACTTTTTATGTTTATCTGGCATACTTCTCAATTCCAGTCAAAAAAGTGGCAGGAGCTTACTCTTATACTAAGCAGCATTCCCTGAATGTTCAAGACTTACAGCCATTGATGGATCCTTCCTCCATTTCCCTTTAGAGCTACCAAGTTAATATTTGCTACTTCTTACGATAAGGTTCATTTTGCACCAGAGGAAATGCTATATTTCAGGTGCCCTAAATCTATTTCTAATTGTCCTGTTCTCTCCTTTCTTTTGTTCCACTCAATTAAAGAACAGATTCCTCCTACCACCACATTTATTCAAAAGCTCCTAATAAAGAAATTTGCCCCTTTTTGAAAAACCAATCTCTCATTTTTGAGCATCTCCTTTGAGGTCAGTGTGATTGCATGTATGTTAAATGTAGCAAAGCCACGGCACTCTACTTGTTCTGTATGATTATGTGCTAGATTAAGGGCATTTTAACAAGATTAAATATTGGCTAGTCTTTCCGCTGGTGGGTTCCAAGACTAATTAGAATAAGGATAAGGTATCTAGAAATTTGGTTTCACTGTCATGGCCTCATTTATGAGCATGAATGTCCAATATATGAAAATCTAATAATTACAGTTTCTTCTTTTCATGCCTTCCTTATTTTACTCATCTTAGGGCAGTGGTGGCGAACCTTTTAGAGACCGAGTGCCCAAACTGCAACCCAAAACACACTTATTTATCGCTGGGTGCCAGGTGGGCGTGGCCCACTGGGGGGCGTGACTGTGGTGGTCATGGCAGACTGGGTGGGTATAGCCAAGGTGGGCATGGTCACTTCGATGTTGCTCGTGGGGAGGGATGCCTGTGGGGGCCGGGCAGGGTTGGGGGAGATCCAGGCAGGTGAGGCGGTAGGCAGGAGGCTCGTTCTGCAGGGTGAGGCGAGGCAAGGCAGGGCAGGAGTGCCACTGTTGCAGGGCAAGGCGACGCAGGGGCCGGGGCAGCTGCTGCCTGACACTATCGGCCCTTGCACACAGAGGCCAGCGAGTGCATGGGGGCTGACAGTGTCCGTCAGCAGCCACAGCCTGTCAGCCCCTCGGCCAGCACACTTTGGGGCTCCACAGCCCGCCGCTAGCAGTTCAGAGAAGCCGCCTCTGAGCTGGACGGATGGCCGACAGCTGATGAGGCGATGCAGTGGGTCATGCCCAGGAGAAGGAGAGCATGTGAGGCAAGGAGGGATGGGATGGGGGGAGGGAAACCAGCCATGCTGGGATGCATCCGGCCACGTGGTACCTCGGCAAGTTAGCGGGTGGCTGGTTGAAGAGGGACAGTTGCCATCTCTGGGGCATGGCACGCGTGCCCACAGAGAGGGCTCTGAGTGCTGCCTCTGGCACATGTGCCATAGGTTTGCCACCACTGTCTTAGGGTCACCCTCCACATTTTCATTAGGCGAGTGATAATATATTCCTAGATATAATTTACACTTGTACCCATATTTCCATTCATAGTGATTCTATGGAGAAATCTGGGCTTTTACTTTTTTCTAGCACACCGGACTCTGCTGTCCTTGATACAAAGAGGAATTTCCAGTGCACCTATTCTTGTCTTTTTTATAAAGGTCAGATCCAGGAATGAGCATATCTACTGGCTTTCTCTATTCTACATGCTAAATTTATGTCTTCATTTCAAAACCAAATACTGTATTTTAATCCACCCCTTTTGACTTAGAGGAGCCTAGCATTGGTACAGAAACACTTGTGTACCCTATGTTCTTTTTGATGTGAGCCTTTTTCAGCCTTTTTGACTCCTTCCCATCACCTAAAAATCACAGTATCCATTAAACCAATTTCATATTAGCCTATCTGTCATCCTGGGAGTGGGACAAACATAACCGACTATCTTTAAGTCTTCTCTAGAGACCTCTTTGATTCTTAAGCATTTCATTTCATTTTAAAATGTACTAAAACCATAGTTTTAAAGAATAGATGTGTTCCCTGTGGGTCTGGATTTCATTGCACTGAAAACTAATAATAGATCAGAACACACAATCTGACCTGCTGGCTTTTTGCCTTCATATTCTTATGAATCATTTAGGAACTGCTCATATCAAGGTAGCTCATATTTTTGTTGAGTTTTGAGCCCTGATTTGCTTGCACAGTTGCTAAAGGTATCTTGACACTTAGTCTCAGGAAGTTCATGCACTCCTCCCTATTACACTCCCACATATTTATTTAACTCATTCCATTCCTAAGATCACTCAATTACGGAAACAGGTCCTCTTCCAGTTAGCCTTTCTGCTCACTCATCTGGTTGAGGATTTCCAATTATCTGTCCTATTTCCAAAGACTGCAACCTGGGGCTAAGCTGTTGGCTGAGGAAGGTAACCCCATCCACAAGCCAATCCTGTGATCAGTAATCAGCTGCAGCTTCCTGTCAGACCACTGTCCACAAACAAGCAAATACACAACCCAGTTGGCCAGAATAACACTACCTCATCCAATAAGATTAACAAATGAACTTGCTCAACACCCCAAATTCATCAACCCTATCCCCCCCCCCCGTGCCCCTTTTTCTTCATAAGGCAAATATGAACGTACTTAAGTTCTTATTCTTTGGTATCATTTCTCCCAAAATGATCCTATTCCATCAAAGGTTTTTTCCTCACACTTTATATACTGAACAATAATGCTACTTAAATTTGAGACATTAATGTTCTCCTGGAATTCTTTCCAATTTAGTGATCCTTTACTCACAGTTTTGAGAATGTGGTTCCTGTTAGTTTATATTACCAGCTCACCTGTTTAAATTTGCGAATATTTCTATTACACTGCTTACCTTTTTTGTTAAAAGCTAAGGTTAAAAAAATAGTGATATGGAGGGATCTTTTCCTCCCTTCCCTCTCTAAGTTGTTTAAACGTGAAAAAAGAGGGTTTCTGAGAAAATGCTTAGTATCTCAAAGGATTGTCTTAAAGTTCTGCCACTGTATTTTGAGTGACTTGCCTTAAGGAAATATTGTAGCAACAATGAATTTAAAGGCAGTTGCCATGCTAATAGTGCCATGGATCTCCATTTATTTGTTATATATTTGTATAGTTCAATAAGAATTCAATACAAAATGCTAGTTATTCTTACCCCCAAGGAAGCAGTGTGGAATAATCATAGGTAGAACCAATGTTATGGGAAAAGTGGGATGTAAGGTCATAACAATGTAAGAAAATATCCTAAATATGCCCTGGTGGATTTAGAGATCAAGACACCTGTCTTGGAGACCAACTTAGAGACTGTTGGCTGTCCTTACTCAGAGGCCATATCTTCTCCTTCAAAAGAAAAGTGTTTGGGATTGAAATCTACCATACAAGCCTGCTAATCTCCTGAAAGCATTAAGGGAGAGCTTATGCCCCATTGCTAGAAACCATATGTCTCACCCACTATCTGAAAGAGTTTCATTTTCACTTACAACTTGGATAGAAACTGCAGCCCGTGCCAAGCCTGAAAGGCCCCCTGCGTTATCCGCAAAATATGGTTGCCACTGAGATTGCTGGAAAGGAAAAGAAAGCAAGAGAGCTATGTAGAGTGCCTTCCACTGTATAAAATAAACAACAGATGAAATAATGCAGACCCAAAGTAACTTTTTTTCCCTCCTCGTTGAACGGGGAGGTGAAAATTGCATGCAGGATGAGGGTGATTTCTTTCTTTTTCAATGAACTAGCTAGATACTACCACTCTAACCTTTTGAACAATCACTCCAGGCTTCCTCCAATTACCATGCTAGTTCTTCAGTCAATGCATATTTGGGATTGGGGTGTCATTACTTAATAGGACAGCAGAGCTCATGATTCAAAGGCCAAAAGAAATCCCCAGCAAGCAATATAGTTTTGACTGTAGAGATTCTAAGTTCATAGTAAGCCCTGTAGCTCCACCAAAACACTTTAGTTTTTTTCTCACATATGAAGACTCAGCTCTGACACTGGCAACTTAGGGCTGAATTTTGACCCACTCAGAGTTCAGTCTGAACTCATTACGATACTTCTTAGAAAATAGAAGATTCATCTTGTCTTACCTGGGACCATAGATCAAACCTCTAGAGGGAAAGCTGCCTCCTTCACCCTCCAGTCCAAGCTCCCCTTTCCCATTTAAAAAAATAGTTGAAGGCAGGCCAGCCTTTCAGTAATCAGTCATTGGCACACTTAGGGGAAGATTAATAGCCATTTGATTTCAATTTGCCTCCTTCCCCAACTTTCACCATGTTTTAAACTTTTTTTTTTTTTTTTGCTTAATGACTTACATAGATTGCAGAAGTGGAAGAGGCTCAAATGCATTTTTCTCAATGGTCTGGATTTGATTATGAGAGACATCCCTGTTTAAAAAAGTACACACATTATGTTACACCTGGAACAAATGTCAGCTCCATCGTCACCTCTCACAGTTGCTTTATGTGCTTTTCATTTATTTGCTAGGCTGTAATATGTAGTGTGTTTCCCCCAAAATAAGACCGGGTCTTATATTCTTTTTTGGACCAAAAGACCCATTAGGACTTATTTTCACGGGATGTCTGACTTTGCAACTGCCCACCCACTCCATCCCACTATCTGGTTGCTCGCGGCTGCAACAGGGTAGGAGAGCTCATGTCACACTGGTGCCACCGCCACGAAGTGAGGCGAGGCAGTGGAGCTGCCCCACGCGCCCCGCACCCGCTTACTTCATGGCCCCCGTAGCCATGCCACTCTCCGCTTGGCAATGTCCCCCCGCTCATTCAATAACTCAGCTGCCTTCCTGTCTCTTGCCTTTCACTCCCCTCCTGAGCCAGACTGCCATGCTATAGAGAACAGGCAGGGAAAACTCAGTCACCTTACCCAGTCCTCCTCCATCATTTTGGAACCGGGGGGGGGGGGGAGTGCCGGCAAAAGGCTCCATTGCTGCTGGAGCCATGTCCACTACTAGAGAGGGTTTCTTTGGTCCCAGCAGGCCCAGCTTCACCCTGCAGATCATCTGCCCAGCAGCAGCTGCCTCCTCCTTCTTCTCTGCCAATTTTCCCATAGCTTGTGCCATGATCGGATGGGGCAAGCCTCCCCTGCTGCCTCCCTCTGCCTGCCACACTCTTTCCTTTTGCAAGCAAATGAAGCTTTCTGTCTCTGTCATTTCTCCGTCCAGGCGAAAAGTGTTTGGGCACCTATGGGGCACTTGGGAACGGAGTGAACCACTCTGTTTCCAAGCACCCCATAGGCGCCCAAACACTATTTGCCCAGAAGAGACTGGAAGCTTCATCTGCTTGGGGCACTTGGAAATGAAGTGAATCGCTCTGTTTCCAAGTGCTCCATAGGCACCCAAAAACTTTTTACCCAGATGGAGAAATGATGGAGACTGGAAGCTTCACCTGCTTGCAAATGTGGCTCTAAGAAACAGAGCAAATCATACCATTTCCAAGCGCCCCATTTGCAGGCAGACGAAGCTTCCAGTTTCCCTCTGAGCGAAGAGTGCACAGTGCGTCCGGATTGCCTGCCTCTCCCCGCCTCTGCCCTCAGACTTACTTGCATTGTGCCATGTGGCCAGTGGGATGTGGCTGCTGCTAGACACCGTCAGCCCCCATGTGCTCGTTGCCTCTTGTGCTGGACATGTCCCCCGTGCTTATATTTGGGGTAGGGCTTTTATTAGACTCACCCCAAAAAATCAGGCTAGGGCTTATTTTCTGGGTGGGTCTTATTTTGGGGAAAACACGGTAGCTTTAATAAAGTATAACAAACCAATATATGGTGCGTTGATGAGATAGGCACAGCACTTCACACATACCAAACCTCCTTGTATCATTGTTTTCCCATCCACTCCTTTATAGCTTAATTCTTGTTTGCAGCAGTATTAGTCATGGCAGCAAGCAGAATATTCAGTATAGGGAATTATAGCCCCACATACGGCCAGTTTGGTCTAGCGGTTAAGGCACGATGCTAGAAGCCAGGAGACTGTGAGTTATAGTTCCACCTTAGGCATGAAAGCTGGCTGGGACCAGTCTCTCTCTCTCTCAGCTCACCTCACAGGGTTGTTGTAGTAGAAAAAATAGGAGGAGGAAGGAGTATATTGTGAATTTGCTGCCTTGAGTTATTAATAAAAAGTAATAAAGGTGGAGTATAAACAATCTGTCTGGAGGGCATCAGCTTGAAGAAGGCTGCCCTAAAACTTTACAGATTGTCTGTCTCCCACATTGCTGCCTTTAAGGAAAGGTTGAAAATAAGCACATTTCTGCAGGGCTTTTGAGGACTGACAGCATATATTTGTTTTCATTTCATTTTTACCCTTTATTGTGTTTTTGTATCTTGTTGGTCATCAAGAATGTTGTAATTGTGGTGGCATGCAACTTTGTTGCCTAAGCAAATAAATAGGATGACATCCCCCCCCCCCCGAACTAAAAGATTGGGGAACTCCACTGCTAATCTGCACATGACATCAAGTAGCAGGGAGAGATTCCTATAGGGAGGGAGGTTGGTACCAGCAATCGCATCTAATCCCTAATCTCACAAGTAAGGTCTCGCACCCAGCTATCAAAAGACAGCACCCATTCTCAACTCAAAACATCACAATTCTGCTAACATGGCTTTGGTGCCATACTTCTTCTTCATGCTCAGCCAGGTCTCCATAATGCATAGCAAGGTGGCTGCCTGAGGATCAAATCTAAAATTAGGGTTAGGGCTTTGTTAGAAACCAACCTATCTGTAAACACCATAGAAATGGAGGAACACTACCCACAACTTAACTATAAACTTATACTTGAAAAAATCCTTGAAGCTACTGAGCTAATGAATTCCAGATTGAAAGACAAAGGTGTCACCCTAAATTTACAAAATGAAGCTCAGATCTTAACTGATGAACCTACTATCCAAAAAGCAACAGAAGAGCACCAATTACAATCTACTGAGAACTTTGATAATCAAACCTTGATTTCAACTAAAAAATCTACAATTCAAAAAGCAATAGAAACTGAACAAAGCAACACTAAGATGGAGGATCCTGAAGATCAACAAGTACAGCATATTGACAACCTAGACAACCAAACAACAATCACAACATTGGATATGACTTCTTACTTAAGCCAGATGAAACCGGAAGAAGAAGAAGACCAGACTGAACTGACGACAAATATACTAAACCAAACATGGAGATTTGAACTATTAGGCCAACAATCCAATGATTATAAAGGGGCCAGTTCCTTTGAAAAATTGATAAGATAAGATAAGATAAGATAAGATAACCTTTATTGTCATTTTTTTACTGTGGGCACAACGGCACACATCAAAAATGAAATTGAGTTGCCCGCTCTCAAAGTGAAACACATACATGACACACACCTAAACATACTATGAACAATATATGTACAGACCCACATCCCTACATATACATAGCAAATAAACATTAAATACTGTCCATTTTGAATATATAACGGAAGGAGGAAGCTTGAGAGTTCACAAGGTTAATGCTGTATGGGATGAAACTATGGCTGAATCTGGATGTTCTGCTACAGATACCATGAAGCCTCCTCCCAGAAGGTAACAAGGAAAACAGGATGGTCTCCCTTGATTCAAATAACATGTGTGGGAATGAAGGGAGATTCACCCAAGGATTTAAAGGCACTGCTATGAAAGCCTGCTTGGCACAAAAAGAAAGCTAGAGTCAGATTTAAAAAATGGGATTTTTTGTCTTATAATGGAAGAGCCCAAAATCTTACTTAATGGACTAAGGAGATTTTAATAGATATTAATTGATTTAATATTTAGGACTTAGATTTACAATACTTTATTAGTAAGTGATGAGGTACTAGGATGAGAAATAGAATATATTTGTGAAATAAAGTAAGAATCTATTTAAGCAAACAGGGAATTTTTGATGATGCAATCTGAGATATGTACGAAATATATTGTTATTGGACTATTGATTACCCAATCACCATGCTGCTTCCTTAATACTTGGATTTTTGTAAAACTGGAAAATTAATAAAACTTGTTTTAAAAAAAAGAAAGAAACCAACCTGTTATTCAAAAGCACCAGCCAGAATCCAAAACCACTTAAGGAAATTGGGGATGAGCACAGGGAGTCAGGACCCAGAACTAATACAGGCTGTATTCTCTGTGAACAGCCCATTCTCTACCTCCAACCCTCTCTCACTGCCCATCACATTTCTACCTGCCCCCAAGATCCTCCCCCTTCCTGGCCCTTGCCCCTTGTGATTGGTTACTAGAAGGCTTTTGATAGGCATTGGATGTCTTTGGACACAAACCACATGACTTTTCCATCCAATCATCTAATCACCTACTGCACTTCCAAGTTCCCTGCTCTTATTAAAGAACTGAAGGTAAAATAACAGCCACCCGCCAAAACTAGGGCAAACTGCTACCCCATCCAACTCCCAACATGCAATGGATTAGACAGTCAAAGCTTTTGCTATCCTTAAACCACTGTTAAATTCAAGCAACTCATCTATAGCCAAGATTTTCTAACTAATGAAGCCCCAGGGAGCAGAGTAGCAAAATCTTAAGAAGACCATGAGATCTTTGGACACAAGTCTATTTTGGCTGCTCTAGTATCCTCAGATCCCTTCATGATGTGAAGTAGATGAAATGGCTGCCTTCCCCTTCCAGGCACTGTGTCACAAACAAGGCAAGATAGCTACTATCCTTTTAAGCTAATGAAAAACCATGGCTGACTTATGAGGTCCATAAGATGCTTGAAAGCACGGAATGTGGCTTTTAAATCCGGCGATATGCTGACACTTAGAACAGCCAGAGTTAATTTGAAAAGTGCCATAAAAGGAGCAAAGCAAGTCCATTATCAGAAAATTCAGAACTTTTTTCAGGACCCTACAACACCAGGCGCATGTGTCAATGCTGCTAACATTGGATATTCCTGCTTTGACAACTGATGAAATGCAGCCATTTTCTCTTCTTCTTTAACATGCTTTTTCTGATATTTAGAAATTAGGTTTAGTAAGGGGAGTTGGGATGAAAACTCAACTCAGCTAGCATAACAATAACTCTGCTTTGTGGGAACCCAAGGACAAGCTGATAATGTTTTGGCGGGCTGAGGAGCAAGCACACATTTTAGGCTAATTGGAGAATGTGATTTATGACAACTTATTAGGGGTGGGAATTACTTTGTATCTGGGGGAAGGGAATTTAGTTTTTGGGTTCAACTATGTAGTGTCGATACTTTGTTTCCCCAAATAAAATGTTCTTTGAGGAAGAATTTTGCCTTGGAGTTCTTTTGATGGGTTTCATCTATCGGAACCATATCAGCATGTAGCAAGGAATACAGACCATCAGAGATTATAAGGTAGCTCCATGAAGATGCAAGGGTAACATAGACTTCTTAAACAAACTAAACACAGTTTTTGGAAGATTTGAGGCATCAAATAGCACCCGTGCAAGAAAAGTTGTGCCTCATCCTGACGAGCAAGTGCTTAGCTTTTATGTTACCTCTGTCCAGAGAACATTGCAGAAAGTTAACATCTGGAAGGCAGCAGGCCCAGATAATATCCCTGGATGTGTTCTTAAGGAATGTGCAGATGAGCTGGCTTGCTTTCTTATAGATATTTTCAATCTCTCATTGCAGCAGTGGCTCCATTATATCTTAAGACAGCCATTATTTTGCCAGTGCCAAAAGTCTACAGTTACAGATCTCAATGATTACTATCTAGTTGCACTTACAACCATCATTATGAAATGTTTTGAGAGGCTGATAAAGGACATTATTGTATCTAGCCTCCTGCCAGCATTTGACTCGCTTCAATTTGCTTACTGACCAAATTGCTCTACAGAGGATTTCTGTTCTCTATCTGAGCTTGGAGCACTTAAAGAAATACTCATGTGCAAATGCTGTTTGTCGACTTCAGTTCAGCATTTAATGAAATCATTTCTCAGCATCTAGTAGACAAACTGGGCCTTTTAGGCTTTAATATTCCTTTGTGCAACTAGATTCTTGATTTTCTTATTGACAGGTCCCAGTATGCGCGAGTTGGGACTAATATTTCTAACACCATTTTCTTGAGCACAGGTTCTCCTCAGGGCTGCGTCCTAAGTCCGCTGCTGTTCAGCATGTGGACCCATGACTGTTGTGCTAGGTTTGCCACCAACCATATTGTGAAATATGAAGATGATACAACAGTAGTGGGCCTTATTCAAGATGACAATGAGAAAGCTTACTGCAAGGAAGTAGAGTCAGGTGAACTGGTGTAAAAAAAACAGCCTAGTTTAAATGCTGGAAAAACTAAAGAGATCATTATAGATTTCAGAAAAGCAGGCAGAGCCACACTCTTTTGTATATTAATGATTTACCTGTGGAGATGGTTACCAGCATTATATTTCTGGGTGTGCAGCTAACGAATAGGCTGGCTTGGTTGCTCAACAGTGAGACACTGGTGAAGCAGGCACCGTAGCACCTGGATTTTCTGCGTTGCATGAGAAAATCTTCCCCTATCCTTACCACTTTCTATAGAGGGACAGTCGAGAGCATCCTGTCATTTTGCATTGCAGTCTGGTTTGGAAGTATCACTGCTTCAGACAGGAAGGCAGTGAAGAGTGGTGAGGATGGCAGAAAAGATTATTGGCAGTTCCCTTCTTCTATTCAGGACACAGCATATAAGTGTTGCTTGAGCAGGGTCCGTAAGATTGTCTGGGACACTACACATCCTCTTCACGACCTGTTTTCCTTGTTACCTTCTGGGAGGCTTTGTTGTATCCAAAGCAGAACATCTAGATTCAGTCAGTTTTGTTCCATACAGTATTAACTTTAAGAACTCTCAAGCTTCCTCTTTTTGCTATGTATTCAAGATGGACAGTGATTAATATTTATATGTATTTATATGTAAGGATGTAGGTATATATATATGGTGTATATAGTATGTTGATATGTGTGTTATGTACAGTATATGTACACTTTTGAGAACAGGCAACAGAATTTCATTTTTAATGTGGGCTAGTGTGCCCACAGTAAAAAATGACAATAAAGTTATCTTATCTTAAGCTCTCACCAGAGTATAGTCCTCAAGGCCCCCACCCATACTCCATTTCTGGAAAAAAAATGTTCTTATGAAAGGCACAAACCCCAAAAGCTAATGCTAATGGAGTGTTATTTCCCACAAATTCTTATATGGATTTTGCAGCAAGGAGTGTAGCTATTGCAAAACATTCTCACAATGTTACATTTCCTAGAATAGAGCTTGACTGAATAATCAGCACTTAAAAGTATGTCCAGTGCTGGCAGATGCTGATTCAGTTCAAATTAACTTTGCTAGAAGGATGAAGATAATTCTAGAACACCAAACCTTTTAACTGTCAGCCTAAGGCTGATTTGGACTGTTTTGACTATTTTTAATACCAAGACAAAATAATTATAGGCATGTAAGATTATAGAAATTGTAAAGAAGAGCTAATGAATGTTGGCCTGGTTTGATTAGTAGTTGAACTGAACACAGAACTCTCAGCCAACCAACATCCATTCACTGGTCAATTCAGTGTCTTTTCTCATCCTGTCTTCTTTGGTCAATGCCTACATTCACACTGATTCACCCTCTGCACAAAAATAATAATTTTAATAAATCTAATTTCCCTCCCTGTCTCTGTGCTCATTGGGGAGGACATCTGGACACTTCTGCCTTTTGGCTTCTTCACCCAGGAATGCCAGCCTATAACTACTGAGCAATTTCAGTATCAGGAAATCAGATGAGGCAATCATTTCAAATGAGAGCCAGGAATGCAGCTTCAAATGGAAGGAAGGAAATCACTTCTGCAAAAGGGAAGACCCAAGCCCAGAGAAATCATAGGAATAAAGAGTAAGCTTTAAAATTGTATGCCCTACTTATTAGAAACTTGATTAGGAGTTTGACTCAATTTAAAAGTGGGACAGTCCTTTGGAAGATAGCAAGTAAGACACTGCTAAGGTTAGAAACTTACAGATGTGTGAGTGAAAGCAAGCCATCTAGAGACGTATTATCCAGTCTGTGCAAGTGATTGTTCTTGAGAATCCTAGAGAGATGGAAGAAAATTTAGAAAAATATATAGACAAAATCGCAGCCTTTCACTGTGGTGGAAGGTGGACACCATACTGTCTATTTCACTAGTTTATTTGCAGTGGTGAAACACTTGTGATGCATAGTAATCATCAAAGGCTCTAGTGGACAGGGAGCATTCCCCCTTTCCATCCAGCTACCTTAAGGATGACGTAAGCCCAGGTCACAATAAAGGGGATAGAAATGGATATTCCTTCCATGTTAGTTACATAGGATAAACATGAGAGCATACTCACAAGTATTCAGTCCAAGGATAGGCCCACCACACCCGTTTATTCATGGAAAAAATTGTGTTTCCAGTAAAATCCCTGGAGGGAAAAACGAATATTTATTTATTTATTTATTTATTTATTGAATTTTTACCCCGCCCTTCTCCTTGCGGACTCAGGGCGGCTGACAGCCTGATAAAAACAAATACAAAAAATACCACAATACTATCGTTAAAAACATAATTAAAATGAAATATTAGATTGGCCTTTGTAATTTAAAATTATTTTTAAAACCCCGCTAAAAATTACCCCTTANCGGAAGGAAGGGAGATCCGGGATCACCCGGATCTCTGGGGGTAGTTCGTTCCAGAGGGTGGGAGCTCCCACCGAGAAGGCCCTCCCCCTGGGGGTCGCCAGCCGGCACTGTCTGGCTGACGGCACCCTGAGGAGACCCACTCTGTGGGAGCGTACCGGCCGATGGGAGGTAATCTGAGGCAGAAGGCGGTCTCGGAGAATACAGTTCAAATGTACTTGACTCCCAGGCAAGTATGTCTTGAAATAAGCTTCGTGTTCTATCTCTGATTTGTACACATTAGTCTTACACACTAAATGGAGATACATCTGAAAAGGAAATGGTACAACTCAAACCACTACAGAACCTTCTCAGGGACAGCCACAGGTGTTTAAAGAAAAGCAGAAAAGGGGCTTCAGATGTGTTTCTCCTTAGACACATTCTCATCTTGTTATGGTGAACTTGTGATCTGGCAGCTCTAACCCTTACAAACAACAGGGATGCTGACAGTTGCAGTTCAGTCACCTCTGGAAAGTCACAAGTTGCCTATAAGTAGACCTTAAAATGAAATATTAGGAAGAAACTGATCTTATGCTATTTCTTGACCTGTCTCTACATTGGGGCAAAGAGCTGCCTTGACTTTTCTGCTAAAAAACAAACCAAACATTAAACTAAACTGAAAATTGGGAACATAATAACTTTTCTGAGACCCATATTATACAATTATGCTTTTTGTTTTGCTATATTCTTATAAAAATACAGCAGGCTTGGTCAAAATATGTTGGAACTATGGCTTCATCTTCTTTATCATCGCATGAATTTCCAAATTTCTAGATACAATAGAATAGAATAGAATAGAATTCAATAGAATTGGAAGACAGTTGGCTTTCGTGCCTAAGAGTGGCTAGAAATCAGAGTTTAATGATTTCTAGGCCAGACCTATAACCATTATATTAAACTGGCTTTTATGTAATAAAAATAGATGAAGTTCGGTTTTATTATTTTGTCACCTCGTTCTAATATGTATTGATACTCCTTTCTGAGTCTACGTTGATGATTTTTATATAAATATATATGCAGATGTTTCTAAGCAATATAGATGAACACATTTTTTGAAATTTGATTATTTTTATTATTTGATAAGCTGTAATTTTTTTTAAAAAAAAATGTGCCTTTGGCTTTTCTAATAAACTTCTTTGCCTAATCTGAAATATAATCTTTGAATATGTTAATAATGAATCCAAAGGTCTATTTTATGCCCATCTGGGTGCAGTGTTCAGAATAAATATCTACTTCAGTTTCAGATTAACTTTTGAACTAGGTCCTGTCAAGATATTTTGAACTAAAGAGTTATTAGGCTTCCAGAGCTATTGATCACATTTCCCATACCTGCAGTTAGAAAACCAATGTTAAATGGGGATGATTGAGGCTGTAATGTAACAAATTGTAATACTGCCACTCCCTTTGTAACAAACAAACAAACAAACATCAAGCTGGTTGCTACCTCTTCTGTTTTTGTATGTCTTCAAGTCATTAATGACTGCCTGTACTAGTACCTGCAATTTTCTTGGCAGGATTTAGGAAATGGTTTGCCATAACTTTCTTCCTAGGGCTGAAAGAGAATGACTGGCCCAAAGTCACACCACCATTTAGAGTAAGGTAACCTTTAAGATATATAAACTAAAAAAATATATCCTGGCCTCTGGATATTACTTTTGGCTAGGTGATAAGGGAAGGGGATAGCAAAACAATTATTAAACCAGAAAGGAAAAAATCCCAATACCTCCCCCCCAAAAAAGAAAGTCCAGCTGCCTTTTGAAAAATACACGTTTGGGACAGCCATGACGTTGTGTCTAAAAATCTCCATGCATATTAAACCAGACAGTTCACATCTAATACATGGTATATAAACCAGATATATAGGTTACCAGCTTCTCTAATTGACTTCACATAACATGAAAGGCCAAATAAAATACAATCCCCATTATGCAATATTTAAAGCATATCTATGATTTAGTCCACATATTGCACAAAACCCAAGTCGAAACATGAAATAAAAATGCTTAACTGATTTTACGACAGTCAAATCCTAAAATATAGTTTACAAACCAATGGCTAACTTCACCAAATTACCTACCAAAACAAACATTATGAATAAGCCCTATACATTTCAGGATATACAACTTTCCACCTTTATGCTTATTGTACCTGAGAATATTGTGCCCGTTTTCCTCTCACTTGTAACAAAAATTTCCTTCTCTTAAAGTGGCCTTCCCCTCTCAATTATAGGAGTATGGTAGTTTCCCCCAAGTTTTAAATACTCACAGCATGACAAAAACATAGGGATGACTGAATGGGTCCGGAACAGGCACATGGTCGAGACTAGGAAAATTGGTAGTCCTGCTGCAGTTGAGGATTTTTAACGTACAATGGCATGAGGCTGGGCACGGCTGTCTCGCTGCATCCAACCGCCTAATAGGCATCAATAGAGTTCCAAGGAAGAAAAGGAGGGTAGCGGAGGCCGCAACCTGTCCCATCTTTCTCATGTGGCCCAGTAAAGGATGCCTTGGAAAATGGCATCCAGCCTTGGAAGTGACTCTATGTAGTTACCAAGCAACCACATCCACATCATTCCAAATGGAGGCTGCACAATGAGGCTGCTGGTGGTAAAGGCCACTGCATTCCAAGGGCTCCATTTGTTGTGACATCATTTTATCATGATTCCTGACATCATAGAATTGCCAGAACCATGGCAATATAGGTAGGGGTCTCTTTTATAGATAATGAGTTGATTTCATGAGATCACTCAGATATTTGTGATTAAATTATTTGGGTCGGAGCCACAGTGGAGAACACCGTATATTTCAAGTGGAAAATCAGATTGTAAGACCTGGCTAGCATTCTACAGCTAATAAAAGGCATCACTGCAAGTTATCTAAGGCTCGAAATAAGGGGGATTAGTGGAGGAAGGAGGGTACTAGCACTTAGACTTATATACTGCCCCACAGTACTATACAGCATTCTGACTTTACAATGTCAGCATATTGCCCCCAACCATCTAGTCCTCATTTTACCAACCTCAGAAGGATGGAAGGCTGAGTCAACCTTGAGCCCATCAGGATTGAACTCCAGACTATGCACAGAGTTAGCCTGCAATACTACATAATCATTCTCAGAAGGGAAGATAAATTATAAACAGAAACTTCATGTACAACATCTAGCTTTCTTCCTTTGTGCCTAATTTATTTATTGCATTTGTATCATAGCAGCTCAATTCTTGGAGGCTCAGATGAGTACTATCAGTGGGATAATTTACAATACCCATAGTAAATCTAAAAACAAACCTTGAGAATATTAAAAGTGACAAACAACAAAAAATCATCCCAAATAAGTTAAAATGCTATCCAGAACAACTTGATCTTAATCAGAGACATAAGCCTGATTTCCATAAAAAGACTTTTTCAAAGAAGAGTTAAACTGAAAAGCAGTAAAAGATTGCTGGAGGCTTTGGGGTGATTAAATTATCACATCATTTTGCAAGTGATTTGCTATGGCTATTGATACACACAGCCCTCCCAAAATCTACTTTTGAAGAAAAGGGAGGATGCAGCACAAAAATAATTATTTTATTTAATAACCAATTTAAATTTCTTGTCTGTAAAATAGTATGGTCCCATTTATAACATTCTGATCACAATCAATATCCACTGACTATTCTTACATATAGAAACCTCTCTCTCTCTTACAAACACAAGCATACTGACCATAGCACCCCCAGACATTTTTCCTTACTTCTGACAAGAATACAATAGGGTGGAATGAGATGAGGATGAGTAGGAGCTGCACCAGAAAGCTGAGGTAAAAACTTGAGAGAGAAAAGGAAACAGTAACTGGAAAAGAAAGGGAAAAAGTTGTCTCTTGCTTCTTTCTTTCTTTTCAACAGTTCTATTTTTACTGGCCCATTCCCTCACTTCCAGTGATTTGGGGGTGGAAGACAATAATTGGATATTTATGATAGGAAACTGCTATCCAATTTATTGAAAACATTTGCTGCATATGAAACAAGATATATAGTCAAGTCATATTTTCTATCAGTAAGCCATTTATTAGAAAAATATAAAAACCAGAAAAATAATACTGCCTTTCCAATCATCACTGATTATAAATAGGTAATCAGTTTTTTCTTGGAAGAGTATTATCTTCTGATCGATAGCTTGCATTTCGTAGCTTCATCACCTAAATGCTCTAAAAAACAAGGAGAACCAATTTCCAGGATGGATAATGGACAGGACAGGACACCCTTCCAGATCAGCAAGAAGAAAACAGAATCGGTGTCCATAATCTGCTATTCTCCATCCATGTTAAAATTGCACAAGACCTCTTCTTCTCCCAGAGGGTCCAGCTGTAAAAATGACAATTCAGTTACCTGGGAAGAGAGGGAAGGAACACCTTAATAATTTACAAGGATAATTGGCAAAGGCTGAATTCTTCAATTCTCACAGATTTTTAATACAGTACATTTTGAACAATTCCAATATCTTAGATGCTTTCTGCATAGTTTAACAGAAGCCCTAAACCAGGGGTAGGCAACCGTGGCTCTTTTATGACTTGTGGACTTCAACTCCCAGAATTCCTGAGCCAGGTGTGCGAGTTGAAGTCCACGAGTCATAAAAGAGCCAAGGTTGCCTACCCCTGCCCTAAACCATTAGAATGGGCTCCTTTTACATACAATTTCATATCATTTCCAAGCAACTGTCTTTTCCTCTAAATTTTCACAAGGATCTCTAGGATTGACATAGAATGTTACTTATGTTAACCCAAAATTCTCCATCTTTCAGATAAAATCTGCTTAAGATTTTACAAGCCTTGTAAGATTCATACAAAGCCTTTTGTAATTGTTTTAGTATGTGAATCAAGCCATCCTAGTTTAAAAATTGTAGATGCAATTACTGTACCCAACCAACTGTAGCTAAGTCAACAACTACAACTAAAAAAACCATGACTTAGTCTACTTTGCAAATACTACCTAAAAATCATGATTTAACAGTGCAAACACATTTTAAAAGACCAACTGCTTACTCAAATGTTCTACTATAGCTCTGCAGATTTAGCTCCAACAAATCCCATAACATCTGGATAATAGTACATGATGAAGGTAGTCTTATTTTTCTTATCTTTGGGAAGTAGGAGTATACCTAAGCTGATCCTCTGGATCATTTGCTTTATCCTGTTCTGTATTGGTCACTTTTAGTCATGCTTACATGCTGGCTAAGCAATTAGGACATTTGATATATTTTTGTGTATGCATGCATGCATTCACTATTTCTTTTGCTCTTTTTGCTAGTTAAAACTCAACAGTGGCCACAGGTTTGAAAAAGATCAGTTTACGTTCCAATTCCAAAGAAAGGCAATGCCAAAGAATGTTCAAACTATCGCACCATTGCACTCATTTCACATGCAAGTAAAGTTATGCTTAAAATCCTACAATTTAGACTCCAGCAGTATGTGGATCGAGAATTTCCAGAAGTACAGGCAGGATTTCGAAGAGGCAGAGGAACTAGAGATCAAATTGCCAACCTACACTGGATCATGGAGAAAGCTAGGGAGTTCCAGAAAAACATCTACTTCTGCTTCATTGACTATGCTAAAGCCTTTGATTGTGTGGATCACAACAAATTCTGGCAAGTTCTTAAAGAGATTGGAGTACCAAGACCATCTTATTTGTCTCTTGAGAAACCTATATGCGGGTCAAGAAGCAACAGTGAGAACTGGACACCGAACCACTGATTGGTTCAAAATTGGGAAAGGAGTCCGGCAAGGCTGTATTCTGTATATGCAGAGCACATCATGAGAAAGGCAGGGCTAGATGAATCAAAAGTTGGAATTAAGATTGCCGGGAGAAATATCAACAACCTAAGATATACGGATGATACCACTCTAATGGCAGAAAGTGAAGAGGAACTAAAGAGCCTCTTGATGCGGGTGAAGAAGGAGAGTGCAAAAGTTGGTTTGAAACTCAACATTAAGAAAACCAAGATCATGGCATCCGGCCCTCTCAATTCCTGGCAAATAGATGGGGAAGAAATGGAAGTAGTGACAGATTTTATCTTCCTGGGCTCCAAGATCACCGCAGATGGGGACTGCAGCCAAGAAATTAAAAGACGCTTGCTCCTGGGAAGGAAAGCTATGGCAAATCTAGACAACATACTAAAAAGCAGAGACATCACCCTACCAACAACAGTACGTATAGTCAAGACCATGGTTTTCCCAGTTGCAATGTATGGCTGTGAAAATTGGACCATAAGAAAGGCTGAGCGCCAAAGAATTGAGGCCTATGAACTACGGTGCTGGAGAAGACTCCTGCGAGTCCCCTGGACTGCAAGGCGATCAAACTGGTCAGTCCTAGAGGAGATCAACCCCGATTGCTCTTTAGAAGGCCAGATCCTGAAGTTGAAACTCAAGTACTTTGGCCACCTAATGAGAAGGAAGGACTCATTGGAGAAGAGCCTAATGCTGGGAAAGATTGAGGGCAATAGAAGAAGGGGACGACAGAGAATGAGGTGGCTGGATGGAGTCACTGAAGCAGTAGGCGTGAGCTTAAATGGACTCCAGAAGATGGTAGAAGACCGGAAGGCCTGGAGGAACGTTGTCCATGGGGTCGCAATGGGTCGGACACGACTTCGCAACTAACAACAAAATTCCAGAGTTTCCCAACCTTTCCAGATTGCGGACTGGTAGGGAGGGGGAGAAAAGGGGTAGTTCTGTGCAAGCAGCTGGCAAGCGTGCACATGCAACTCCATTTGCAAATGCACTCACCCACTGCTCGGACAAGTGGGAATGTGCATGCCTGTCACTTCCACAGCCCGGTTCCAAACGAGTCAAGGCCTGGTAGTGGGCTGCGTCCCGGGGGTTGGGACCACTGCCCTATTCCAGTCAATTGAAAAAAATCTAGATCAGATAAGAAGACAATTCCATTTTTGAAAAGGAAGAATAGCTTTATGCTTTAGATCAGTTTCACGAGAGGTTGGACAGATGTTTCTAAGAAACTCAGAAAATTTGATAAGGATCAATCTTCTCTGCTTTTGTTAAGCTTCCATTCTTATTTTACCAGGATTATCAGAATTGTATCTTACATATCTGGAGGACTTCAGGTTAAGAAATGTTAAGGGTGACAACTATTCCCATTTATCGATTAGTCCCCAGCATATGTTGCTTAGTGATATTTTTCTTCTAAATACATAAAGTCCATACTTAGCTATCATGGCTTTATAATTTTGCTTAAAATGGCTCTTGCCAACTGCTTTCAGATAAGTTAGGCTGCAGTTTCCAGAATTTCCAATCTATACCTCTGTATGTTTTCTAAGAGGACTACCAACAGAGTGATCACAGCTTGTCAAATATGCATAAATTCTAGAGTTTTTTCATACTCTATTTGAAATGAATATAGAGCCTATGGGCAAGAAAGGTAGCCAAATAACATTTTAAAGATTGGACACATTGATACATTACTTGGCATTCTTGGAAAATGATTTGCAACGGTTAGTCCTTTCAACAGCACTTCTTTCTATTCTGTCTTGTACATGGTAATAGGAGTTGTAGAGGGAAGCTTATAGATGAGATGCTTGCACCCTGTGTTTCTAGGGATGCTAATTAAATTAGAAACAATTCTTCTCAAGAATTCACCACTCACAATCCTTCAAGCCTGGGACATCAGCAGTCCTGAAGTTCCAGCCTAAATTGCTAAGAAGAGCTGATGAGTGATCTGTTATACACTGCAGCACCTCTAGTTTCCAGACCACTTGTCCCCCTTGGTCCAAGTCTGATAAACTGATATAAATGCCCCAGTAACAATTGCATTCTGCATTCTAAAATACTTGTAAGGCATAATTACTTATATTCATTCCTTTCAGCCTCCACACGCTTATGATGCCAAGGGATGAGGTTATTAATTGAAAGCAAGTTGAAGGATTATGTTGTTTGTTGTTTGGAATGGTTAAAAGATTGGATAAATTTGAACAACCTAAGATTGTTGGGCCTTGAAGGTGATTTAAGATTTGGCTGGTATGCTTATTTGTGGTTATGACAAAGTAAAAGTTAACCTTGGTTTTAAGAATCATATCATTAGGTAATCAATTGGGCGTGTATGGTGGAAATATAAAAGATTGGCTATCATCCCATGAAGTTCTACATAGAAAAGAGATGTTATTGGAATGCAAATGGATGACATATCAGGATTTATTGACATTTAAAGAAGAAGAACTTAAGATAAAAACAAGAGAAGAATTAGTAAGTGAAGGATTTGTTTGTGATTGGTTTAATTATTATAGATTTTTGAAAGATTTAAACTTAATACAATAAGTTGTTTTTTGTTGTTGAATTAGAGATCAATTTATATTCTGGAGATGACCAGCTGATTGCTAAAGTATATAAAATGGTTACTTAAGATGAATCTGGAAGATGAATTTGTCAAAGATGGGAAAGTGGGCAAAAAAATTGGGTTATAACCTAATACGGGATAAAGGAGAGAATGTATGGACTAATTGTTTAAATTACTTTGAGTTACAATTTGAAAGGAATTTTTTATAAAAATGATGTATCATTGATATTTGACCCCACACAAAATAGTGAAAAAGTATAGAGGAATCTCTAACAAATGTTGGAAACGTCGACAAAATACAGGCACACTTTATCATATGTGTTGGTCTTGTAAAGATGTTAGATCATACTGGATTAACATAATAATGATAATGCTGAAAATATTTAAGATACAAATACTAATGAAACATGAAACCTTTCTTGTAGCTATTATGCATAAATCAGTTACAAAACATTTTGGGATGCTATTTCTTTACATGGTGACTGTTGCAAGGATTGGACTTGCTAAACACTAGAAAGGAAAAGAGATATTGATTGTTGAAGAATGGATTTTAAAATTGACTGAATTAGCAGAGATGGCAAAATTAACTGGATGGACAACTGACTAAACAACTTTACAAGGGATTGGAAGCCGTTTGTGGACTTTTTATGTGTTAAATACAATAAAAGATTATCAGAAAGATTTGAAGATTAGTATAATGTTTGGCCTTTTTTACATATATATTATGATTATATGTTGGATTGATTTGATTATTAGACAGAGATTAACTCATCTGGAATATTTGTTTATTTAATATAGTATTTTTTGTTAAATAAGGATGGGAAATCTGTTATGTAAAGGGAGAACTTAACAGGGTTTTTTTTTACTTTTCAGCATTCAGCCAGGTAGATTTTTTTATGTTCAAGGTTAGATCTATTTAACATGGGGAGCGGAGGTTCTACACAATTTTTTTTTTTCTTGTTAGTGTTGGATGTTCATTTTTATGTTTTGTATTTTATTCTTGTTCATAAAAGAAATAAATTAATAAAAAAGAAGCAATTTGAGGGCATGCAAATGCATTAGGAAAAGGGCTTGTTTACCTGAATGAGACCCCTGAGTTCGTCTTCTGATACACAGTCAATGTGGTCTTTCTCAGGACAGTTGTACTCCACTGCCAACTTCCCATTTTCTGAAACAAGCAATCAAAAATAAGGCCAATTTGAACAAATCAACCATAAACAAATGAATATAGATTTTGAAACATGACTGAAATTTATTTAGGATTTTATAGATTCTCAATTAAGGATTTTTGAACTAAAATTTATAATATTTTTTATTATTTCTAAAGTGCTAGTGCTTATAATCAATAACTATAATCCATTTATAATATGATTGAAAGTAAGATTTAAGATTAATTTAGATGGGATATGAGAGATTTGTGGGCAGAATTTCCTGAGCTTTGGCTAAAGTTGGTTCTCAATAACAATCAACAGTAAGGTGCTCCAGAAATGGGATATTTAGTGAAAAGAAAGGTCAACTGGAAAATATTGGTGTGAGCATGAATATCAGCAATGTAAATGTACCAACAAAATGAATCAGGATTTCCAGTGATGCAGGAAACATGACAGAAATGAAAAGCCAGTTCATTTATTTCCTAGATTAGCTTTGGGAAGTCCTGGGGGGGGAGGGGGGAAAGGGCTAGGTTGGTATTATAGATTTATATGTATATATATGTATGGTTTTTTTTTAAGGAGGTGCCCGGTGATACCCCAACTGCACTGACGGGATGGTTGAGGGAGAAAGGGAAGCAGGAAAGAGGGAGGAAGGAGGAGTGGTGGTAAGATAAGGAGGAGGAAGGTGTAGGAAAGTGAGAGGGGGGTGCGGGAGGGGGACACCGGACACGTCCGTGAATGTACTGATTGGTGTTGATTTTTTTTTCTGGTTAACATAGTGATAAAAGATTTATATTTTTGTTTTTCAATGAAAAATCAATAAAAATTTATTTAAAAAAAAAAGAAAAAGAAATGAAAAGCCAGTTATTTTATGATTATTGACGTGAATAAAAACAAAGTTTCTATGAAGGCAAATAGAAAAACAACAAGGCAGAGAAAGGATATATGGAAGCATGAAACTGAATACATTGAGAAGAAAAAAGTCAAAGTACAAAGCAGATAAATGTGTTCACAACAATGAGAATATGTTAAGTCATTGCACCCTCCAATTTACCAGTAGCTAACTGGAATAACGGAAGCTTTTATGCAACTCATCTGGATGTTGAAAGTGCTACATTAGGCGACATGAACAATCGAAGCCAGATGAAAGAGATTTTAGAGAAAGTGTGGACAAAATAAGTAAAACATTGTTCAAAACAATTTAGTATAATGAATAAGAATACAATGAGCCTTGGCTTTGCATTCTTGCTTCTCTTTATCACAGAAAGACTTTCAAGAACACTTCATGGGAAAAAACTTCCGTTTTCATTTGCAATTTATTGTTCAAACTGACAAAAGGATAGCAAATTACATTAAGCCACGAGCCTTAGAGCCAACAAATAGCTTATGTATATTTAATTATACAGATATTCAACCATTTTCTTGGCTGGGAGATGGAGGAAAGTATGGAAGAAGGAATTATAAGGAAGGTTGATGGTCTTGCCTAGGATTATGAAGAGTATTTTCCGAAATGCATCCGAGAGTGCCTGTTGCACTGCAAACTTCTGAGCATTGCGGGTGGCCATCAGAAACTCTGAAAGACATAAATCCAAAATAACAAATTGATTCAAATTTTTTTGTAGCTCAAAAACTGCTGAACATTTTTTTTATTTTTTATTAGCTTATAGTATAAAATACAAAAATACAAAAGCAAGTAGTAGGAAACAAAGGGGAGGGGAAGGGAAAGAAAAAAGTGTGGAAGAAGGGGGAAAAAAAAAAAAAGCAACTCCCTCTATTGCGGTAGCATAAGGCATTAACACCAGACCTCAACTTTTTACTTTTCCATAATAAAATAAACTAACAATTTCTATTACAGCAAATCAATCTAATCAGTAAAACCCAAAATCAAAGTTTCATTTTTTTCCACCTCAAGTACAAAGTCCAAAAGCGGTTTCCAAGTAGAAACAAAAGTACTTATATTCTTTTCTTTGACCAAAGTGGTCAATTTAGCCATCTCTGCTAACTCCATCAATTTTGGTTGCCATTCGTCCATGGTGGGTATCGAAATGTTCTTCTATTTTTGTGCATAGAGTAGTCTTGCTACTGTCAATATATATAAGATCGGAATTCCATTTTTCCCCCCAAGTCTTTTTCCATTAAGCCCCCCCCCAAAAGTTTCTGATTTTATCTTTATATTCACTTTAAGAATTTTCTATATTAGAATATGAATCCTACTCCAATATTTCTTTGCTTCATCATATCTCCACCATAAATGGTAAAAGGTCCCTTATTTACATTTAATTTCCAATATTCACTTAAAATATCTTTATATAGTTTAGATAGCTTGTCTGGTGTTAAATACCAGCAATACATCATCTTATAGAAATTTTCTTTTAAATTATAGTTTAATGTGAATTTTAAACCTTTCATTCACATATTCTCCCACTGTTCAAGTATCACATTATTCCCAAAGTTCCTTGCCCACTGAATCATATGTTTTACATGTTCACTTTCCCAATTCAATAACATTTTATAAATCTTAGCAATAATATATTCATCACTATTCAAGTACTGCTGAACATTTTTGAATCAATGTCAGCCTTGCAAAAAAGGCAGTTCTGACACAATAGCTAGTTCAAATTTAATTCAGATTCAATATATGTCTTATTTGACATAAGAAAATAAATGAAGTTAATAAAAATGGTCTCTTTATATTTTATTTAAACTAGTCATTTTATGCGGCAAACACTGGTTTAATAGCTTTTTACCAATGTAGTAGATTTAAGTCTGGAGCATAGTGCATTCGAGCAGTATGTGGCTATGAAATTTCAAGGATAATGAGGATGGTGACTATATCCCATCAAGGTGTTGTATGTAACATTTCCTTACAATGGTTTTGTGAAGTGAGTTGGGCTGAAAGAGTGACTAGCTCAAAGTCACTGAGCCAGATATATGCCTAAGGAAAGACCAGAACTCACAATCTTCTGTTTTTTTAATTGTGGGACTTCTCAGAGGAAATGTGGCATGAATATAATGGAGCACATTTCCATCTATCTACAATCAAGCTTTCTTCAATCAGGTTAGCACTAACCTCATCGCCCCAGTGATTCTAATGTTCTACAAGCTCATAGACTTTCCAAGCTAGATGGGACCTTAGGTAATTGTCCCCCAAAATAGCTGGAAGATACCTGGCTAAGGGAGACTACTCTAGGAAACTACATCTAGTAGACTATTTAGCCCTTTTTTAACTTGCTGCAGATTCTCACCATTTTTAGGAGCTATCCCTCCAACCCACAGGCTCAATCCACATTTAACATTGAATGACAACTTAATATATACTAAAGACAGCTGTGCTTTTTATTAGAATGGAAATGTCATTTAAGTCCCTAGTAGCCCTCCATCAAGAATCATCCTCAAATGTGATTTTTGATGGAGAACAAAACCCCATCCAAGTAGGGAACAACCTATTTATGACTGCACTGTAAGTGATAGTATTACTTTTATTTTGCTTTGGGTACATCACTCCAGCCTCCACTACCTTCTCCATTCCCATGTTACCTTGATTGGGGTTCACCTGAAGTTCAGCCACTCCAATCCCTCTGGTATAAATCCCATAATGAGGGATGCTTAATTCTTGCACACAAAGATACTTTGAATGATGGTGCCTGGGCAAAGTTCCTCTTTCTTCTTTCTCATTATCTTCAAAGCCAGGTATATTCTGCAGCTGTTCCATTATGCAGGGAATATATAGAAGGGAAAACAAGAGCCTATGCCTTTATCCATCCTACAATGGTTCTTCTCCCTTCCCCTTCCCGTAATTCCATTGCAGAACATTTGCATTCTGTAGATTAGTGTTCTAAACCAGGAGTGTAGTTTTTGTTTTGCTTGCACCCTGGCAGCTCCCTATACTCATGGAACAAGAAGCACCTGGTCCCTCACATAGAGATACAGTCTAGGACAAGTCAGAAACAGCTACAACAAATGGAAGACTGTTCCCCTGACCTCTGGAATTCAAGGCAGGCAGGTGTTTAAAAAAAACCCCAAACACCTTGGCATAGCTTCTGAGTAGTTCTTATCCCTTTCCTCGGGAGAGAAAAGGACTACAGGGCCCACACCAGATACAAACAATGAACAAAGTTGAAGAAAAAAATGGATGTTTACAAGGAAGGATAAGCCTTTTGGGCTTAGTGGTCCTTGTTACACCATTGCTCTGTGAACTGCATTACTGCTAGTTTGCTTCTGACTGCAATTCAAGATGGCAATAATCACCTTTAAAGCCCTTCATGGCATGGGTCCAGGATACTTGAGGAATTGTCTATTGCAGGGGTAGGCAACCTTGGCTCTTTTATAACTCATGGACTTCAACTCCCAGAATTCCTGAGCCAGCTGTGCTGGCTCAGGAATTCTGGGAGTTGAAGTCCACGAGTCATAAAAGAGCCAAGGTTGCCTACCTCTGGTCTATTGCAATAGAATTGGTCTGCCCCACCCGTGGTAGCAGAGGAGGCATGCTGTGGGCCCCTTTGTCCAGGGTATTCTGGCTGTTGGGGTCCAGAAGAGCCTTCTCTGCCATCACCGTTGCTCTTTGGAACATCTTGCCCCTTAGAGCGTGGTCAGTTCCCACCCTCCTGAAGTTCTGTAAAAGCCCAAAAGCTGGCTCTGCCATTTAGCTTGGGGCTCCAATAGGGGAGTGTCACACTGGTGATTCTTAATAACCAATCTCCCTGCTCATCCTGCTCTCTCTCTCTATCTTTTAGTTAGTTGATAATTTGTACTTGTATTGTATTTTATTTATATTATAGGCATGTTTTATCCTTTTTAACATTACAAGCTGCCAAAAGTTACCCTGTGATAAGATGGGCAGCAAGCAAATCTAAATGAATAAATTACCTAAATGGATAAATAAATAAGCAGGCCATAATAAGAAAATAAATAAACATCCAGAGATGAAGAAGTACAACTACCAATATAGATTTGCCTGAATTAATATTTTTCTCCAAACACTTCTTAGAACAGTACAGTTCTGTAAGTAGAAAATGAACATTTAAATTATGTATCAAAAAGTAAAATGAGGACCCAGATTGTTGGGGCAATATGCTCACATTGTAAATTGCTCAGAGAGTGCTATCAAACACCACAAAGTGGCATATGCTATTGCTATATTTAGTCTTATCATCCTTACGAAAATAGAAAAATAAGAAACAAAATGAAAGCCTAAGTCATTCTTACAGTGATGATGCGACTGGACCAACCATTGAAACCAAGGTAGTAATTAGCTAATTCTTGGCTTTTGTGACTGTTCAAAGGTAATGTTTGCTTTGTAAGAGCCCTCTGTCTGGTACAAATGCAAATCTGAAAAAGAAGAATCCCATATCTCATTAGAGGGATGTACAGAACTCCCCATTTTCTCCCAAAAGAAATAAAGTCATCAAAAACTGGATTTCAGTCTTACTAAGAACTTAACAGGAAATATACTAATCCATACATGTATTTTCCTGTCTTTTACAAATAGGTAAAATAGATAGATATATTTTTTATGCTATTTTTTGCTTTTCATAAATATTTATTAATATTTTTCAATAAAACATGTAGGAATTGGAAGGAAAACTGTTAACAATATAAAAACTGATAAAACAAAACTCCATTCCATGACAAAACCTAACCTGAATTGGTTGTCTTCAGATATGCTGAATTTCAACCTATATAATTTTTAGCCAATGCATCTTGATACTGTAGCATTTTATATTCTAAGACAGCTGATCATTTTAATCCCAAGGCTGTATGTCTCCCCAAAATCTGCAATTGGACTGCTTGTATATAGACTATGGTCACAATTCAGCATCTTGTGATACTTCAGAAATTTTAAAAACAGAAGTATTGAAGGCCACCAAGAAAGCAAGGAGGGTCAGCATGGATATATTATATACCACCTGCATCCAGGGTCTATCAGAAGTCATTAAGAAGTGCAACCAACGCCTTCTTCATGTTGGCATTCAATCTGAAACTTGACTGAAGGAGACTGAGATAATTTGCTAAAATGTGGGCTCTTTGGAGCCACAACACAACAGCTTCTCAACAACTATATCTAAAATGGGAAAGTTAGAGATAGGCTGAAAATTACCCAGTAGAATCAGTTTTTGAGGAAGGAGTGGGACACTGCTTGAGGAAGGAGTGGGACTCCTTAACATGTGAAGCGTTAATACACTTTACAATGCCTTGGTAAGGCCACACTTGGAATATTGCATCCAGTTTTGGTCACCACTATCTAAAAAGATGTTGAGATTATCAGGAGACTGCAGGCTAAAACATATAAGGAACGGTTGCTGGAATTGGGTATGTCTAGTTTAATGAAGAGAAGGACTAAGGGTGACATGATAGCAGTGTTCCAATAAGAAGAGGGAGTCAAACTATTCTCCAAAGCACCTGAAGGCAGGACAAGAAGCAATGGATGGAAACTAACCAAAGAGAGAAGCAACCTAGAACTAAGAAGAAATTTCCTGCCTCAGAAGTTTTGAATGCTCCAACACTGGAAGTTTTTAAGAAGAGACTGGATAACCATTTGTCTAAAATGCTATAGGGTTTCCTGCCTGAGCAGGGGGTTCGACTAGAAGACCTCCAAGGTCCCTTCCAACATCATCATCATCATTATTAAATGCAACCAGAACCACTCCTTCCTCAAGGAAGCATTTACTTCTGCTTGGACTTAGTCACATACCATCTTCTGGGAGGCCTCAACCAACTGTGAGAAGGAGAAGATACAGGTGGCATGCTTTAAGCTTCAAAGATCCTGTCACTTTTTCAGGGCCAACAGGATCAAAGTCTTCCAGATAATCATGTAAGGCTAGCGATGTGACATTATCAACTATACTGAAATGAGTCCTGACTATTAATGGGACTGCTTTGTATGTGGAATACCAGGGGGAATACTCTTTTGCACACTGGATCAGAGAACAGGGTATCTTTAGTAACCTTGACATTCACTTACTCCAAATAAAGTTCACTGCATCCCTTGGCAGGGTCAAGCAACTTGTCTGCCAAGGAAAAAGTCAACACCCCGTTTTAGATTATCTGCTAAAAAGTATTCAGGATCTTGATAAAATCAGGCTTCAAATCACTGAAAGCTATCCAATGGTAGGAATTCATTACTTTAAAAGACCTTCAGCTATAGCATCTGGTTCACATATTGTACTAGTGCAGTTTCTTAGGTGTTGTATGAACATACCCACAGAGGTCTGTAAAGTTCAGTTATGTTTTATTGTGTAAAACACCATTAAGCAAATCATGGTCTAGTATGAGCTGTGAACTCCATGATCTTAGATTATGCAATGACATACCTTCAGAGCAGTTTTCTGAAACAGTGACCTCCCATTGCAAGCCTGTTGTGCCCTGCTGGCATCTCGGGCAGAGTAGAACTTAACAAAAGCATGATAGCCAGGCCCAGCTACTGGAGCATTTCTGTGGAGTCTTACAGAATGGAGCAGTCCAAAGGCAGAGAAGGTAAGGTATAGAGCATGCTGGAGGGGAAAAAAAGGCAAACACATAAAGAAATCTACTAGAAAAGACAATATCTGTGAAAAAGCTAGAGTCTCAGATTGTAGGTTGTGAGCAATTGTCACAATTTTTCTGAAAGTTGATTAGGCTTGGACAGAAGGCAAACTGAAGACTACTCATTCTTGCATTATTGGGCAAACCTTGAATAGTGATTCACTTTCATGCTGGCTGATAACATGCATTATGCATACCTGTAGTCTTTGCAATACAGGTAGTTCTCAACTTACAACCACAGTTGTAAGCCCAATACTTTTGTTGCTAAGTGAGACAGTTGTTAAATGAATTATGCCCCATTTTACAACCTTTCTTACTACAGTTGTTAAGCAATTCACTGTAATTATTAAGTTAGTAACATGGTTGTTAAGTAAATCTGGCTTCCCCGTTGACTTTGCTTGTCACAACTGTCATAAATAGAAGCCAGCTGCCAAGGACTGCATTTTGATCACATCACCATAGGGATGCTGCAACATCGTCACAAGTTACTTTTTTTAGTGCTGTTGTAACTTCGAATGGTCACTAAACAGGCTTTTGTAAGTCAAAGACTACCTGAATCTTTGGAATTCTATAGATCAGTAAAGTTCAGTGTTTTTATTTGTAAACCCATCTACCTTTATTAAAAGTAAGATTTTGTTGGGTGGGCAGAAAAACAGTAAAAGAGTATGATACCAATAGCATTGATAAAATAAGCCTAAATCCAGAAAATGGGATGGAAGTTGCTTATCTATGAACACAAGATAATCTTCTCAATGGTGGTTTCCTAGCTTAGGAATTCTTCCCCACTATTGTATAGTGCCTATACAATAATTTTTTCTCTTTCACTTTTTGATATATAAACATTTCAACAACTCAGTTATGCTAGTGGAACCTCTTAATTACTTTCAGTCTTCTTTTTTTGAAGTAGGGTAATTAGACATTGTTTGCTTGTTGGTTGACACTGTTTTAATTTTTAGTTGTGTTTTAAAATTGTGTTTTAAGCTGCCATGGGAAAATGCCTTTTTTGAACTATATCATTTATAAAACAGATACAACTGTCAGCATCCCTGCTTAGCTATATACAGTACCACCAAATGCTCATGGAACTAGGGTGTGTTTTGTGTACTGTATGTGCAAGTCCCTGCCATAAAACAGATGTTGAGCATTGTTTCCAAGCCCTGTCTACTTCCTTAATACATTTTCCCAAGAGCTTTGATTATGTGCTTATAACATGTTTCATTACAAACCTTGTTAAATAAGTGAACAAAAAATAGCCATTTAGTCTGAGGCAACAAAAATCAAGCCTTGTAAATGAACGAAAGTCCATGTTTTCAGACAACAGCTAACTTCTGTTGAATTTCACTTTATGAATTTATTTTTCATCTTTAAATAGAATATGATATGGAAACTTTTGCCACAATATGTGGGTCAGCCGTATGCTAAGATGCTGTCTTGTTTCAGAAAGAACAGCTATCCGATTGAACAGCCAGGCCTATACTGCTTTTTAGAAAGCAAGTGATGGATGTTCCAGAATTGTTACTTGGCCGATGCACCATTTGAAAACTGGCTTCGGCAAATTTTAGGCACCTAAATATTTTATAAGAGTATCATAAGTTCAATGAATTGAAGCCTGAAAAAAAGACGAAGTCCTTGCACAAAGCGTACTGTAGTTTTACTACGACCGCATTCAAACTCGCCTTCACTCTCGCCATCCGCAATGGGGCACCGCAGCAAAATGCCGCTATACCCAGTGATCCCCATGTTGATAAGGCAGGATTGCTCTAACGGTCCCCAACGCTTAAGGCGGGAAGAAGGCGTTTTTCAAACACAGTTCCCACAGGCTCAAAGAACTTCCTTGCCAATAAATATTCTAACGTGAAGCAGCGGACGGAGCGGTAGCAATAGCTGCTTTTGCTGGCTGACACAAATTCATTGAAAAAGAGCCCGGAAGCTCTGAAAAGATGTCTACACACGGAAGTGGGGGTGGACGGTTGGAGGAAAACCCAACCCTGCTTCTTCGTTACTTGCCTCCGATGCATCCGACTCCAGCCCCAAGACAAGAAGAGTCCGGTCATTCCCGGAGGGGACGCGGAACTCCACAATCTCAGCCATGCCAGGCACGAACGTCAGGGGAAAGGGGTGAATTCAGAGGAGGGAAGACCCGCCTGCTCTTCCTGCTAGTAGGCTGGCGACCCCCGACCGCTCTTCCTGCTAGTAGGCTGGCGATCCCCGACCTCTGGGCGGCTTGAGGAGGCGAATGGATGTCAGCACTTCAGTATCAGTTACTGCTGCAGCACTCTGGATTCCACTCGGAGATTGGTGGGAGAAAAGGAACCCACGTGATGCAAGAAGAGAAGCCCTATTAAAAGCAGCGAGCCTTTAGTGTCAGAGGGCGTAGACTTGTTTTTAACGTTTTCTTGAATAATTTGGAAGCGGAGCGAAGGAAAGCAAAGTAAAGATGAGGGAGGAAAAGGATTCCCACGTGAAGGATTATATTTGCTAAAGCCCTCGTTTCCCCCTACCCCTAGAATTGAAATCGGGAACGCCTGTGCAAACTCTGCGAAATCCCTGGGCTTGCTTTACTTGCGTAAGAAAGGCAATCCGTTTTTCTTCTTGAATTCTGTTCTTCACTTATTTGGCTTCATTTCTCTTTCTATCAGGTAATCCTCGACTTAGGATCACAATTGAGCCCAAAATTTCTGTTGCGGAGGGAGACTGTTATTGAGTTTTGCCTCGTTTTTTTACCTTTCTTGCTACAGTCAAGTGAATCACTGCTGTTATTAAATTAATAGCATAGCTGTTAAGTGAATCTAGTCTCCCTCTTGATTTTGCTTGTCCGAATTTTGCAAAAAATGATTACATGATCCCGGGACACTGCAACAGTCTTATAAATATGAACCAGTTGCCAAACATGTGGATTTTGGTTACGTGATTGGGGCTGCTTCAGTGGTCATAAATGTGAAAAACGTTCATAAGCCACTTTTTTCGGTTCCCTTGCTAGTTCGAACACTCACTAAACAAATGATAGTAAGGCAAGGACTACCTGTATACTATGCATTAGCTCTGAAATGTTTTTAAAATGCTCAGCTACAGATTGCCATGCCACCTGTTGGTTGAATCAATAATTTCGGTTATAAATCAGAGATCTTTTACTCAGGCCAGTATTAATCTGTTCACTAATACAGTTTAGGGCAGCGGTTCTCAACCTATGGGTCGTGACCCCATTTGGGGTCGATCGGGGGTCGCCAAGCAAGGCTGTCCGCCATTTTTTTTTCCCTTTTCCAGCGGGTGCCTTACCTCCTTTGGGCTGGGCCAGCTGGTGGTCGGCCTGCTCCGTCTCTGCCGCTTGCCAGCTACGCCTCGGCCGGCGCAGGGGGCAGAACCACGCATGCATGGCGCTCCCGGGCAGGGAAAGTCCTCGACTTAACGACCGGTTGGGTAGTCCTCAACTTACGACCGATTTAGTCCTCGACTTACTTCCGGTTTAGTCCTCGACTTACAACCGGTTTAGTCCTTGACTTACGACCGGTTGGGGGTCGCGGCATTAAAAAGGTTGAGAACCACTGGTTTAGGGCAACTCATGAACTTAATTAAAAGACCAGAGAACTTTTATGTGTCTTCTGAGCTTACACAGTATGCTGAACTATGGTTAGCTACTTATGGAATAAGCTACAATTGTCTGGGTTCCTCAGTTCTGTGGATTACAAATGACAGGACTGAGTTCACCCAACATACAGTCTAAAGCTGCCTAGTTGTGATTTATTCAAGAAATGAAATTTACATTTGACAGAATAGGTACTGTGGCTAAAGTGACTTTTCTTGTATAAATATAGTTTTGCCTCATTGATGCCACTACATCTTAGCGAATCTTTATTTTAAATGTTTTAATTTAATTCAAATGTTTTAATTTAATTTTGCGTTAAATGTTTCAATTTTGTTTTGTTTTTTTCAAATAGAGCCAGTTTGGTCTAGACTCTAGTAGTTAAGACACCTGGCTAAAAACCAGGACACAGTGAATTCAAGTTCTCCCTTAGTCCTGAAAGCTAACTTGGGTGACTTTGGGCCAGTCACTTTGTCTCAGCCCAATTCACCCTCAGCGTTGTTGTAGGAAAAATAGGTGGAAAGAGATATGCTGGATATTTCCTTGAGTCATTTGTAAAAATAATAAAGGTGGGATAAATATGAATATTCATCTGAGCTTACAATTACAGATATAAATTAGACCTGATCATTTTTTATCACATAAAATGTGTTCTGGGGAATATTTTTCAGTATGAGGGTCACATGAAATAAAATTTGACGAGGGAACTATTTAGACCTTGTCCATAAGATATTCAAATGGCACCTATGTTATTGGTGTTTTGAAGTGCCTGGAAGACATGAGTCTTTGCCCAGGTCTTTGTTGAAAATAAGTGTTACTCTCTTTTTCTCATCCAGATTTTTTTTCTTGCGATCTTTTTATCTTCTTTGTTTTGTATTTTTTTTAATGCTATGTATTTTTAAGTGTTTTTGTAAATTGCCTAGAGTTTCTGGGAGTCAGTTGGCATAATAATTTAATAAATTATTAACACCATTCTGGCCAGAAGGAAGAAGGGAAGGTACTCGGCAGAAGAGGATCAAGGTAATCAAAATCACCAAGGAAAGAAGTGTCACAATATGTATTCATTATGAAAATCAGAAATTAAAGCAGTTTATTGATGAAAGCTTCATCAGACTTAGTATCTTTTTTACAAGTAATGCTCATGCCTGATTCATTATTAATAAAGATGTGCAGCAGATGAATCCCTTTTATCTGCCATATCTCCCTTATCCTAGAAATTAGTTTTTTTTTGGGGGGGGGGGAGAAGGTATGTTAGATCTAATACTCTCTAGCCTGACCTAATTGCAAGCAAATATCTTGTGTATGATCACAAGCCTGTTACTTGTCCTCTTACATTATTTCTGAATTTAGAAGTTTCACTTGGCCACAATGGTCTTTAAGTGAACAAAAATATTTACAGAATAAGCCATAAGGTAGTAGTAGTAAGCAGACTTTGATGTGAAAAAAATGAAGGTGGGGAAAAAAAGTTAGATTCCGCTGAGTCTCACTAAAATAATTTTGTTGCCTTAAGTTGAAATTGACATAAGTGGAAGGAAAATTGCCTCCATTACGAGCTAAGATTGGGCCAACACTTTTCCACTGTTAAAATACATTTACAAGGCTGAAAAAAGCCAGCTATATAGCCAAGATGGAATCTGATAGACTTTGGAAAATAATGTGGTAGGTTTGCTCTTAACTCAGGCATGTGGGCAGTTGGACAGTAATTGTACATTCACTTTTCCAGATTCTAGAAAACTGGGCTGGAAAAGTGGAATGGAGAGGTTAGTTTTTTCTGTCTTTAGGGGACACAACTGATTTCTCTAAAATGAAGACTAAAATGAAGATTAAAATGCCATTTTAATCACCCGTAGGAAGGTTTCCACTTTGCAGTTTTTTCTGAAGCAGGACAAAAAATTGTAGTTTTTCAGCAAAGTGACTTCATTGTGGAGATTGAACTGAAACTTTTTATAGGTGGGTCTAAGCAGTTGAAGGCTCCTGGAAGTACCATCCTCCACTTCCTGGAAGTAGATCATTTAAGTGGAAAAAGTACCACAAAAGCATTAAGCATCTCACTTTCTTTAAAAAAAAAAATCAATCCACACACATCCACACACACACCTCTGTACACCTTATCCTCAATTCAGACTTAGTAAGTTGAGTACTTAAGCTAAGAAATTAAGTTAATTTATAATAATGTATAATTCATAATATATTTTATATAATTACATAATGAAATATATTTTATATAATTATAGTTATAATTTCTAATAAGTACTTAAGTATTAAGACATTGTGTTTTGATGCTTGATTGTATTTTCTGTTTTCTGTCTCTACTTGGGAGGTATTTGTTACTCATGTTTTATATGTTTTGTATAATCAGAAATACATATATACAAATACACAAGTGAATATATTTATGAACATAAAAGGGATAGTGAGCCTGTAACCGCATCATTGTGACCCTCTGAATTCCATTCTACCAGGATCCATGGGTGGGTTTACAATTGTAGGTGTTGGCAGAATTCCCACTGCCCAACTTTGGGAAAGCATCTGAATATAATTTGGGTTCCATATTGTTTAGCAACTTTTGAGTTCTGGAGTAGAAGGCCAAAGGCTGTCCTGGTGGGACATTAATGGGAAAGTTAAATGTGTCTGGAAGACACTGAGTTGAATAAAACCACAATAACTATGAACGGCTAATCTCATTGATATTCTGCAGCTCACTGAACACTGGTGCTTGTGAATTCATTTTGGAATTTATTTTTCTTTTAATCTTATGGAATACCTTAAATCCATATACTTGCCAGCTACAAACTCAAAATCAGATAATTTTCTTTATCCTTTTTCAATAGCCCTATTCATGTTACAATTTTATACAGGTAATCTTCAATTTATGACTGTAATTGAGCCCAGAATTATGATTCTAAGTCATGGTGGTTATTACATGCGTCATTGTGTGATCAACCTGATTTTACCTTTTTTTATGGTAATTAAACAGTCACAAAAAGTAAGTCCATTGCCACATCGGGTGGGGTATTTTTTTCTGGAAACTGGAAGTAAGTGCCAATTTCCAGCAAGAAATGTCATAAACTGCAATGACCTGACAACAGTGCTGCAAGGCTGTAAATGAAGGCCATTTGCCAAGAGCCTAAAATATCATCGTGACTTTAGTGCAGACATGTCAGGCTCACGACGTCATGTGATGTTGTGCGACGTATCGGAACTTTTCCCCCATTGCCGGCAATGGGGTGGGCGTGGTTTCCTTGTGACGCGTCTGGCCCACAGGCCGGCAGTTTGACACCCCTGCCATAGTGGGAGCAGCCATTGGAACTTTGAATCTGAGTCACAAGTATCTATTTGTAACTTGATCCATTGTAACTTCAAGTAGTCACTAAACGACTGGCCATAAGTCAAGGAGTAGCTATATTTCCCTACATTTCTATATTTTATTTAGTTTTAACAAATCACAGTTCTGGAAGATAATAACTTTGAAGGTTAGGATTCTTCTGATTTCATGAGTAATGAGGTCTGTCTTCTCTAGTTTCAGAATATTAGCCAGGTGGGACAGCACAATCTGTGATTAGTATTTAAAAACTGTTCCTTGGAAGGGATTGCTTACCCTCATAAGAACTTGGATACCTTGTGCCAAGTCTTGGAATTTTTTGCACACTCGGTCTGAGGTCCCAAACGCAAGACTGTAAACATGTAGGACTTAGCCAGAACTGAATGAGAATCAGTGAAAACCTCAGCAGTTCCATGATACACTAAAAAAAAAAAGGTCATTTAAGGCTTCTGTTTTTTACCCTGACTTCCTGGAACCCAGAGAAAGAGAGCAAGGAAAATAGCATTCGGTTATCGCTCTTAAGATAAATGGCAATAGAAGTTCAAAGGCAAGAAAAATTCCAGCCAGGGCAGACCACCTCTTTCTGATCAGTTCCTTAAGCTTGCTTTAAACCTAGTTTTTTTGCTAAAGAACAGGGATACAGTTTTCATTATTGTAGAGTACATGTATTGACAGTAATAGATAAAAATGCTTTCTTGATGGCTTTTAGCTACCTATAGCTAGAATATGTCTCTCTTCTGTCAGTGGAAACATGAGCATTTAAAGCTAATATATAATAGAATCTGATTTCTTTTTGGCTTAACATGGAAGCTTCTCTATACAGGGAGTAATTGTTATAAGCCACAGTGGCATTTAATTAAGGGGAAAAACCCCCAGCATTATTGCCTAGCTTAATCTGAAATTGGTTAAATGAAAGAAGCAATAACGAGGAAATTTGCAGAAGTACCATTTGGAGAGTAGCATGCTCTGTTGTGGATTGGCATTACATGACTGAGTTCATTATACAAAACCATAATATTTGTTTGGTTTTAATAGGGTGCTGTATGAATCCAGACTTGTGATTTGTAAAACATGACTTCGATTTAGTGCAGTACAGAAAAGTATACTTGCAGAAAATTTGTTGTCTTCAGTACTGATCCTCATTCTGACCCATTGTCTAATGGTGTTATTCTGATTATCAATATAGCTCATGACAACAAAAGGATGGTAGTTTACTCTTCTGGCTTTGGTGCCTTCCTTCTTCACATCACTAGCTGATTGGAAAAACTCCTACTAATTGTGCAGCAGATTCATACTATTGCCTCACAAGGTCCTCTTCTTTGGGACTTGTGTGTGACATCACAAGGAACATGGAAAAGATACAGGGCTGTGATTTAGATAAAAAGGAAACACAAATGCCATTACAGTTGAGAGCAAACACTATACTTGGGGTGCAAAAAAAAATGGTGCAAATGTTGTTTAAGATATAGCTTCAGAACTCTTCTCCCACACAACTTTTAAAGATTATATTATGATTTGCATGTGAGTTGTGGTGGGGGAAGAATACTGTGTGCATTTGTGTTTGTGTGCATCTACTCCCAATTTATATGTGTTTAGACAAATGGAAAGAAAATGCAGAAATTAAGAGGATGCAGAAAGGAGGATGATTAACTAACAAAAAGTGAAACACAAAACTAAAACACGAAGATTTTTCAGGAGTCAGATTATTTTTCATAAGCTTCTTAGTGACTAATGTTTAAAACCACTCTTTAAAAACTCATTTTGAAAACCAGTTTTTTTTTTATTACAATGAGATGGAGAAGAGGCTCCTCCATTGAAGGTCTGCCTTTTGATCAGCGTTTCTTTCCTTTGCCTCGGGATTTGCTTCTCCGCCAGTTCCCCCAGGAACAGAAACTGATAAGGGAGAGGATCTTGCTGGATTTCCGGGCTGAATCTGCAGAGAAACAAGGGGAACAAAATAAAATGCTTCTTGAACTTCCCATGTGGTGTTGAGGGTAAGGGCAGTTGGCTGGTGGTTGGATTATTTTAAAAAATTAACTCTCCCAGGTTCACATGGTAGGGGAATAACATAGAAATCAGACACCCCCAGGAATGCCAACTGTTAGGGGGATGAATGATGCAAGCCTGATGCTGGCTATCAGCTGGAGTACACCTCAAGAATAAGCAGCCATAGGGGCAGGGACATTTGGATGACAGCCTGTCTTACCTTTTCGGGGTGATTTCTTTCTGTTTGCTCTGACACTCTTACTGGTTTTCCTGAAAGAAAGTCCCCAACAAACTATTTAAGTCTCCTCAAGCTCTTCATGGGAAATCCCTCAACCTTTTCTCCTTTAATCACATTGAAAAGCTTGTTTTGGGATGAAGACCCAAGCCCCCTTTGCTGCAGACCTTCCCAATCTTTGCCCTCCAGTTGTGTCCTGGACTGTAATATTCAGATCCCCAAATAGCTACTCAATGCAGTGTGCTTTGTATAGAAAGCAGAAACACAAAAAAGTTGTGCTAGAAGGTCCCACCCGATCATCCTCAAGTCTGTCTTGCATCATCTGTGCCAGAATTTACAACTTTTATCAGGCTGATGGCTACACTTGCCCTTTGTGATGGAAACAGAACAAAATCTACTTTTTATATCTGATCAGAGGCTATACTTGGTTCAAACTGCAAATAAATTGGATTTATGACTCCAATGTAGTATATTCCCCTTTTTTACAGTAACCTTTCCCAAAAGGTGCCCTTCAGTATGTTAGGTTACACCCCCGATTACGGTACTTTCTAGAAATGATGGAAGCTGTGGATGAACACTTCTAGAGGATATCATATCAACTGAGGACTTCATAGCTGAGCAGAAATGTGGAGTGTAATCTTTCCAGTTCTGGTTATCAGGAACATCAAGAGGGGGAAATTACAAACCTTCCAGATGCTGCTGAATGTCACCATTAAATATCTCCCAGTCTTGGCTATGCTGGCTGAATTGCTGGGAGCTGTCACTGAGCAGCATCTGAAAGGTTTCACTACTAATCCGGACACCCCCCTTGCTTTAGCAGCTATCTCCATGCACCTATTACTTCAGCTATAGATTGTTTGATGGGTTAGAACTAAAACCCTACTAAAAAGCAGCAAGTTCTCTTGACCTCCCCACCTGAAATTCAAGTCCTTTTTTGATTATGGTAGTAAAGGAATATGGTCCTAAATAAACTGGATACCTGTTTGAAGAAGTAGTGCTTGCAGCTCTCTCCTTCCTACTGCCTCGGCTCTTGCGACTGGGAGGTCTTTCAAAAGGCTGTGGTGGTGACCTCCTTCCCTCTACCAGCGGGAAGTCAAATACCTTTTCTTCACTAGCAATGGGAGACCAGCTGGGCCCTTGGGAGCTTGGCAGGCTCTCCATGGACATAATCAGGCTTTGTCTGCTTGCAAGCTCTGCGTGGATAAGGCTGGGTGTTCCAGATGCTAAGTATACACTCTGTACACTCATTTTTTCTTCTACATTTGAGGATCCTGCTGGACTCTAAAACAGACAAGAAACAGAAAGACCTGAACAAATACATCTTATGCATCGTTTTTGGAATGCTTTCCAACCATACAATAACCTTAAGTTGGCTTGGAAAAGACTTCTCCTAAAACAGCTTTTTGTGTTCCTTCCCTTCCCTCTGTCAACTCTTGGACTACAAATGTCTTGGAATGATCCCCTTTGCATACATTATTCCCTGACATGCCATTCCGTTAATGATTATAAAAACAAATAAAAGTTAGCAGTAGAAAGACAGTACACCTTTGACCTGGAGGTTTCGTGTTTGGTCTTGCGGTGAGATTTTATGCTCAAGTCTGAAGGTGATCGCAGCATATTGACCACCTTGACCCACAGACCAAAGATATCTTCTTGGGTGCCAGGTTGGGGACAGAGCTGCAGGTAAAAGGTACGGCCACTTGCCAGCTTGAATCGTAGTTGCTGCTTTTCTGGATTGTGGACTGAGATCCTAACCAGACACAGAGGGAAAAGCCTGCAAGATGGGGAGGAAGACAAGGCACATGGAATATAGTATACACTGACTTACACAACTTTTCCATATTTACAGCTATTAGAACACCAGCTATTAGAACACTATTTGAAAGCTGTTGTTTTGTTCAGTACATTTCATTAAATTAAAGCAATTCAACAATCTTTAATAGTATATTTTGTAATTCCTGTCTGAGTTCATGCAATGAAATAATTAAATCATCCCTTAGTAAATGAGAGAAAAAAATGTTCAAAATGTACAATTGGCACTAAGTTTATTAAGACCATGTAAAATGGCACTAGCATGCCCACATTTTCAGTGATAATCACACTGTCTTGGTCTATTTGATTCTTACCTCTACAGAAAAGAGATAATCTCAGTCAATAAAAAGAGGTGCCAATCTATAGTAGAAGATCTGAGAAAGATGAGACTACATCTCAGCCTCTGTCTTAGAGAGAAAAACTAAACCCACCTGGTAAGCTCATATCTCTTAGCTGGGTGGCGGGGATGAAAGAAGGATTTAAGTTTTGGAGGAGGCTCTTCAGGGGGAAAGAGGGGACGAGCCAGAAGTAATGCATTGGGGACCAGCAGACTGGGGCTTGTGCAGGCTACTGCAACAGTCACCGTCTGAATTTGATTGTGCACGTCAATCATTTCTCCTCGCTTGCTAATCTGCAGAGAACAAGATGGGATTAATGCAGAGACAGCTCTTTTGCGAAGGCAAGTAAGCAGGTGACACGTCCCTCCAGAATTTCAGGGAAATAACCCACAATAGGGTTTCACATTGCTGAAGTTTTTAATTTTGTAAATATTTCTTGGTTCTAGGTGAATCAAATAGGAACAATGGATCTTCCTATTCAGAGGTTTAAGCTCTATGCATCCATCCAGACTTCCTTTAGAGATGGGGTGCAAGGACGTAAGTCTCTAGTGATCCCCTTCCACAGGGTACTCAACTCCAATCACTTTCAGCCTCTAGTAGCTATGCTGATGTGGAGGATGGGAGTTCTAGTTCCAATATATTTGAAGAGCAAGCATCTAGGCAGCCTCTGTGACAGTAGCAGAGTTTACTTTCTTCTTCTCTGTTTCACTCTGTTTTCTATTGAACAAACCAAACCAAATTTTAAATATTTGGTTACCTAGTTACCTATCACCTTATCTAACTTGGTCTTATGTCTTCAAATTAATCTTAGAACGAACAGGAAGGACTTTGACTCTTCATGATTAAGATTACAGTTTTTTAAACAGGCCCTCTTAGTTATCCTTTATTAGCCACTTGCTCTCTGGCTTATTATAAGATAGTAACACTTACTATAGCCAAATATTACATCTTCACTTGCTAATTTATTAAAATCAAAAATCATGCTGTTAGAAGCGGAAAAGCTGCCTTCACCATTTATTTGTTTTTACTGCCATTTGGCAGACTTTATTATTTTCTCATGCTCCCATGAGGGCAGAAATTCCACAAATGCAGCTTTTTTCTGGAATGTGAGGCAGTGAGGGGAAAGAGAGGCATATGCATGATCTGTTCAACTTCCACCTCTCCAGAAGCTGTGGCATAAGGGTTGGGGCGCCATTTAAGAAAGGACAGGTGTCTTCCTAAATGCTACCAACATAACTGGTTGGAGAAAATTGATTCCGGGATCAAGAAGAATCAGCACATTTTCAGCTGTGAATGTTGCTCTTGGGTGATAAACAGCATTACATCCATTTAAGGCACCATGAAGGCTTAAAATTTCTCATTCTCATTTCTGAGGGGGAAATGGTGATCCTACAATCACTCTCTATTTTCCTGTTGCTCTTCCCTGCTCTTGAACTGCAGCCTGGCAAGCAGGAAACAAATTAGCTCCAGCTCTTGTCACCATATTCCGGTGCCAAAAATGACAACCTTTCATCTGCTAAATTTCTATATGCCACGATCGAACTGATAAAACACAGAAACAGCTGTTGTACTGGATGTCTTGGATTATTTCCTAGCATTTTGGATAGTTCCTTTATCAAGAAGAATTCTATAATGTAAAATGCCAACCTAAAATCTTCTTTTCAAAAAGAAACATTTAGTCAGTGTTTTACATGATAAAGTTTCTTTAAAGGAAGAATGTAGAACCTATAGGAGTAAAAGTACAAATTATCTGTTTTTAGGAGGTTTTTTCCCCTTTGCTTATACTACTGTTTAGATTCCCCCGTTTTTTTCCTTCCAATAAAACATAAACATATCTGCACAGTCAACTCTGATAAATCCTAGGAATACCATCAATTTAATCTCTGTATTTCTTACATGGCAAAATTGTCATTCCTTTTTTCCTTTACATTTTTACAAATATTTATATATGATAAAAAGACTGCAGAAATCAGTGGAAAGGCACCTGAGCAAATGGAGGGGAGGGGAGGGGGGAGGGGAAATGGATGGCTTGGAAGGTCCCATGTGGGGAATGATCCTCATCCACTCGGAAGCTGCTTCTGGTTCCATTGTTGGAGTATATAGAATTTGCTATAAGTTGCTTTGTTCTGCTATCAGAAAGTTAATTTTAAAAAACATGTTGTCTATAGCACTGTTGGAGGCAAGTGATAAAACTAACAAATCTCTGGCAATCAAAAATCATCTCTAGACATACCTGCACAAAGTCACTTTCCAACATGGGAGCACACTTGAGTAAGTCGTATTCTCCATGGCAAAGCTGATCTTGCAAAGGTCCCATTTCCCTGCCGAAAAGTCCTTTGCCATAGTCACCGCCTGCTGAGACACTGGGCATCCGGGACCGTAGCATCTTTCCTCATCCTAAACCAGCATTGAGCATAGAAAAATGTGAGAGCAGAACTTTCTGTGAGTTAATGGCCCCCTGCAGAGACAGGTGGTTAGATGGCTGTATAACTGCAAGTTCAAATTCCACAGCTAACCAGAAAATCTACCTGAATGTGTGGAAAAAGCTGTCCAGAAAGCTGCAGCTTGACTGTTGCAGGAAACTATTAAAAGCTGCATTAAACTCCCTTGTTAAAATAGCTCATATTGTGTGCTTGTTTTTAAGCAAAATTCAAAATCTTGATTAAGAATTATACAGTGCTCTGTTATTACAGGTGATACATTTTGAAAGGCAGTGGTCTTTTTTTGAGCCTACTCCAATATCAAATTTTCCAAAAACAAACTCTTATGTTGATCTTACTACTCTCAAGATGTTTGGAAAGAATGGACAAAACAGCCTTCATAAGAGTTGCTCTCCAGGTTTTGGAGCTCATTGCCAAAAGAAATAAGGTTAACTTTTTTCTGGAATAGACAAAAATATTTTTACCCTGGCCAAACTCTTCAATTGTGTTTTAAAACATGTTTAATGAGGCTTTAAATCTGGGTAGTGAGATGGGTGTTATATAAATAATAAAGTAAAATGCATTTTATCGCTGTCAATGTGATAAAACATATACATGTATTTTGCATAATATGACATTTCTTAGTAGAAGATTGGTGCTGGGCACCAATTCAATAAACAAATGATACATGAAGATGGAACATAATGATCATGATGTAATACTTTGACCTTGAGGAGGTCTCAGAGTATAATATCCATCATTCCCAGAGAGAATACTGGTTTGAGTTGATAGAAGTTGTAGATGTCAGCATTTCTGTAGAATACTAGGAAGGAGAAAGCTGGCACACAGGCTTATTTGGAAGTACTTTAAACAGCTAACTGAAATAATTAATTAATCCAATTAAATAACTATTGGTTTATTTTAGGCCTAGTATTTCACATCCCAAATCTGTGCTTTCCTAAAATGTGTAGCTGATCATCAGGAGAGCAAAACATAGGATTCAACAGATTTTGGTTGTCCCAAAACTCTAATATTCTTAATTTAGAACTACAACAGCATATTCAATATTTTATAAATTCAGCACAGGATCTTAATTAAAAGCAGCTTGTAGTAAATGGGATTCAATGCCCTATTGATAGTCAAATTTTATTTCTTGGCAGGATGTTCCAGAGATAAGGGATATCTATTGCAAAGTTTCCCTGTTTAAACATAAAAGTAACTGCAATAATCAGGCATTTCCCAATTAGATGGCTGATAGGGGTGATATCCTATCTATGAATGATTCCCCTGTCCATAATTACTATTTATTGACAGGAAAGGCAGCCATAGAAGTGAATGATCCAATATTATTTTTTAATTAGCTTGCACCACTGCAGATTCAAATTTATTAAACTGAATTAGTTCTCATAATCAGATCTTATTCATATATGATGCTTAATAATTAAATGGTGTTCATGCATGTGTATGAAGGACTATTTGACAAGGAAGGGCTTCCTCAGAATAACTTTTGGGTGCCCAGATCAAAAGAGCAGAACAGAAAATTTAAAAAGTCTGTTGATAGATTAGGAGCATAGGAGAAAAGCTTAATTTTTGCTCATCTTTTTCCTTTAAGGCTTCCTTGCCATTACTGAATCTTACAGACACAGCTCTTAAATGGTCATTTTTTGTAGTCATTTAAGATGACTTCAGCTAGTCAGAACCCCTATCTCCCATCCCAAAATCTAGGACTCACTGATTGTCTTTATGGAGCTTGTAATGTATGTTCTTCCCTGCTTACTGCCCAGAGCTGCTTGATTTATACCTCCTCTTCTTTGGCTGGGGGTAATTTTGTGATGTCATTATTGTCTCTATGACCTTTTTAGCCCAAGTGTGTGTGTGGGAGGGTAAATAGGAAAGAGTTGGTGGGAGCAAGTCTCCATTCACCTATCAGCTAAGTTCAAGATATAATGAAGATATAATATATAATGATATAATGAAGATATAATATACTGAAGTTTCTTCATCCCGCATCAAGAAACTTCCTTGTTTTCCCTTGAGAAGATGCTTGCTCTGTAATTCTGGTAACAATCTGCCCCAGACCCCGCCTACTTTCACCATCCATTGCATCATGCACCCTAGTAAAGAAGTTACCATGGTGACACCCAGATAAGCATCCTATTGCCCTTCCCTTAAAGCTTTCCAGCCATCTCTCCTTCTCCTACATGGCAAGGCCATTTCCTACATAAAGGATGTGTATGTGCACGTCTGTGATTTTTGTTTTCTACCTCTTGTCTTGCATTCTCTCTCTCTTCCTCGTCAAATCCTGGCTTCAGGCATCTCTCCTGATATGGGCAGCTTCTGGGCACATGGATGGGAGGCCTGAGATAAGACATCTTGCTTGCTGCTTCCTTTCTCTCCATCCAGCAGCAGAACTTCCCTCTTTGATTCATCTCCTCCTGGGTGACCCTGGGTTGGAAAAAAGAGGACCCAAGCCCATTGGATAATGGCTGCAGGGAGGAGCAAGGCCTTGCAGGAAACAGAGAATGAAAGTTCATTGACCTGGGAAGAGGAAGTTATAACACTTTAGTGCTGGGGTTCATTTAAAATGAGTTCTGGTAATCAAGCCTGCCCAGAAAATTGGCATGATAAGCAACCCTGGCTAAGAAACCACCTGCTGGGCAGCCCATAAAAAGTCATTGTGGGATAATGAAACATAGGCATCTGCCTTTAATCAACATTAATGTTGGATGCAGTTGCTCAAATACTTCTTCGGAGACTTTTAGTTGATCTGAACTTCTTCTCTCCCTTTATCTTCCCCATCGAATGAGCGGCCTTCCTCTGTTCTGGAGATCTTTCTCTTTGGTTAATGTTAAGGTTTTGATGAGGATTTGTGTGATAAGCAAAGCATATGGGTCTCCATTCTCCTAACAGCTCATTGTAAGAAAAGAACAAGGAAATGAATGAAGGGGCTTATTTAAGTCAGTTTTTCTCAGTCACTCACTAGAAAATATTGGACTACAGCTCTTATAATCCTGGATTACAAGGAGACTTATGAATTTATCCACAACATTGTGATTGATTGTATATGACAAGCTTAAACTTTCAACCCAGGTCAACAAAATCCAACTGCTGTGTTCAGATCACCATATTATGATTTAATTAATAAACAATAGTGAGACTTCCACGGAACCATATGCTACTCAATCTCACTGTAGCCTTAGCTATAGCAGTTTGCAAACCCAGCAGCCATCCTAGGCGATTGAAATGTGCAACTAAATTCGGCCTGTCTGGGAAAGCAAGATTTTAACCCACTAATTTTTTGCAGACTTCGCTGCCAATCTTTCTGCAAATTAACTGAAATGAAATTTGTGATGCTGACTTTCAATGCTATGTCTTCAGCTGATCCTATCCTCAGAAAGATAAAAATGGATAGCTAACAAACTCAAAACTAATGCTGTTGACAGCTTTTCCTACAGCAAAAATGGGCAACCTTTAGTTGGCAGGGGCCACATTTAATATTTGGGGAAGGGTGGCAAGGAGACATTCTGCTGTGGAAAATGATGTCAGTGGTGGTGTCATATCTGGGCCTGGAACATCTTCTCTAAATTTGTGTATTTCATTACACAAAGCCTATTTCAGAACCTATGCAAAAAAAAGAAAATCCAAACAACTGGAACCTATTGATTATTTATTTATTGTTTTTACACATAAATGTGTAAAACAATATGTTTTACACATATTGTTTTACACATAATCTCAAGGCAGCGAACATATCCAATGCACCATCCTCCTCCTTTATTCCCCATAACAACAACCCTGTAGGGTAGGGTGGGCGGAGAGAGAGTGACCAGCCCCAGTAATGCAGCTGGTTTTCATAGCTAAGATATACAGGGTGAACCAGAAGCCAGGCCTCATAAGCCAATCACAATATGTTTATTATTTCTTAACACCTATCTCTCCTATAAGGTGCCTCTAGGTGGCTTACAGGCTACAAAACAAATAGGAAAATAATTAACATTTGTTAAAATATTAAAACTACATAGATTAAAAATTTTAAAATGATACAAAACTCAAAATTAAGAGAGATGGCACAGGAATGAGGTCTTCTTATCCTATCACCTACCTCCAGTGGTAAGGATCCCCTCAATATAAAATAGTAATTGATATTTTTTAAGGGAAAATCAGCTGAAACATGTGTCAAAGAAGTAAGAAAGTTGTTAGAAAAAAGTACACTATATTTAATGTAATTTATACAATGGTCAATGTGGCCTAATTTTTAGTATCCCCTAGGTCAGTGGTGGGATTCAAATATGTGAACAATTGGTTCTCTGTGTGGATGCCGCTTCCGGAAGTTCATTCTGGGCCTGGGCAACAAAACATTAGCTACCGGTTCTGCCGAAGTGGTGCAAACCGGCTGAATCCCACCACTGCCCTAAGTATATATGTGTGAATATGTTTGTAAAAAAAATATTAGTCACTGAAGGGCTGAATAGCCAGTAGTTCCCCACCTGTGGCCTTGATGGAAAAAAACCCCTACATTGGTAGTAATCTTAGGAGCCACAATAATATTAATAGATGGATCAGAGCTTTTCTGTCTTCAACATCTTTTCTATCAGGTACCAAGATGGAAATATCTTCCTCCTGGACACCAAGAACAGGTGCCTGGTTTTAGAAAGCAGCTCTGCTGCAGTCATGGCATGGCTGAGGAATTTTGGGAAATGTAGTCCCCACACACTTGAAGGGGGCCAGGTTAGAGAAGGCCGCCCTCCTGTAGCACATGAGAGTGCTGAAAAGTGTGTGTTATGTGGCTGACATGGTACTGTTGATTTCAGATGCTGTGCTAGTTCCGACTCTTCTTTTGTTTTGCAGAAGGCCCAATTAAAAATAAAATTGTAGTGGATTGGGCCTTAAAGGGCCAGTCTGTAGTTCTCAGCCAGCCTCAAGGGCACAAGCAGAGGTAGCCACTGCCCATATGAATTGAAAGAAGCCTCCTCAATTAGCTGAGAGGAAAGCAAAAAGTATTTTTTTAAAAAATGTTGCTGATAGAAAAGAAGGTACTCAGTCAAGCCCTAAAATATTAGGGCAACTCTCTTTTCCTATGCACCAGCAGGAGGAATTTGTGGAAAAGGAGCACAAGCCCACATCCTGCAAAACTGAACGGAAGGGGGCGGAGTAAGCCGCTTTTTCCATTTGGTTTGTTCCATTATATGTGCTCCTTTCTTATTTGATATAGAAAATTACTATTTTCAGGGCCCAGGTAATCACGGGCATCTGCACCTGGTTGAGAAAATACCATGTTATTTAGACATTGCTCTAAAGAGTTTCTGTGAAGGAAACTTCCCAGTTGCCAGAATTCCCAGCCTGCACAGATTGAGAGGCTGTTGCAGAACAAATCAAGGTGGGATAGAATGTATGTTTGCAATTAAGCACCTAACCCAAACATATTATAAGCCTTTAGACTAAATGCTTGGGTTTTTTCCCCCCCTTCCTTCTCCTCCTCCTTAGTCTTTATAATACAGTTGTGCCCTCTTGTGGGCCCTGCATGGGGCTGAGCCCGTCTTCCCCTCGACGCAGGCAGGAGAAGAAAGAGAAAGAGCTTGGACTGGTGACTCTCCTGACAAAGCAAGGCATTTCTGCACAGAGCCATCCTCCCCGCGAGCACAGGGGTGGGGCTCAATAATTCCTAGGTTCGGAGAGGAGAACGAAAAGAAGAGGGAGCCAAAGTGACACCGTGATGGCGAACCTATCGAAACGACTAACCCGAAGTCCTGACGGAGGCGACGTCGCGTTCTTCGGACTCTTCTCAGGCTTATCGTAGAAGTCGAAGTTGGACCACCTCTTTGACCAGCAACTGGGGCTGGACAAAGTGTTGGCTAGAGGGGAAGCATCATACATGACCTCACATCAGCAGGAACTTCGCCAGGGAAAGAAATGTCTCTCTGGACTGGGCAACCAGCAAGATCCGGTGGGGCCTCAGTGAAAATGAACGGGGGTGTGTGTTTGTGTGTGTGTCCTATTGCCTGCTTTAGAAAGCTGGACAAAACTCGGTTGTACAGCTGGAACACTGGGCATCCTGGGTTGAGGAGCACTTAAGTTCTCCCTAGAGCAGTGTTTTTCTTCACTACTTGTGAATCATTCTGTTGTTGGCATATCCACTACAGGGGTACATTGCATCTTCATCCTTCCAATTTCTTTTTTCCCCCTTCCCTGCTCCCCACTGCCGGTGGAACATTTCTGATAAATTACGGTTCCCAGATCGGTATCTGGTCGTATCCCCGATCCCAAGCCCATTTCTTCTGCCTTTCCCCCCTCAGTCTTATTCTACTAGAATTGCACAAGTCACAGAGCCTTCTGGGTGAGGGGGCAAAAGCCTTGAACTTCCCAGCTACCAATGGTAGTGGGCAGACTGAGCATTGGAAGCAGCAACTGAAGTAGTTTGTTGTCTGGGACTAGAAGCAAAGGTTAGCACCAACTTTTCCACATTTTCTTTCTTTTTCAGATGTTTTCTTTCCCTCTGTCTCTGCCCTCTTTATGTTTCTCAGTTTCTACAGGGATGGCAGGCTAAGTGGAAATTTTGGTGGGAAGTTTTATTTTGTTGGGGGGAGTTGATTGGAAACATTTCTTAGTTCTCTTACCAATACTAGTATCCTTGACTTTTGTTAACTGTGACATGGTGTCTGGGTCTTCATCTTGATGAAGCCTGTTGAGATTTTCCCATTTAAGACATAACAATTTATTATAAAAAAATTTGAAGAAAGTTCATTTGATTGTGATTGTATTATACTTCCGAACCAAATGGCTTTTTCTTTCTCTTTGGTGTCTGAGCATCTTCTTTTGGGAATGTAGAATTTCCTGCTTCTTAAAAATTTTTCCCAGCACTTTATTTCTCTTTCCAATCTACTGTACAAGCTGGATCCGTGTTTATGTTTTATCCACGCAAAAACAGGACTAGATCATGTTCCTCCCCATTCCTCCCAAGTGATTATTCTCGTTCTTTTCAAGAGTTAAACCAAGTTTGCAATGTGTTGTGTTTTTCTTCCTTCCTTTGAAAAGAATGCCTGCATTTTTCCAATTATGAATGTTAGATTAAAAAGCCAACCTCATCCCTCTTGGACCCATCTAGTTCTGTACTCCTTGCATGCTTGTATATGTGTGCTGCACAAAATGCCATTTGCACTTCTTCTGTGAAGGCCAGTTTGCACTCTCCCAAATTTACAGTTCTTTTCCTGTGACTTGATAAAATTAAATGATGATGCTGTTTCCCTGACCAGTCTCCTGTGGTTTTGCCTACATGCACATATTTAAATATGAACACACTTCATCTGTTGAGAAAGCTGAGCAAGAACATGTGCTTCACCCATTAATACGGCTGAATTGATTTAGTAGCAATAGAATTTAGACTTGAATAACATCCTGTAATACTTTACAGCACCCTCTGGGCAGTTTACAATGTCGGCATATTCCCCCCAACAATCTGGGTCCTCATTTTACCAACTTTGACAGAATGGAGGGATCTTGAGCCCATCAGGATTGACCTCCAGACTATGGGCAGAGTTAGCCTGTAATAGTGCATTCTAACCACTTCGCCCAGGGCTCATTTAATTTAACATAGTGCTGAACTACCCAGTGTTACTTATAAATCATTGTTTATTATACGTCAGTGTTATTCCTGAACCATGCTGACAAATTATGGTTAAATGAATTATGGCACAACATGACTACTAAAATGAGGTGTCCTACTTTGGTACAAGTGCCTTTGAAATTTTCAGGTAGGAAGAGTGATTGTAGAAGAGATAGACAAGAAGCTAAGTTCAAAGAGATATGTCAATCACAGCCTGATATCCTGGTTATTTTTCAGGCTTTGGGCATTCAGATGAATGTCAAAAGCCCTTCTGTTCTGGGGAAGGGTAAGTGGGTAATGCAGAAATAAAATGTATGACTTCTTCCATATACATTTTTTGATTCTGATCAAGGTGATTCTGATATTTTAGTACAAACTGTCTAGGAAATGTCACATGGGGGGCGGATTGGTAGACAATAAGAATTAAAGTTGTATTATCTCTCCCAACAGAATAGATGAGAAGGGAGGAGACTGAGTAGATGCAATTGCTTGATCTAGCCAACAGAGGGCTGCAAAGATCCTTTGCTGCAAGCTGTCTGATTTAACTGACTTGGAATTGTATACTCCATAATATGACTAACAGCCTTCCCTTTGATTACTGTCTATGTAAGGGGTCCCAGTTAGCCATAGAATACCCACTGCATGTAGCATATTTGTTCACACAGAATATTTTCATTTGAAAATCCAGTAGACTTTCCAATGGGAAGGGGGTTCCAAACATAACTTTTGTCCACTGGAGTCTGTCCCTGAAGTGCATTTTCATTATCCTTGCAAACTTAATCCGATCAGTACATTAAAGGTAGTTACATGGGATTTGAATTGTGGGTCTCACGTGGAATCTGCCCTCCCCCGTATGTGGCAAAGCATTTTTTGCATCATGACATCCCATCTAGGATTAATCATTCTGCGAGGACTGTTGAATTGGAGCTAGAAGGTGAGTTGTGCTCTGGGGCTATTGATGGGTTGAGATAGTTTAATAATAATTTACCCTTCCTCCAAATGTTCATCCAAAAAAGGTTTAGTCTGCTGGAATGAGAGGGAGAATCCCTTGCTAAGAAGCCTTATGTTATACTTCGCCGAGAGGTCTCCATCAGCCACTTTCCAAGGATGCTGAACTGATGCTGATACCCCTGAAGCTTTTCGCTGCTTGAAAGTGGGGTGTTACATGTTGTAATGGTATTTACAGCTGACTTTGGGGAAGGAATGAGTGAGCCATTAAGGGAAGATTATATCCTCCTGAGACAGAGGAAGATGGCATGAGAAAAAAAACCCTTAAAATTACTTTCAAAAACCCAGTGTGGTCTAGTGGTTAAGACACCAATTTAGATGCCAGGAGACCTGAGTTCTAGTCCCACCTGAAAGCCAGCTGGGTGACTTTGGGCCAGATTCTCTCTCTCTCAGCCCAACTCACCCCACAGGGCTGTGGTTGTGGAGAAAGTATTAGCTGTGTTCGCTGCATTGAGCTTTTTATAAACAATAATAAAAACGGGATAAAAATCAAGTCAAATAACCCCACTTTGATTTTGTTTGACATAAGAGCACACCAAGAGAAACTGGGAATGTTTCTCCCTTACAACAATAAAGAATATTTTTAGAATCCCTGCTGTCCCTGCTTCTTGACCTCGCCTACCTTGAAGGGCTGGCACA
>NW_015386388.1:5438169-5447147 GCF_001527695.2 Protobothrops mucrosquamatus
GTTCGCTGCATTGAGCTTTTTATAAACAATAATAAAAACGGGATAAAAATCAAGTCAAATAACCCCACTTTGATTTTGTTTGACATAAGAGCACACCAAGAGAAACTGGGAATGTTTCTCCCTTACAACAATAAAGAATATTTTTAGAATCCCTGCTGTCCCTGCTTCTTGACCTCGCCTACCTTGAAGGGCTGGCACATGGACAACATTTTTCTCTTAAGCTCGATTTAAAAAAGAGAGCACAGTCCTCGACTTACAATAGTTTTTTTATTGACCAAAGTTACAGTGGCACTGAAAAAAGTGACTTATGCCTATTTTTCAGAGTTAGAACCTTTCCAGCATTCCCACAATCACGTGATCAAAATTCAGATGCTTGGCAACTGGTTCACATTTATGACCATTAACTGTATCCCAAGTTCATGTGATCACCTTTTGCAACCTTCTGTCAAGCAAAGTCAATGGAAAAGCCATATGCACTTAACAACTGGGTTACTAATTTATCAACTGCGGTGATTCACTTAACAACTGAGCCAAGAAAGGCCATAAAGCAGGGCAGAATTCACTTAACAAATGTCTCACTTAGCAACAGAAATTTTGGGCTCAATTGTGGTTGTACGTCAAGGACTATCTGTATACCTCAAACCAGCTTAGGAATCATCAGTTAATCAATACTCCAACCTTAATTCCAGCTGGGTTTGCTGATGCTGTTCAGACAGATACTGCTTCCCTGCCTGGTAGTGTCTAAAAAAACTAGCCCCTGTTCCGTGTCCAGCCTGCCTGGCCCTTTTCCCAGGAGCGTTTCAGAGGAGCAATCTCGTCAGAGAAAGGATGCTGCCGCTTGCCAGCATTCAGAAGCCCCAGTCTCCATCCTGTCTCAGATACAGTAATTAGCAGAGCTGCTGCTCAGTGGAAAACTCCATCAGGCCGGTCGAACGTTCCTGTTCCCTGCACCCTCCTGAGGATGTTAATGAAGGAGGCCCCAAAGTGGAAAAAACACGAGGCTCAAGTTTTTGGTTGTTTCAGGCATAGGGCGGTCCTAAAGTACAACAGATCTGATTGAATTGTCTGCACAGAATTTTCAAACTGGGTTTTGCACAAAAGAATGGCATATCAAGAAGCCAGTTTCCTGGTTCTCCTTCCTGCCCTGCTCCAACATGCTCAGCTACTTATCTTCTCTGCGTTCTGGCTTTGTGTAATATACTAAGCCAGGAGTCCCCAACTCCCAGTCCGCGGCAGGCATATGCATGAAACCATCCCCTCTCCTGCCACTGCTGCCACCACTGCTGGTCTGCCGAGACAGAAAGATTGGGGACTACCGCATTAAAGGGGTAAAGAAGTGTTTCTCAAACTTGGCAACTTTTAAGATGTGTGGACTGCAGCTCCCAGAATGCTGGCTGGGAAAATACTGGGAGCTGAAGTCCACAAATCTTTAAAGTTGTCAGCTTTGAAAAACACTGCAACAAGCCAAACAAACAAGCTGTGTTTGTACCAGCTGACTCACATTTAACAACTGAACACTAAGATTAGCATGCTGTGCAAATATTGCCACTAAGGGTGCTATGTGCATATACCCATAATGTCAAAGTTCTGGGAAAGACCCATCTCAAGGCACAAGCTGGCAGTTGTCAGAGATGGATGACTCAGGAGCTCCTGAAGGATTGGAGTCGCCAAAGAGGTTTAGCCTATTGTATATCCTGAAGTTGTGATAAGTGGAGGGACTACTTATTTGCAAAATGTCTGTCCTGATTACATGGCTAATATCTGTGTGAATATGGATATCTGATACTAGAAATCCTAGGGCTAGCTTGTCAAGAGATTTAATTCCAATTATTTTAATAATAGCTATGTTTAGGTTTAAGTTAAGTGACTGGCACCCTCTTGATTGATAATCTTTGTTTTTTTATTAGTGGAATAGACATTTTTATAGGAAAAAGCTATATCTCACATTTTCCCACTTTTCCTTGTCATGCAACTAGTTAGTAGCAAACACAAATACATTCTTTAAAAATTGTAACAAGATTTTTAACAACAATCATACAATTTTTTAAAAAATCTTTTCCAAGGCACTTTTAGCTTAAGTATATTATTGGGTGATATTTACCCAAAGTACACAAGTCATTTGTTCACTCCTGAGAGAGATGATGGGTGGGTGGGTGAGAGAGATGATGGGTGGGTGGGTAAGTGAGCGGGTGGACGAACGGATGGACAGACAGAAAGATAATTCTCAGCATCCTCATTGTAATTTCTAGGTTACCTGGCATAATTCAAATGATTAAAATTGATACACATCTGATATCATGTTTGTAGGGCAGATTGCTCTCTTCTTGTCTGGATCTTTAGTTGTCTGCAACTCTTGTCACCAATTTGTTTCTTTCCTTTTCTCTTTCCATTTCCTATTTAGCAACCGCTTGCTCTTTCTTAACTGATTCCATAATTTTGCATAATAATGCAATATTACAGTTGCAAAATAATAGCTTCTGGACCAGAATTTCAGGGGAGTATGACCATTGTGCGTTTTTTTTTTCTACGTGAATCAAAAGACAGGGCTATGAAAAGATTGGATTGACGCATTTCTGATACGTTTTAGGAGGGGACACCACCCTGGTAGGTGTGTAATTCATTATATAGATGTGCTCAAGGTGAAATGTGCTAATTTTTAAACTGGCCTTGTGCATTGAAATAATTATCCTACCTAGCAAAAAATAATTATGCATCCATCTAAAGCTAATCACAGCATTCCTAATCTGCTTTTCATTTAAAAGGAATCAACATTTCTTTTCATACATTTGCATGTAAATTATGATCAACACCATAGAAATGTTCACATACAAAGGTCATTGTAACTCAATGATTTTGTTCATTTTTTCCCTATCAATTGAACTGAAGCAAAGATTTAGAGAAATGAGTAACGTAGGGGGTAAGGAAATGGGGAGGAGAAACAGGCTGGGAATGAAGGAAGGGAAACAGTTAGGAAAGGTGATCTAACAACAAGGAAAACCAGTTTCTAAGAGTACAATTTTATAGTGGTAAACAAGGAACAGTAGTACAAATGTTGTTTAAGATCAGAACTCTTCTCCAATACAACTTTTAAAGATTGTAATATGATTTGTGTGTGGGTTGTGGGGGAAGAATACTGTGTGTATTTGTGTTTGTGTGCAAGAGAGAAAGAACTACTCCCAATTTATATGTGTTTAGACAAATAGAAAGAAAATGCAGGAATTAAGAGGATGCAGAAAGTAGGATGATTAACTAGCAAAAAGTGAAAAACAGAATTAAAACACAAAGCTTTTTCAGGAGTTAGATTATTTTTCATAAACCTCTTAGTGACTAATGTTTAAAACCACTCTTTAAAAAGCCATCAGGATGAGGACTAACATTTTATGGCATGAAATCCCAAATGTTGGTTGTACTCTGGGGCAGACTAGGATGCAAGAAGAAACATTGATATGAAGAGGTAAATGTAAGAAGAATAAAGATCTCGTGGGTGGAATACATAATGAAGCAAATGGATGTTCCTCTCCCACTGGAACCCTGTCCCCAGTTGGGTGGATCACTTTCCTCACTGAGTAGGCCTCCCTCATCCCTCACAAGTCCAAAGTTGATCAGTGGCTATCAGAATTCAGACTTAATGAGGTAGCCCAAAAAAAAAAAAAAACCCAAGACACTGAACTTAGAAACAGAGGTCTGTAAAATTTCTATGCATATGAAGTGAAATCTCATCATAGAGAACTAATCTAGGAGAAACATTTTTATGAAACCTGACTCCTTTTGACTACATTCCCTTCCCACACCCCTTGCTTCACACAATCATTGTCACCACCATGCTGGCAAAACAACTTCATTTGAAAACCAATTTTTTATTTTTATTACAATGAGATGGAGAAGAGGCTCCTCCACTGAAAGTCTGCCTTTTGATCAGCGTTTCTTTCCTTTGCCTCAGGATTTCTTTCTCCGCCAGTTCCCCCAGGAACAGAAACTGATAATGGAAGGATCTTGCCGGATTTCTGGGCTGAGTCTGCAGAGAAACAAGGGGAACAAAATAAAATGCTTCTTTAGCTTCCCATGTGGTTTTGAGGGCAAGGGCAGATCCCCTCATGGTTGGCGGTTGGATTATTTTAAAAAATTAGCTCTCCCAGGTTCACATGGTAGGGGAATAACATGGAAATGAGCCACCCCCGGGCTGCAAATCTACTTTTTTATATCTGATCAGAGTCTATACTTGGTTCAAACTGCAAATAAATTGGATTTATGACTCCAATGTAGTATATTCCCCTTTTTTACAGTAACCTTTCCCAAAAGGTGCCCTTCAATATGTTAGGTTACACCCCCAATTACTTTCTAGAAATGATGGAAGCTGTGGATGAACACTTCTAGAGGATATCATATCAACTGAGGACTTCATAGCTGAGCAGAAATGTGGAGTGTAATCTTTCCAGTTCTGGTTATCAGGAGCATCAAGAGGGGGAAATTACAAACCTTCCAGATGCTGCTGAATGTCACCATTAAATATCTCCCAGTCTTGGCTATGCTGGCTGAATTGCTGGGAGCTGTCACTGAGCAGCATCTGAAAGGTTTCACTACTAATCAGGACACCCCCCTTGCTTTAGCAGCTGTTCCCATGCACCTATTACTTCAGCTATAGATTGTTTGGTGGGTTAGAACTAAAACCCTATCAAAAAGCAGCAAGTTTTCTTGATCTTGTGTCACAGGATCATTACGACAGCCGTGAAGGCCATTTGGGTCACCCTGAAATGGTTTGGTTAAAGGGGCTTTGGTGAGGTTACAACACGGTCAGGAAGCTGGCAGTGGATATTGCTACAGAAATTTTAATGAGATGCAAATGGAGTGCAAACAAAAAAATGACCACAACAATGTTAAAGGACTAAGAGACAGAACAGCAAAATACAAAATAGGAACTTTGAACACAGCTGGCTTGGGAAATAAAACAGAAGAAATTGTAGAAATAATGAAAACAAGATCAAGATGCGACTAGTTGATATAAGATGCAAAAGACTTGGCAGTAAGAAAACTCACAAAGGATACTTGTTTATTTACGCATGAGGGACCACAGCAAAGAATGGAGTGGACTTCTTGTTCATCCATACATAGCAAAAGGCATACTAGACATCAATAACTATTCGGACCAGATAATAAAACTGAAAATCAAGAGAGGAGAACAAACGGAAATGTCTACAATTATAGGCTCCATGCAATGATAATTACACAGAGGAATAAAAGGAGATAGAGAAATGGAAGCTAACAGTATACTGTACATAATGGGAGCTTTCAATGGCAGAGTGGGTGCTAAGAATGGTGAAAGGAGCGTGAATGGGCAAAGGATACTGGGCTTATATAGCCAATATCATCTTTTTATCACTAACACATTTTTTTGAACACGAGACTCCCAACATTATACGTATATAAAAGGAATGACATCACCATTAAAAGTCAGATTTATTATATAATAACAAGAGTGATACTTGATGCAAAAATTATCCCCAATGGACTATGTGACATTGATCATAAAATTATAAAACATGACAAGTCTAATATTAATAGAAAAAGACCAAATGAAAACCAGAAATTAATTAAGATAGCAAAATTTAAACAAGAAGAAGTAGTAGAACAGTTACAACAAAAGGTGGAAATAGTGTTTAGTCAACTGTCACCAGAGCTGGGAAACATGGAGGATGAATGGAAGGCATACAAAAATATCCTGCTTAACATTATAGAAAAACTAGGTGGAAGAAAAAGAAATAATTCAAGCAGCAGAAGAAAATAGCATCAGATGGTTACATAAAGTCTTTAACGCAGCATTGACACAACTAACTGAAGCTACTGATTGGCAACAAACAATAATACCATTGTGGAAAAACAAAGGGAGCAAACAAAATTGCATATATGTATCAAGGAATCTCACTCTTGAGCCATGTAGGGAAAATGTACAGCAAGATAATAGAAATGACATTAAGGCCAGTTATAGAACCACAACTGCCATGTTTTCCCGAAAATAAGACCTGTTCCGAAAATAAGGCCTAGCCTGATTTTTACACATGCGCCTAATATAAGCCCTATCCCCAAAATATCCCTAATATAAGCCCTATCCCCTAGTTTTGGGGTGAGGCGCATGTGTAAAAAGCAAGCTAAGGCGGGGGTGGGTGGTGGAACTGCCCCATGCGCCCTGCACCTGCTTAACTTAGGATCGCTGCAGTCAGGCCTCCCATGCCCCGACACCTGTTGTGCTGCTGCCTGAGTTCTTCTGTGGCCACCACGTGGCGCATCGTGCCAGTGCTGCTGCTTGCGGCAGGAGGCCGCATGGCTTGTCACGCTAATTGCACTGATGCCACTGCTCACGGCAGGAGGCCACCTGGCTCGTAGCACTGATTGCGCTGGTGTTGCTGCTTGCATGTGCCATGCCACAACACACTATGCAGCCTCCTGCCATGAGTGCCGGCACTGGCGCAATTGGCATGATGAGCTACGCAGCCTCCTGCCACGAGTGGTCGCAGCGGCACAATGCGTCATATGGTATGCGGCCATAAGCGGCTGCAGAAGAACTCAGGCAGTGGAGCAACAGGTGTTGGAGCATGGGATGTCTGGCTGCAGTGGTCCTAAAGTAAGTGGGTAAGCCATCTCCCGAAAAGGACCTGGTGCCTCTTTTGGAGGCAAAAAAATATATAAAACTGGGTCTTATTTTCGGGGAAACATGGTAAAAGAAGAGCATATGGATTTTAGAAGTTTTAAAAGATATAGAAGCTGAACAGATGCTTAAACAACTAACAGAAAAGAATATGGAACACAAAAGAATCTCTTTTTCATATTTGTAGACCAAGATACAGTTGTACAAAATTGTTATGGCAAACAGTATGGAGTAAGTGAACATCTTATTAGAGTATGCAGAAGCTTATATAATGATTGCAGAAGCATAGTCAGAACAAATCAAAGAACATTAGAACCCATCACAGTAACATCCGGAGTAAAACAGTGATGTATATTATCACTGCTATTGTTTATCACCTATATTGATAGCATAAGCAAAGAAGCCAAACCCAAGAATGAAAATAATATCAGTGAACTACTCTTCGCAGATGGTCAGGCACTGATAGCAAGTACAGCTATGAAACTGCAACATCTTATGGCTATGAATCAAGAATACAAGTACGGTAATATGAAAATCAACAAAGAGAAAACAGAAGTAATGGCAATCAGAACAAAAATGCATACTCTAAACATAGTAATGAAAGAACAAGCATACAACAAGTAACTAAGTTCAAATATCTAGGAACAACTGAAGATGGTAAAATAAATGAAGAGATTAATGGTAAGGGAAACCAAATATTGGGACAGCCTGTTCCACTCCTACAATATAAGGCAGTACCGATCAGCATGAAGAATCATCTCATAAAAAGCATATTCATTCCCACCCAATGTTACCAGTGTCAAACATGGACCCTTACAATGGAACATAAACCAAAGTTAGTCAGCATGGAAATGAAACGTTTGAGGAAAGCTGCTGGAGTGACCAGAAGAGATAAAATCAGAAATAAGACCATAAGAGAAAAAACTGGCATAGAACTAATCTTAAATTACATACGAAAGAGCAAATAAAGTGGCTTGTTTATCTGGAGAGGATGTTGTGTAGTTGCATACTGTACAGGGCATATACAAAAAGAGAAGACGGTCAAAGAATATTAGGCAGACCCAGAAGAAGATGGAGACACAACATCGAAGTCGTACTACAGCAATATTAGTTAACAATGGTTGAAGATGCTGGAAGAACATGAGCCAGAACTTTTTATCTCCCTTGACACTTGAAGTGGTGAAAGAGGAAGGGAAGTGGAGGAGGAAGAAGAGGAGAAATATGGATGCTGTCGGGGCTGGATGGGGAGCAACGGGCTGAAACTGAACCCTGGCAAGACTGAGTGGCTCTGGGTTTGGGGTTCTTTGGGCCATGGAGAACCTTGGTCTTGGATAGGGTGGCATTACTCCAAACACACTCAATGTATAATCTCGGCGTTCTCCTGCACTCACGACTCCTGCTTGAGAGCAGGTGGCAGTCGTGCTTTCCGCAACTGCAGGTTGTGCGCCAATTACGTGCTTTTCTGGAACAACAATCTTTACTCATGATCATTCATGCCCTAGTTAGCTCCTGTCTTGACTATTGCAACATGCTCTACATGGAGCTACCCTTGAAAAGCACCCGGAAACCCCAGTTGGTTCAAAATGTAGTGGTCTGCACAAAACTGTGCAAGTATGCACATGTATTACCTGTGCAGGTATGCACATATATTACCTCTCCTGTGATAGTTGCATTGGTTGCCAATTTTCTTCCGAGTATAATTCCAGGTGCTGATTGTCACCCTTAAAGCCCTTCATGGCTTCGAACAGGGTTATCTGAGGAACTGTCTCTTGCCAGTCACATCCATCCAACTCACTAGAGCAGGTAAGGAATGTTGCAGATCTCATCTCCTAAAGAGGTACATCTGGCGTAACCCAGAAGAAAGTCCTTCTCCATAGTGACTCCCTCCCTTTGGAATATCATCCCTTCAGAAATTAGACTGGCCCCCACTAACTGTGTGTTGTCATGGGGGGGGTATTGTTTATTTGTTGTTTACTTTTTATTTTCTATACTGTGCTTTTACTGCTTGTAAGCCAACTAGCCACATGTAAGGATCCTGTTGGACTCTAAAACAGAATAGAAACAAAAGTTCTGAACAAATAAATCTTGTGCATAATTTTTGGAATGGTTTCCAACTATATGTGCCATGGACTCCTTGCATCGGACTATGTATTCTAGGACGGTCCTGCTGGCCCTGCGCGACTCACCCCTCGCGCAGGCCTGGCCCAGCAACATTCCTAGGGCCTACCTCGAGGACGGGACGTGGAACCCCGAGAGGTGGCATGCAGGGGCCAGGGACAAAAAATTGTTGAAATTATGTAAATTGAGAAGGTTTTTACAGGGGTGTTTTAACAAATTT